>NC_090021.1:204848519-205157924 GCF_037176765.1 Anolis sagrei | reverse complement strand
TGAGGTTTATATATTTGTGAAATGTCCAGAGTAGGAGAAAGTCAAACTGTATCATTTTTATCCTGTAGTCACTGGTCATTATAAAATACAATATAAAACTGTATTATGGTTACTGACCAGCACAAAGCGGGGCACAAGCACCCTGAAAAGGGATGCACAGCTTCCAAGTGAAGTAGGTATTTTAAAAGCAGATTAGAAAACAGTTTAAAAACACCATTTAAAAAACACAGGTTATAGAACCAGGGGAGGGAAGACTGAAAGGAGGAGTCAAAACACTGGAGGGGGGGGGGCACTAAAGGAGGGCACATTACAAGTCTAGTAGTCTTTCAGTTGAAACATGTTGCTCTAACTACATTCCCAACAGGGTGTTGTCTTTTGGGGTCAATCATCTTCCGTCTAATTTTAAGTTCTGCAGCACAAAACTTAGCAGCATTATAAGTTATTGTAGTGAAAGCAGCAAGGTGGAATAATATTTTTCACTGTGCCCTGGATATTTTACAAGCCATGATGTAATGAGATTAGTTCTAAGGTCTTTGTAGAACATGCATTGAAGAAGCACATGCTCAGTTGTTTCTACATCTCCTGGCTCACAGGGGAATAGTCTCTCCTTGAAGGGGGTCTTCCGATACCTCCCCTCCAATACAGCCGATGGCAGGGCATGGCATCTTGCCAGGGTAAAAGCCCTTAAGTGTTTGCGTACCTCCAAGTCTGTTAGGTATGCCATGAGGGCAATGAGGTATCTATTGGATTACCTAACAATAAAGGCTGAGGAACCGGCTAGGTCAGACTGTTGTTCCATGTCCAGAATCCGTTGCTTAATGAGATCTTTGGCTTGGTCCCATCTCATGCTTAGGAATTGCCCTTGGGAGAAACCTAGTGTTACAATCTTTACTGCTACTGTTTTAGTCCATGTGGACTAGAAGTCATCCCTCATTGTTAGAGGGGCAAGTCTATGTGGGGAGAAGAATTGGCGTAGTAGTTGAGAATGGCTGTCCATATTTTCGCCTCCACTTTCACAAAGCCTGCCTTCTATTGCAGGGTGGCGTTAGAGATGCATCTGGCAGCCTGTAGAGCTGCTCTTAGGAATTTTGACTAAACATGCTCTACTGTGGCATAATTTGAAAAGGGTCCAAGCTAGGCTAAATACAGCATTTGTGCAATTGGTTTAGCTTCTAAAAGTTTAAGTGCAGCTGGTATAAAGTGATCTCCCATTTTGAGGTATTTTAAGATGGCAGATGAGCTCTTTTGTGCTGTCTCTGCTGCATACTCTGCTTGGGATTTCCTGCTGTTAGTGCAATGGAGGATTACTCACAGGTATTTTGTTTCCATCTATTCTCCAGTTGTGCTTCTTGGTTTGTTTATAGTTTTGGTTTTCTGCAAGCTGAGATGCAGTTGTTCTGCCTTGCAGTAATTCATTAATGTTCTTAGGACTCTTTCCAGTCCAACTTTAGTTCTAGAAAGAAGAACTGTGTCATCTGCATAAAGCAGGGTGGATAGGCGTCTTCCTGCTAGTTTTGGAGGGTGGAAGTCCAAGTTTTATAGGTGTTCCACCATGGAGTTAATATAGAAATTGAATAATAGTAGGGCCAAAATGCACTCTTGTTTGACGCCTTTCTCAGTTTCGACAGCTTTGGTACTATGGCCCTGGGGACTGCATCTTACTTTCAGAGTAGTTCCTTCATGCAGTGTTTGCATTAGTTGCAGGAGTCATTTGTCTATTCAGGTGGACCCTGACCATTATAAAACAAGGTATCCTTCATACAAAACACTACAAAAGGTAAACAAGATCAAGCAGACAGGAATAACATCAACTCAGACATTATTTGATTGGTTTTTTTAAAAAAAAATACTAAAGCTAATAGAACTAAAAAATCAAGAAAACCCCAAGTATTTCACATGCCTGAATCATAACTGGCACAAACAAAGGTTGAGACACAGTGCAAGTAGGAGACAGAATGGAGCGTGTATGTTTTTCCCCTCCCTAGTTATAAGTGGAAAAGGCGCCATAAACCATTCCACCAGAAAGTCACTTCACGCTAAGCACATATTAGGTTCAAATGTTTTCCAATAAATGCTCCAAACTCATTTAGCTTGCAGCTCTCACCTGAGCTGAGATGATAATCTGGGGGAGAAGATAAAGCCTTTCTTATTATTATGTGTCTGGAATCAAGCAGTATAAATAACCTCACCATCACCTGTCTTTTATTCTTCTGCTCCAGTGTAAAGAGGCAGCAGTATCTGCAAGACGAGAGGCAGTTTCAAATTATGGCTTCCTGGCTTCCATTATACACTTGCATTTATTTATCGGCTTATTTATATTTAAATGTATACCCATCTTTCAACAACAAACATCACTTGTTTAGGTTTGCACACTACATTTCTGCTTCCATTAAGAACTAAAACGCTGGTGTTCATTTCTCATCTATTTGTTTTGACAAAACATTCAGTAATCCTTCTCAAATAATACAAGCAGAGTGTGAACTTCTTTAATTATTCCTATAGTACTTTGTACTGTGTAAAGTGATATATATTTACACACACACTATATATGAATAGTTAGTTTTTGTTGGAGAGTTAGTGCCAGTGCTTTGATGTTATTTGTACTGCAAAAGATCGAAAAGGTTCTTCCACAGACGTGACGTTCCAATCACATCTTTGGTGGGTGGGGGAATATGCATTTGTTGCTGTATTAGCAATAGCCTGGGAAAACATCATCTAAATGTGGTGAGGGATAATGGGATTATAGTTCAACAAAATCTGAAGAACTGTTCATCCTTGATTTACAAAATGAGTCAGAGTGATATTTACTCAGATGATAAATCTAGTTTCATGATAATTCCATTAAACTTTGGACATTACCACAGACAGCCCTAAAAGCATGTTCTGGCATTGCAAACATCTCTTGATAGAGAGCAAGAACGCCTTAAATAGCCCCTCTGTGCTTTCAACAAGCTGCTCGCACTTTCATATTAGTACACTAACTTCTAGAAAACTCATCCCAACTCATGCATTGCCCCACATTGACCATGCACTCTCTTTTTTAACTGGAAGAATTGCGCAATTCCAAGATTTGAGTCATTCTCACAATTTCACCCTTGTGTGATATCGTCAATCAATGAGTTTGCAGTTGCACAGTAAACAGTTGCACGTTTGGATTTTCTAAGTACACAAGCACTGTACCTCCAGATACATTCAATATATATATAATTATAATAGAGTGCCATTTTGTAGCTCCCAGTCTTGGCCTCATTAGTGTATTCTGCAAAATGGAGGTATACATAGAAGTACCAAACCTTGATTTGGAGTGAAAGGGTTCACAGAAGCTAAAGCATTTGCAAAAGAGATATTAGAAGTCCTGCAAACAGTAAGTTTATGCAATAAATGAAATCCATATGACAAGCTGGGTTTAGAAAAGGCAGAGGAACAAGAGACCAAATTGCCAATATCTGCTGGATAATGAAGAAAGGCAAGGGGTTTCAGAAAAACGTCTATTTCTGTTTTATTGACTATTCTAAAGCCTTTGACTGTGTGGATCATAATAAATTGTGGCAAGTTCTTGGTGGGATGGGCATACCAAGCCACCTTGTCTCTCTCCTGAGGAATCTGTATAAGTACCAAGTAGCAACAATAAGAACTGACCATGGAACAACAGACTGGTTCAAGACTGGGAAAGGTGTACAGCAGGGTTGTATACTCTCACCCAACCTATCCAACTTGTATGCAGAACACATCATGAGATGTGCAGGGCTTGACGAATGCAAGGCTGGGGTGAAAATTGCTGGAAGAAACATTAACAAGCTTAGATATGCAGATGACACCACTTTGATGGCCAAAAGCGAGGAGGAGCTGAGGAGCCTTCTAATCAAGGTGAAAGAAGAAAGTGCAAAAGCTGGGTTGCAGTTAAACATCAAAAAACCAAGATTACGGCAACAAGAATGATTGACAACTGGGAAATAGAGGGAGAAAACATGGCGGCAGTAACACACTTTGTATTTCTAGGTGCAAAGATTACTGCAGACGCAGACTGCACCCAGGAAATCAGGAGATGCATACTTCTTGGGAGGAGAGCAATATCCAATCTCGGTAAATAGTGAAGAGTAGAGACATCACACTGGCAACGAAGATGTATGTAAATCACCAAGATGAATATTGAAGATGTATGTAAATCACCAATATGAATTTCCCATATAAAACATGCTAAATACAGCAAAGAAAGCCTTGTGGGACATGTGGTCTATCTGGAGTAATGTGGTCTCTAGTTGCTGATGGACCTCACTTTTCAGCATTTCTAGACAGCAGGTGATAGATGTTGGGACTTGCATTCCAAAAACATATGGAGGAATAAATGATTTCCACATGCACCGTATGATCATGAAAATAAGCAAACAATTTGCTAGATGTTTTGCCTACATTGCACAGCTTTTGACATAAGGCAATAATGAGCAAACATTATTAAGAGCACATTTTATGCATACAAATATCTCAGTATGATGCGGGGACACAGGAAATACTGTGTTCCCTTCCTCCGAATAAAACCTTTATTTCTCTCTATGCTGTGAACTGCTGATGATGGGAGTCAAAGTGGGAAAGGTTGTTGCTGGAGGTGAATGGAAAACAGAAGTTTCTCCTGATTACTGATATTTTTCCTCAAAATTTCTGAAGTAAATAGCCATGCCAAAGATTCTAATCTAATTTGGAACATACGGGCTTAGAGATATGGGGCAGACCAGAGAAAGCAATCAATAATTGCATCACATTTTTGTCCTCCCCTGTTTCCTTCTTCCAGGAGGCAAAGACATTTTTATTTTGAATTATCTTTGCTTCTAAACCGAGGTTTTGAGCTGTCTGGTTCCCGGTGCTTTCTTATTATAGCTATATTTTTAATTTTATGTCTTCATTGATGCTCTGTATTTGAATATTTCAGTGTTATTTTTGTATATTAGATTGTATCATAGTTAGGCATTGTAGGCATTGTAGAAAGGAACGTCATTCACTTAAAATATATAAAAATAAACAAATAAGCCTTTGCTCTTTAGTATAGGTGAAGAGACAGCACAAAAACTATGAAATCTGAATCCACTAGATCAATTAAAGGGTCAAGGTATGTGACACAAAGTGAGCTCCACTCAGAAGACCATTGGGTTATCTTGGTGAATCGCACACTCGTATCTTCAAAAACTACAGTAATAGGGTTTCCATAAGTTAAAAAAGACTTGAAAGCACACACAACAACAACAACAACATGAAACAAACATCTTAGGGCCCGTCCAGACAGGACCTTTATTGTGGTATCTACCACAATAAAGGAGGGGCTGTCCAGACAACGTTCTGGATAGTCCCAAATTAATTTGTCACAAACTACTATTTCCGGTGTCTGGACTACAGTCCAGACACCATTCCCACAGTTTACCGGGCTAAATAAGCTTGGTAAATTGTGGGAATACCCACCCCTCCCCCCAAGACCCCAGACCCCTTAGGAAAGTAATGAAAACTTACACATCCTCCATAACTAGCCTCTGCCAGCTCTCCCAACATGTAGAAATGATGTGCCAGGAGAGCAGGGGGGGAAGAAAATTGCTCCCCCACCTGCCCGCTCTCCTGGTGCATCATTTCTACATGCTGGGAGAGCCAGCAGAGGCTTGTAATGGAGGATGGGTAAGTTTTTATTACTTTCCTAAGGAGTCTGGGGGCTTGGGGGGAGGGGATAGAGCCTCCATACATTATCTTGGGCTATTCCCAAGAGAACGTCTGAACAACCACCCCAGAAAGTTCGTGCTTTCTGGGATGGGTGTGGACAGCCTCCCAGAAACATATTTTTTAAAAAACATGGATGCTTCTGGGATAAAGGCCTGCCTGGATCTGGCCTTAGTTATCTATTTATTATTTATTTATTTATTTGGGGTTCTTTTACCCCGCCCTTCTCACCCCGAAGGGGACTCAGGGCGGCTTACAAAAGCAAAGGCACAATTTGATGCCTGCATCATAAAGACAATCAAACACAGAATTACATCAATACACAGTTAACAACAAATATACATTATAACCATAAAATCAATAAAATCAATAAAACCAAATACAAACCCAATTTCTCCTCTTACATGGTCAGCGTTCACTACTCATAGATCTAGTTTTACGTTCCACTTCATCAATCCTGCTGGTCTTACTCGCCTGGTTGTCTGATTTAGTTGCCGGAGTGCCCAAAGTCTACCAAAGAGGAATAGCCAGCAAGAGCCACTAGCAACTGCTGGTATCCATCATCCTCTTCTGCCTGGAAACTTTCAACTTACTTTATGGTAGAGTCGGCTCTGGGGTAGTGTATCTCAAATTGGCTAATTTCAAAAGATTTTATTGGATATACAGTGGGGAAGAGCTGTGCAAATTGCCTTGAAATATTCTTGTCATTCGATTAACATAAGACAAAAGTTTCCTTTCATCTAAGCTTCATATATGTTTCCTCCATGGGTCTAACACAAGTCCTTTCCCTAAGACTATTTCTTGCCATTAAATAGTCATGGCTGCCTTCATTCATAATCCCCATTCTGCTCCATATGTTATGTGTTATGGCGACAATTTTTATGCTTATATTTTGTTTGTTCATCTTATGGTTATGTTGTTTTTACTCTGTATGTTTTATGATGTTACTTGGGAACCGATCTGAGTCCCCTCGGGGAGATGGAGCAGTATATAAATACATTTTATTATTATTATTATAACCCCACCCTTCAGCATCAAAATTTAAAAATAAATAAATAAAACTCCCATCACAAGTTAAATACTTTCACACGTGTAGCATTACTTGCTTTTTGGCTCTGACAAAGTTTGACAGAAATGGATCTCAATCTAACATCCTTTCAGCATAGCATAAATATCAGCTTGTAGACCCATGCTACATTGTGCCATATATCACCTGCATGATGTACTGAAAAGCCCTGATGGTAAAGCCATTACATGCCTCATAGTGAATAGATACAATTGGAGAAGCATTTGGAAACATCACTCTCCACATCCCTCCAGGCACACAATGGTGTCATGAGTCCTGAGATATGGAGGAGCCCTCTGTGAGTCAAACCACTTCTAACTGGATGTCTTGACTACCCTACGTTCTCCTACAAATGGACCTTGAGCTTGTTTGGAGGTTCTAGCAGGGGAGCGCAGCTATCGTAAACCCGGGACCGAAGACTGGAGACCTCGGTACACTCCTTCTATACCTGGGACGTCATCCTCTTCCACCGAGCGCGCAGCTTCGGGAGGGACGCACATGGAGCGGTGAGGGAGGAAGGGGACACCCGCCTAGCCAGCCAGATCAGCCGAATCAACCCTGGCGATCAATGGGGTGACAGATGTCGCAGCCAGATCGCCCTCACATCCTTCTAAGTAAATACATTTTTTTAAAAAATTAGTATTGTTGTCCTTTTAACTGGATGTCTAAATGGGAAACAAGATGTTGCCAGACACCCCCCCCCCCCCCTTACCTGTTTACCATGAAGCATGGAATGGCCCAGAAAGAAAGGGGCCCTAAAGTACATCACACACATAAGGGACACTTTGTGTCTGTGTGTTCCTTACAAAATTCCTGCTGGTTTAGGCTGCAGTCACACTTAATTGGGAGTAAATTCCACTGAACCAAGTAAGACTTATGCCTCAATAGGCAAACTGGAACAGGCACATCATTCTTCAGATGTATTCAATCTCTTATTGATCTTTTTGTAAATCTGTGGATCCAATGTCTTTCAGTATGAATGTGTGAGTCCTTAAAATATTTTACAGCATAGCTTCCAGCTTTGTCCAAGTGGGAAGCATGCCATTAGTATGGAGAGGTATAACATGCATGATATGCCCACATAGAGAAGCAACCAATGGGTCTTATATTACAGCTACTATAATTTGTTACTTGCTTTCAACTGACATCCAATGGCCTTAAGCATGCCTAAAAATAATCAGTTAATCAGAGGGCTGCAAATTTTCTTAGAAAGTCCTAGTGTACACTAGCAAAAATCCCTGTGCTAATCTCAAAATGGTAGTCTGGGTCACTTCATAATGCACAGTTACTATTGGTGAGCACCCCAGGGTTTCTTGCTTTGAACTGGTTTTGTCCAACTTCGGGCACAATTGAGGGGATACTCCAGAGTTTGCTGCTAACTGGAGCATCCAATGGCTTTTCAGGGCAATTTAGATAACTGAATCAAGTCTGATTTGGTCTCATCCACTTTCAGATTGTACCCCAGTATCATCACCCTTTCTCTACACTCATCAGCACAGGGAAAAGTGGTGGATCATGCCCGTATTGCCATCACTGCCTCTTTTATCTGGCTATAGCAATCCCTGCAAATTTCTAGGAAATTTCAGACACCTTTGCTAGCATCTGAATGTTTTCCTCGCCTTCTTCCTGGTCACGTGAGTGCCCCTGCCAGTGTCAGAATGACCAAGAAGAAGGAGGGGATATCCTCCTCCTACATGATGTTGGTGGTGGTGGTGTCCTGCTACGATGTCAGCAGAGGCACCCACGATGGCTGGGAGCTCACATGGTTTGGAGGAATGGTGACACAAAGGAAATTAGATGTGTGCCACTATCTGAACAACGGCACCCAGTTTAGCACGAACATGCCAATTCTAGGGCTGCTCTCGGACATATTTCTACCAAGTTAAACTGCCCAGTGTAGATCATCTCCAAGTCTACTGACAAATTCTAAAGTAAATGTTCCCTTCAGAAAGTGGAAGATATAATGTTTGCTAATTCCTTTCTACATTCTAGTCCCACATCATCCCACATATTCTGCAACAGAACTGATACCTGACATCAAAGCCTCCTCCAAATCACCGGTTCCGATATCCAACGCAGTCCAATTGATTTAAAACACATTGAACTGTGTGTAGCCTCCACTTAAACAACAATTCTGCATACAGAAAGCTTTGATGTGAATAATATGGATTCCACATTTTTGCAGCTTTTCTCATTACTTATACTGTACCTAGAGGGGACATTCATAACACTGATGGATAACAGAGAAATAAACCTGGGAGCTGTAGATTTCATCTTCCTCCAAGGTCAGGTTCCTATTGATCAGCACATATTTCTGAAAATCTGGATGCTTTTTAAAGGGGCACTGCTACTCTTCTGTCAACAATATTAACTCTCTGAATAATTTACTATCTGAAAGAAACTATTCCAGGTGGCATATTATGAGTCTTTTCTGTCAGGTAGTTAACTGCACCGGGCGCTAGTTAACTAGGATCTGAATGGGATTGTGACAGATTTGGCAAGTGACTGACATTCTGCAAGTCAGACCTGGCTGCCCCAGCCGGAAGAAATGTGATTAGTCTTGAGTTGGCAGCTGTCTTCATCAAGATGCCAGCTGCTGACAGCAAAAAATGAGGAATGGGACTAACAATAATGTTTTTTTTAAAAAAAATTCTACTTGTGTCTGCATTATAGGCAGCATTAAATTTTTAGTTTCTTCACTTCATGAGGCCATAGCTTAATATAAAGATGGGGAAAATCTGTGCTATGCACAAACCCTGACCACCAAGAAGCCATGTTTTCCTTGTAAAACATTGGTGTTTGCTTGTAAATGTCATTGTTATAGCACCCAGGAGTCAAGATAGTACAGTTTGCACTGTACTTATCCAGAGGTAGGAAAAGTTCCTTTTTTGGAATGACAATTCCCAGAATTTCTTGTCCAAGGATTTTGGAAAATATTATATTTTAAGAAACAGTTTTTTCAAACTCTTAAATAATACACACATATATACATTGGGAACACAAACCCATGGAGAATTCAGAGCTATAAAAACAATATGAGCTGTGGAGATTAGCCTCAAATTTTATGGAGGTATAGTTTTTTTTCCTGTCCTTTTCTCAGCAATGGGGGTGGATCCACACCTGCAAAAAAAAGGATTAACTCAGTCCTGGAGCTGTTGGAACACATGACGTTCCTCTACTTTCAAAGCAATGTTTTGATTTTTTTAAAACTCCTTTTTTACATTGCAGTTTGAGGGGAGGAAATGCTTTTTTACACATGTCCTTTGTGCCACCAATAGAATGGCATTGAGAGAGTAGGATATGTTGCATTTTTTAAAGTATTTATTTTATTAAATTTTACTTAAGTGGGCGAGCATGTTAATAACAGGGTCAACATGTGAATGCAAGGCAGCTCGCATAAAGTTAAAAAGTTTAACAGCAATAAGCCCTCCACATTTGCGGATTTCACTTTTAGAGATCTGATCTTTCATGGATTTGATTAAAATGTTATTTCTAAGAATCTCTAGGGACATTTCTACTCGGCTCATTAAAGCAGGTCAGAACTGGCCCACTTCGTGGTCTGACAAGGACCTCCTAAGTGCCTCTGCGATGGGAGGGTATTCCTACTGCCTAACCAGGTTTGAGGCTGCTAGCCAGGGGCCAAACTACCATCCCTCCCCTTGTGTTATTGCTACCTATAGCAGTGACAGAGCAACTTAACTTATCCTATAGGCACCATTGATTTCCTTCTATGTCGTGTGACTCATGAAGGAAGGTAGGAGGAGAACAGCCAACCCCCTTTCTCTCCTCCCATTCTCCTTCGCAAGTCAAGGAAGACAGTGTGATGATGAGAATGCAAGGGAAAGACGAAAGAAGAAAAGAACATGTAATGAGAAGACAGGTACAATTGCATACGAGATAAAAATAGAACACCATGAATCTCATGATGAATGTGATAAGGTTGCTAGTCCATTACTGAAGCCAGATGGAGTATGCGTAGAACTGAAATTCTTGGGGTAAAGAGAAATAGGGTCAAATTAGACATATTCTAGACAAAGAATATGTGTATTTTCTGTGATTAGCCCATCTCATCAATCAGAACACCAGTTTCATAACCAAAAGCTGGAATACTGTTGATCTTTTATACTATTTCATATGCTATTGCACAAGTGGTTGTGTGTTCAAAAGTGATTTACAAGAGTTGTGCAACCAGTGTGGTTCTGAAAACGATTGCAATAGTTGTACTGCTTTTCAAAATATATTTTATCATAAAGTGTGAGTATTCTAATGCAATTTCAGCCTTTTAACAGAGAGTCATTGCAGCAATTGGAAAAGAACACAACAGGACACTATGTGTAAAAGTTGCAGATGATGCCTGATTTTACTAGAATTTCCTGAAGTAAATCTAATAAGCATCACAAAACATATGTTTGCAGGCCTCCATAGCAAACAGGTGGGTGCAGTCAGGCAGGTACTAGTTGCTGATTCCCAGCTGGGAGTTAATATAAAGATAGCATCTTCTCCATTAAGGGTGGAAAATAGTTTAACTCTTCTCTTATTTTGTTCTCTACTGCAAGAATGAAACATTTCAGGAGTTTTGTGCCCAAATTATTACAAGAGCTTTTGCACATTTTTATGTTTTCCATATATCTATACTTTCTATGAAAATTTTGTGCAAACAACAATGTTTTGTGAACAGTATTGAAAATAATTTTGAACAAAAACTCCCAAAAATGGAAAATGCCTCCCAACAGTTCACCATTTTCTCAGTGGGGTGCTGCAGTGTGTGAAGATGAACAAATGTCAAGTTTTCTTTCCCTCCTAGTGGGCCTCTAGCTTTCCAGATGTTTTGGATGTGAACTCCTATAATCTCTTACTGTAGGCTGATGGGAGTTACAAGCCAAAACATCTGGAGACCCTGGTGGACCAAACCAATGTGCTACATAGTTAAGCTGACATATCAGAATTCAGACTTCAACATAATTATGTTGTTGAGCAGATTGCAAGTAATAAGGTTGCAATTGACTTGTTTACTTTCTTTCATTGACTGACAAAAGGAACATGGCTAACTCTGTCTGGTTGAGATTTTGTAAGGATATGTAAAATATTGTAATCTTGAGATCTTGTCTTTGACTATCTTTTCAGGAAAAAAGAGATCATACATTCCACAGTGTTCATTGGCTTTTGGAAGATTAAAAACAGCTGCAGGATGAAGAGCAGCCTAGAAGGGAAAAAACATAGTTTTCATCTTGAGGAATGGATAGTCTTTGCTTACTAGTTGAAATCCCGCATCAATATTTAGTAGAAGTCCTGCTTAGGAGGAACTTTTATCTTATCTGCCTTGGATAGAATAAACTATGTATAAACATAAATAAAAGATCTAGAAACCTAAGGCAAATTCTCCTTTGTAGTTCTACCACAATCTATAAACTGAAAGATAAAGAATAACTTGAAAGGAGATGCTGCAACATGCACAAAACAATTTACCTCTGTAGTTATTTTATACTTGTATCACAAACTAAGAACCAGTGCAGTGTAATGGTTTGGGGCTTGGACTACGACTCTGGAAATCCAGATTCTGAGGTTCTGCTCAGCCACAAAAACCCACTGGGGGGCCTTGGATAAATCACACACTCACATCCTCACAAGAAGGCAATTTCAAACCTCCACTGAATAATTTTTGCCAAGAAAGCCTTACGGTAGGTTGCCAAAGTTAGAATCAATTCAAACAATATAACATCAATGAATTATAATGTATCATAAAATTAGTCAAACTAGAATAAAAACTGTTAACTATGTTTTATTAACTTGTGTGGGTTAACTGAATAGCTGAAAGAATGATGGGGGAATGCCTTTGCCTGCCAACCCCCGAAATGATGGGGCTGGACAACAGCAATTGGGATTTAAATGTTGGGCAAATGTATTGATTGTTACCTATTTAACTTTTAACTGAACTAACTTAAGTGTCAGTTGAACTCGGTGTGGCAAAGCCAAGGTAGCGTCTTTATACAGCCTACCCCTTGGCTATTCAGGGCATAACACCTGGGTCCCCTGGTAACCTCTAAGGGAAACGTCTGAAGAAGTCTCTCTCAAATTATTGAGACCAGACTCTCCCCATTCCTGGGCCATTCAATATCACCTCACCCTTAAAGTTAACCTCTAGGTGAGTGTTTGTGTAATGGCCCACACCCTTTAAGAGGTGCCTTAGGTGTACGCCAACCTATTGTATTTCTAATCTATTTATGCTAAGCCTATTTACACACCGACCGGCCTCCTAGCCGCTAATACAGTATAGTGTAGGCAAAAAACACTCCTAGAACATAGGAGGGAAGAAATTCCTATCAAGTCCCAATGGGAAATCAATAATTATACTGTCAATGGGTGGGCGTGGTGGGTGACATTCTGACGAAGACTGAGGGAATAGGGCTGGCCCACAATCAGGCCAGCCCCGCCCCCTTTTCCAAAGGAACCATCCATTCTCTTCTCCGGGGGAGGAGGCAAATTGCTCCCCTCCCCCTGCCTGCGCCAGGATGGGAAAGTCCCGTGTAATCAGGACAGCCGACATTTGCTCCCCTCATGAAATAATAATGTAAGACAAGAAGCCACACAGAATCAGAGTCTTTCATAGATACATTGATGCCACAAGACTACTGGAATAGGGCATATGCTATAATGTGGAAAAGCAAAGTAGGTGAGCAAGGATAACTAACTGTTCAGCACATTGCATGCAGAGGAAATTGTTTCTTATTATTTTGCTTTAGCATCCCTATTGTGCAACTAGCACAGTGGGAGCTTGTGGCTTCCATGTCAGTGTCTCAGTGAATCCACTTGAGGTTTTCGTCTGAACATTAAAGGATATATCCAAGGTGCTGAACTCTATTCCCCCAATGGGTTTGGAATCTCAGATAGGAGATTCCAAGGTTGCCTTACTGACATGGGGACTGCAAGCCACCATTGCTCTGGCACACTGCCACTTTCAGAAGCAAGTGTATAATCTCCTCTCTCCATCTCTCAACAACGTATATCCCATTATTTCTTAGGATAAGATGAAGAAACTTGTAGCCTTTGGATTTTGTTGAACTCCTGTCCTCATCAGCCGCCATCCAAAGAAATATGAATTACATATGTGCTTCCAATGGAATTTGCAATACAAAGCTTTTCATGTTTACTCACAGCTATGTCCCATGGTGTTTGGTGGGACTTATACAATTGTAAATGTTTGGGGGATTTCAATCTTTGTTGTAGCTGCTGTTGCTGCTTTTGTTGTGTGCCTTCGAGTCATTTCCAACTTATGATGACCCTAAGAGAGACTTATCATGATATAAATCCACTTCTCAGGCTGCAGTACTGAGTGCTCCCAAGAAAGTTTGCAGAATGGCTGTTTGTGATATATATACTGTCATCTTGTTTTCCTTGGCCAATGAATGCCACAGATTTCTGGTAGACTGTGCAATTCTTCCTATGAACAATCTGTAAGATATATCCGCACATAAGTATTCTTTTGTTCAAGAAAAGCTGGAGAATGTGCTAAAGTAGGAGTCCAAACTGTTACTAAAATGGATGAGAAGTAACTCTGGGCAAGAAGCTAGAGTTAGAGGAATGCTGAACTTCATGTTACGTTTCTAACATTAGCGCACCAACCCCAAAGGAAAAAGGAGGAAGTTGCATGATATAATGAAGACTGACAGCCTCAAAGTCTGAGGCTAACTAAATCTTCAAGGATATCCTCCCAGCACGGATTGCATCGTGGCAAAATTTCCAATGCAGCAAATCTTGAGAGGAGTTAGTAGAGCATGTCACAAGAGGAAGAAGAAACAATGTTGTTCTGGCCTAACTGCATGTATCGGGGGCTGCTTGTGTCCCCCTCCTTTCTTTGGTCTCCAGGGGAACACAGAGGAAATCAGCAAGTGTTTGAAGAGTGCGCAAAATAACAGTTCTGAAGGATAGCAGGGTTTGAAGTCCCATACCTACTGTTATCACTTTTGTTTATTACTACCTTCCAAGCTACCTGGAAATATCAATGGCAACACATGTGTTATTTTAAAATTATTTTGATGTTTAGGGTATTTGGCAATGGCATGTGTCATTTATTTTTTGAAAAGCAGCAGTGTTCTACTTATAGGAGAGAGATTGGGCAAGAAGGATTAACTTGTGGTAGAAATATTTCCTGTCATTCAGCATTGGTTTCTGTTGAAGTGTGTGTATGTATGGTCAACCTCGCTGTTGCCTTGTGAAGAGTTTGCCCTTGTTAAGCGTAGGAATTATGAGATATGAGCTCATCCCATTGACAAGATGTTGAGATGAAAATGCATTCAGTGGGTATTGTGCTGAAGGTTAGAAGCAGGCAAGGCTCTTGAAGTACAAGGTCTTTTGTGCCCCTACTCCATCTGTTTCCATAACAAGGAGCATCATTTAAAAATATATGTATGAAATTCTCCCTCCAGGTCCCATTAATAACTGTGTCTTTCAGAAGAAAAGCAGGGTCAAATATGTGACCTTGTCCTATTGTCAGGAGGCAACCAGTTAGAGAAGAAACCTGCTGTGTAGTATCTTCTTTCCTATCTTGTTTTATTTCTTCCATTCTCTGAATATTTACACATGACGAGAAGAGTACGCAACAAGCTTTGGTAATGTGAACCATAAAAAGATAAAGAATGAAGAGTGACAAAGAATAAAACATCAGAAAAAAATATATTGAAAATAAAACTAAGTAGGAAATGAGTTTATTGAATAACAAAATTACTGATGGAAAGTGTGGTGGTTGAAAAATCCCAAGGTTTACAGTGGTTTCCCAGTTCCATGGGTTGCTGGACTTGACATACCATCTAGGTCCCTTTCAATCTGTTCTCAGGCCTAGTGAGACAGTAACAGTTTTAGTCACTTTGATGGATGGTCTTTTCTGGGAATTGGACAAGGTAAATATGTCCCTATTGCTTCTACTGGATCTCTCAGGTGTTTGTGACATAGTCAACTATGGTATCCTTCTGGGTTGCTTCACAAGGAAGGGTCTGTGATGCACAGTTTGAAGGTGACTCAGTCATTTCCTGGAGGGATAAACTCAGAAAGTTGTGCCAATGGATTCACTGCCTTATCTATGGGCCTATGGAATTACTCTGGGTTCC
The DNA here is from genome assembly GCF_037176765.1 of Anolis sagrei. Lineage (NCBI taxonomy): Eukaryota > Metazoa > Chordata > Lepidosauria > Squamata > Anolidae > Anolis > Anolis sagrei. The sequence continues at coordinate 205,142,063 of NC_090021.1, read as the reverse complement.
ACTTTGTCTACCATGCTATTGAACATATATGAGAAACCACAGGCAGAAGTAATTATAATAAATTTTATAATAATAAACTTCATTTATACCCCACCACCATCTCCCCAACGGGGACTCGGAGCAGCTTACATGAGGCCAAGCCCAAACAACAAATTACAATACAATGAGATACAAATTGCAATAAAATAAACAACATAACATTAAAGTATAAAACATATAAGCATATAAACAATAAACTCAAAATATTAAAAAAAAACAGTAAACCAAACATAATGACAATGAGTATGTACATAAAATGATTTTAAAAACTCGGGGTGAGATAAAGGGGCAGAACTATTTGTAAGGGAGAACTCATAGAGAGACAGGGAAATAAACAGATCTTTGTACAAGGGGGGTGTACTCCTAGGACAAGAACATTGAGGTCATTATAAACAAGAATTTGTCATTAGTAATTGATTGGGTTAGGACAAATGAATCATCATAAACCAGACAGGGCAGAGGTCCTCTTAGGACCTTGTCACACATGCCGCCGGAATGGTGATGTCTCACTGCATCTCACCAGTGCTCACATGTGGACCTGCCACCCCTCTGTCATAGCTTCCCTCACCTCATCACATGGGGGAATCCTTTGTGAGGTGGCTCAACCCATCTGTCCACCATTGCCATTTTTTCAGTGGTATCAGCAGTTCAGGTGAAGAGGTCAGTTTAAAGACAGATAGGAGGGCAAAGGTGCCCCCTGTTTCACTGAAGATAGAAGTTCACAGCTTGAGAGTATTCCTGCATTTTGCTCTGAGACTGGAGGTCTAGGAGCACATCTGTAGAGATAATTTGTTCTATAAATCAGGTAAATCAACTCCAAAGCAGCTAAACAAAGCACAGGGCTGATATGGGTTAACACAGCCTTGAACCACATTAACCAAAGAGCTGATAATTAAGTTGGTACTTTATCACATCAAGCTAATGTCTCACCTCAATCATGTTAGTGTCAGGAACCAAAACATTTCTGTTTTCAAACATTCATTTTTGTATGTCTCTACATTAGCTCAACGGCACTGTTTTGATGATCTATGGTCCCACAATTGATCTCCCTAAAACCACCTTCCTGCCCTATATGCTACCCAGCACATCATTCAGTTATTATTTATTCTTTTTACCAAAATTTAGCAATTATGGCAATATGATTAGAGTAAAGAAATATGTCACAGAGGGAGGAAAACAAGCTGCTTAGAAATGGAATTGGAATTGGGTAGAGTAGAATCATGTTCTCTGGTGCCTTGTGAGTAAAGTGGATTGGGTCTATTGTGCAGATATCAGTAATGGAAAAACAGAGATATTGAGAGCCATTGAGAGCCATTGAGCAGTTTTGCTCATCATCGATGAAAAAATATGCTACTCTAACAGATGGCATACAAAGCAGTGTCATATGATAAATACAGCCAAAACACTGTTATTCTGCTGGAATTCCATTTTCCAGTCTTGCACGATAGTGTCCTGGGACTAGTAACAGAGAGCAACATCTAGCCCATTTCAATTAAAATGTTGGTGTGACCTATATGGCACGGATCCATACAACCTGAAGGACCACCAACTTTGATATGAACATGAACAAAATAGGAGATCTTTGGGAGAATCTTCTCTCCATCCCATCACTTTCTCAAATATGCCTGGTGGAAACGCAATAGAGAACCTATGAGGTGACATCTCCTAGCTTCTCCACAAAATTACTTTTTTATTTTAAGTATTTATTTATAAAGACATTTGCATACTCCCTTTGAGCACCACCATAGTTAAAACCTTCTGGTGCTTTTTCCCCCTTAGATGGGCAGTGAAGACAATATATATTTTGCCAGGTTTTCAGTAGAATTAATTTGTCTGTTAATTTTTCTATCTTTTGTTTGTTTCCATGGTCTCATTTTTCTTTCTTGTATTTTGTGTTATTATTATTATAAACCACCTTGAGGGCACTTATGAAGAATCTCGCTCCAAAAAAAATTACTTGCTACAGTGGGCAGATTTTCCATCAAAGCTCCAGGTCATATTATTAATATTCTGTGTTTTGTTTTGTTTTGGGGTTTTTTTTTGGGGGGGGGGGTTAAAGAAAGTGAGGATTTTGTGTTGTTTCCCAGCAGGAATCTGCTTTCTACAATCTTTTCTCCAGAGCTATTTTGTCAGCTTGACTATTAAATTTTTCTGCTGACATTTAGCCAATCCAGGGAGGGGGTTGCCAGAAGCTAAATGATCAGAGTCATCTGGTTTACTATAGATTAATCAGTCAATTAAAGCTCGTCAGACAAAATGTCAAGCTCAGAAAAACAGCTGCTTTTGATCATTTCAAAATAACTCATAGGCTCAAATGGTTTTGATACTAACAGGTGTCAAATTGTGCTTGAAGATAATTAATAAGCCACATACAAACGGACACTGGCCTTCATACAACTGAAAGCATCCAAAATCCCCCATCTTGCAGATAAGTGGGAGTTTACATCATAGCCCCAAGCACTCTTTAATGGCTTAATTGCAGAGAGAACACTGTTGTAATTGAATCAAGTACAGGGGAGGAAATAAGCCTTAAATTCCCCAAAGCCTCACAGCTTTCAATGTAACAAATCCCACACTTACAACACATGGTAAGCAGAAATGATGCTGTTTGTTACAAATTAGTGTTGTTACTTGTTGACAGTTGTATCATCCATCGAACAAAATAGATATGGACAAGTATAATTAGTCATTAGATCTTTTGTAACCGGTCAGACTTGATTTACAGCTGTTACCGTTGTTGTTTGTTATCATAAGAGCTCGTCTTAGGTCAGTATCTAGTTTTGAAATAATTTTATTTTCCTTGCTTCATTAATTAGAAATAAATACCATGGCTCAAGAATGGCTTTGCCCTGAATCTGAACCTATAGTATTGTTTAAACCTGTGACATTTTTGTGAATTGCAATTCACACCCTGCTTTTCTTAGATACTGGCACTTCATAAAGTATCAATCACGTTATTCTTTATTTCATTTATATGCCCCCTTTCATCAGAAGAGGACTCACAAAAGAATCATAGAATCATATAGCTGGAAGAGACCACATGGGTCATCTAGTCCAAGTACTTGCAAGAAACTTGGACTAGATGCAGGAAAGGCGCAACTGAAGTACCCCTGACAGATGGCCATCCAGCTTCTGTTTAAAAGCCTCCGAGGAAAGAGTTTCCACCATATTCCAAGCCAGAGAAGCCCACTGTTGAACTGCACAATAAGGTCAGGAAATTCTTTCTAACCTTTGAGTGGAATCTCCTTTCCTGTAATTTGATGCCATTGCTCTGAGGCCTAGTTTCCAGGACATCAGAAAACAAGCCTCTTCCCTCTTCCTTATGACAGCCTTCCAAATATTTATATATGGTTAAGATGTCTCCTCTCAACCTTCTCTTCTGCAGGCTAAACATGCTCAGTTCTTTAAGATGCTCCTCATAGGACATGGTCTCTAGACATTTGACAATTTTAGTTGCCCTCCTCTGGACACCTTCCAGCTTGTCAATATCTCTCTTGAATTGTGATGCCCAAAATTGGACACAGTATTCCAGATGAGGTCTGACCAAAGCAGAATAGAGAGGCACCATTACCCAATCATATAATTTTAATGCAATTAAAATAATTGCATATAAAATGAATTTGAAAATATGATTTTTTTAAAAAAAAATAAAGGAGATAAACACAAATATGTAGCTTTGCTGTGAGTATATTAAAAGCTTCTTAAACAAAAGGTCTTTCCCTGCTGAGAAAAGGAGAGCAGGGAGGATGCTAGTCTAGCCTCCCTTAGAAGGGGATTAAAAAGGTGGGAGATGCTACTGAGAATGCTCTTGTTTGGAATAAGAAATCTTATTTGAAATATTTGAAATCCCATTGGACGTAGAAAGTACTACCTGTACAATATTTCAAAATGGTAATAGTTCTTTTCAGTCCCTCTATATTCTTGGTTTCTCCATTCAAACTCAGGGTATACTTGGGCTGAGATCCTATTCAACCTTGGTTGGGAGCAAAGGCTCTCCGCATGCACAAGGGATCTTTTATGGCTCGAACACAAGACACACACAGAGCAATCAGTATCTCCTTGAGTTAAAATGACTTTGTGGTGGCCATTGTGCAGCCTTTGAAAACCTCTGTATAAAGAGATACGGCATACCTTCTTGCACAGCACTTAAGCTCTAAAAATTCACCCATGTTGGAAACCTTGGCAAAGGCTGGTGAACCAAGAATTGCATCTTGTGAATCCAGAACCAACCCTACACCAAGTCATGCATTTCCCATTTCTAACATGGGAGGGTGAGAAGACCCAAAACCATGATCTGTCACCAGCCTTGAAGAAGATGTCTAAGCTATTCTATGCTCCTTGAAACATTGCCCAAGAGACAATATGACTGCACTATATAACACACATTATTCAAATCTAAATATTTTGAGTGCGAGAGATGAAACAGCAAAGCTTTTTTGCCTCAGCCTAGTTAGGACCTGCTGTCATCCTTTTAGAGAATGCTTATGGTAGCATATTTATTTGCCTCTTCCCTTTTCCTTTTCTCAGGTCTTGTGCCCATTAAATTGCATGCCACAGTTTGATGCTGAGAACATGTTGCAGAAAGGCAAGATATGCATGAAGTAGATAATGTATTCATTAATGAATAGCCTTTACACACTATCTTCAAATGTCACCACAGTGGAATATAACTGCTTAGATGAAAATGATCGTACGTACATAAGAACAACAAATCCATACTAAAACACTAAAACAATGGCAAAACAACATCAAAAATATTACTCACTGTTTACATGAATTAATAAGAATAAGACAACCTGATTGATTGGAATTAGAGGCATTTACTCTTTGTTATCTCATCAGCATCTTGAAATGTCTCACTAAAAGCAATAAGGAGGGAAGTATAGCATCCATCCTTGTTGCTGCCTTCAAGTTGTTTATGTTTTATTATGGCAACCCTTTGCCTTTCTTTGAGGCTGAGTGTAACATAGTCAATCAGTGGGTTACTATTAATTGAGATTTGAACCCTGATCTGTGGAGTTGCTACCCACAAATTCCACAGTGATGACATCTGATCTTGTGCTTAACACTTTTTGATAAAGGGGACTCATGGAGAAGTGTCCGCTAGATGGCTTGAGGACATGATTTGGGGCGATATTAAGAATTATGATTAACAACTCTGGATAACAACTCTAATAAAATGTGACTTCCAACAGAAGTGAAAGCTATTAATGTGATAGATGTACAAAGGCAATACTTATACTCATTTATTTGATTTGGTTGGTTTGTTGGTTTGTTTGCCTGTCATATCATGGCATTGAATGCTTCCCTTTTTTGTTGGAAACTGTCCTGAGTCCCTTTGGGAGGACTGAGCGGGTTATAAATAAAGTTTGTATTATTATTATTATTATTATTATTATTATTATTATTATTATTATTATTTCACTGACAAAAACACAGTATATCACAGCAAACAAGATATATATGCTGGATTTTGTATCGAAAAATCACAAGTCAAACACTTCCCAAGTGTCTAGGACTGTGTGATGTATTTTCGAATGATGTGTGCATATCCAAGTAAGGTGACCTTTTGCAGTTGACAGATTGTGATTTTGTCAATGTTTATTGTTTCCAAATGCATTATTATGGCAACCCTTTGCCTTTCTTTGAGGCTGAGTGTAACATAGTCTATTATTATTATTATTATCATCATCATCATCATCATCATCTTGACTTCCTTTTGTTATATTCAGATTCAGATGTGGATCATAACCAGACACATTGGAGACATCTGCCCTTGTGCTTTGCTACTCTGTTGCTGAGTGCACATGCCCAGTGTGGAAAACATCTCACCACACTAAAACAGTGAATGTGGCTCTTAATGAGGCATGCCACATTATCACACAATGTCTACGCCCTACACCACTGGAGAAATTATAGTGTTTAGCTGGTATTGCACCATCTGACATCTGCTGGGAAGTATCCATCTGTAATGAAAGCACCAGGGCAGTGACATCTTTGGCCCATCCTCTGTTCGGATATCAGCCAGCACGCCAATGCCTTACATCAAGAAATAGTTTTCTAAGATCTACAAAGATACTTGCAGGAACACCTCAGCAAGCAAGAGTCCAAAAGTGGTAGGCTAAAACCCAGAACCTCAATCAGTGGCTGATACCTAATAAGAGACTCCCCTCTGGGCACACAGAAGACTAGGAGAGTTGGAAGGCGCTGAACAGATTACGCTCTGGCACCATGAGATGCAGAGCCAACCTTAAGAAATGGGGCCACAAAGTGGAATCCATGACCTGTGAGTGTGGAGACGAACAAACCACAGACCACCTACTACAATGCAGCCTGAGCCCTACCACATGCACAATGGAGGACCTCCTTATAGCAACACCAATCCAAGTGGCCAGCTACTGGTCAAAGGACATTTAATAGAATGCCAATTTTTTAAACTTTGTATTTTTTAAATACATTACAATGGTACCCTTGGTTTGCTTTTGATATGATAAAGACATAAATAAAATTATTACTATTTATTCAATTTCAGTAAAAATGACATCCTATAGAAAGTAGTTGGTGACATTTAAAATGCCCAATTAGCATTTAGATTAATGTTGAAAAGCCAGGTTCTATTTTCTCCCTATCATAATGGACCTTTACTATACATTTTATTTCCTACAAAGCCAAAAGTGAAAAAGCTCTGAACTCCTACCTCCTCTCCCGTCCCTAGAAATGCATGAAAGTGGACCCATTTTAGAAAACAAGTCCCTTGGAATTCTAGTAAAACATCTTTTCATCTCCTCCTTGTAGGAGAAATTAGAGAATCAGATATCTATTCAACAGTCAGAAGTGTAAATTGAGGAGTGGGCTTGGAGACAATGGCAGTATTAGCTCCTACTTCTGATACGCAGATTCTGAAAGACAAAACAGAGCTCTGTTGTTCAGTGCAGCTATTCCCCTGAAGCTAGACCGAGTTTCATCTAGTTTGCATGGATTTCAGATAAGAAACCTCTGCTTCTTGACTTCCTGCTGTGAAGTGAAATGTGATGCAGCTTAAACTATATCTGCCGTGCTTGCCTGCTAGGCTAGTATTTCAAAAGTATTTTTCTTCATGCATTACCATTTGTTATATTCAGATAGAAGAAAAATATGCTGAGCCCAGAAGCAGTATTTCTAGACAGTCAAACACAAATACAGATACATTCAAGTCTTTTATATTATCTGATACAGTTTTAATTAAATTTGAATTCAATTTTACTAGCTAGTGGACAAGTTTATACCATTCTGGTAATGACTGGGTTCTGATTACAAATGTAATCACTGCAGATTCACAGCCACTCTTGTAAGTGGAGACATTACTTGGCTCAATGCAGTTGTGTTGGCTAACACTGAGTGGGGTTTGTTTGTATTTATGGGGGGGGGGGGGGGTATTATGAGAGTATTTAAAAGAATTGCATGTTGAAAAATAAGTATAGGTTGAGCACCCTTTACCCAAAATTATTAAATCCTAAATACTCCAAATTCTAGATTTGATTAGCTTGATACAATTGTCAGATATGGGAGATTTAACAGTATCCCTTATAATGAACGGATTTGTATCTGCAGAGCACCTGAAATTGAGGATATAGCACACATATTATTTGATTGTAAATTGTATGAGAAGATGAGAGACTTCTACCTTGGTCCACATATCAAACGGACAATGTATTGGAAATCTTACATCAGAACAATATATTTTATGTGTGGCTAAGACCCAGAAATGTGTGGCTAAGACCCTGTCTGTCAACGGAAAAACAACTTGGATTCAGGACTTAATCCTGGAGGAGCGGGCAGACCTGGCGTGCATCACGGAGACCTGGCTGGATGAAGCGGGGGGCGTAAATCTCTCCCAGCTTTGTCCTCCAGGCTTCTCCGTGCAACACCAACCTAGAGCCGGAGGACGGGGAGGCGGGGTCGCAGTGGTCTACAGAGATTCCATCCATCTAACCAGGAGCCCCATCCCGCAGACCACAAATTTTGAATGCGTCCACCTGAGGGTGGGTGACCGGGACAGAATAGGGATTCTGCTAGTGTACCGTCCACCTCGCTGCACTACAGTCTCCCTACCTGAGCTAGCGGGGGTGGTCTCGAGCTTGGCGGTGGAGTCCCAACGGCTCCTTGTGCTGGGGGACTTCAACATCCACGCCGAGGCAACCCTCACAGGTGCGGCTCAGGACTTCATGTCTGCCATGGCAACCATGGGGCTGTCCCAACAAATAACTGGCCCCACTCACTGTGCTGGACACACATTGGACTTGGTTTTCTGCCAGGGATGGGAGCAGGGTGGCGGTGTGGAGGAGTTGTCCATCTCTCCGTTGCCGTGGACCGACCACTTCCTGATTAGATTTAGGCTCACTGCGCCCCCTAACCTCCGCAAGGGTGGAGGACCCATTAAGATGGTCCGCCCCAGGAGGCTTATGGATCCGGACGGATTCCTGATGGCTCTCGGGGAGTTTCCCGCCGCCGCGGTAGGTGATAATGTCGAGGCCTTGGTCGCTCTCTGGAATGGGGAGATGACCAGGGCTATTGACAAGATCGCTCCGGAACGTCCCCTCTCAAGTAACCGAGCTAAACCAGCCCCTTGGTTCACTGAGGAGCTGGCAGCGATGAAGCGAAGGAAGAGGGTTCTAGAGAGCGTGTGGCGATCGGACCCAAGCGAGTCAAACCGAACACGGTTTGTGTCCTTTTTGAGGGCATATGCCGCGGCAATAAAAGCTGCAAAGAAAACTTTCTTTGCGGCCACTATTGCGTCTGCAAAAAACCGTCCGGCGGAGTTGTTCCGGGTTGTCAGAGGTCTTTTAACTCCCCCCATGGGTGGGAGCCCTGACAACTCGGCAGCGCGCTGCGAAGCATTTGCTCGGTTCTTTGCAGACAAAGTCGCTTTGATCCGTTCTGGGCTGGACGCCACATTAGATGCAGTCTCTGTGGATGTGACTCAAGCACCTGCTTGTCAGTGTTTGTTGGATTCTTTTCAGTTTGTGAAACCCGAGGATGTGGACAAGATACTTGGAGGAATGAGACCCACCACGTCCATCCTAGACCCCTGCCCATCCTGGCTTCTTAAGGAGGCCAGAGGGGGATTGGCCGAGTGGGTAACGGTGGTGGTTAATGCCTCCCTTCGGGAAGGCAAGATTCCAGCGAGCCTAAAACAGGCTGTTATAAAGCCGCTGTTGAAGAAACCATCACTTGACCCCACTAAATTGGACAACTTTCGGCCTGTTTCCAATCTTCCCTTTTTGGGCAAAGTCATGGAAAGCGTGGTGGCCTCACAACTCCAGGTATTCTTGGGAGACACGGATTATCTAGATCCGGCACAGTCTGGTTTCAGACCGGGACATGGTACCGAGACGGTCTTGGTCGCCTTAGTGGATGATCTGCGCCGGGAGCTAGACAGGGGGAGTGTGTCCCTGTTGGTGCTCCTGGACCTCTCAGCGGCCTTCGATACCGTCGACCACGGTATTCTTCTGGGACGCCTTGCAGAGATGGGTCTTGGGGGCACTGCTCTGCAGTGGCTCCGGTCATTTCTGGAGGGTCGCACTCAGAAGGTGTTACTGGGGGACTCCTGTTCAACGCCGCAGCCGTTGACCTGTGGCGTTCCTCAGGGTTCCATCCTGTCCCCCATGCTGTTTAACATCTACATGAAGCCGCTGGGTGAGATCATCCGGAGTTTCGGGGTGCGGTGTCATCTGTACGCAGATGATGTCCAACTCTGTCACTCCTTCCCACCTGCTACTAAGGAGGCCGTCGAAGTCCTGAACTGGTGCCTGGCCGCTGTAATGGTCTGGATGAGGGCGAACAAACTGAAATTAAATCCAGACAAGACAGAGGTACTCCTGGTCAGTCGCAAGGCCGAACAGGGTATAGGGTTACAGCCTGTGCTGGACGGGGTCGCACTCCCCTTGAAGGCGCAGGTTCGCAGCTTGGGTGTGACCCTGGACTCATCGCTGAGCCTGGAGCCCCAGGTTTCAGCGGTGACCAGGGGAGCATTTGCACAGCTTCGGCTCGTGCGCCAGCTGCGCCCGTATCTTGGGAAGTCTGACTTGGCCACGGTGGTACACGCTTTGGTCACATCCCGCCTCGACTACTGCAACGCTCTCTACGTGGGGCTGCCCTTGAAGACGGCCCGGAAGCTTCAGCTAGTCCAGCGCGCGGCAGCCATGTTGTTAACGGGGGCTGGACGCAGAGAGCATACAACGCCTCTGCTGTCCCAGCTCCACTGGCTGCCGATTTGCTACCGGGCCCAATTTAAGGTGTTGGTGTTATCCTACAAAGCCCTAAACGGTTCCGGCCCAAAATACCTTGCAGACCGCATCTCGGCCTACGAGCCCACGAGGGCCTTGAGATCATCCGGGGAGGCCCTTCTCTCGGTCCCGCCTGCCTCACAGGCACGTCTGGCGGGGACGAGGGAGCGGGCCTTCTCGGTGGTGGCCCCCCGGCTGTGGAACACTCTCCCTGCTGAAGTTAGACAGGCGCCCTCCTTGATGGCCTTTCGTAGGGGCCTAAAAACATGGCTCTTCGAACAGGCCTTCAATTGAGTGTAGTTAAATTGACAATGGAATGAACTAGGACTACGAATTTCGGCTATGACCCCAGGACTTGACGAAGCGGATTTTTTAGTATAAGTATATGTTATGTTGTATCTGTCTGGTTTGTATTGTCTTTATTCACTGTACATTGTCTTCTTGTTGTTGTTGTTCACCGCCCCGAGTCGCCTCCGGGCTGAGAGGGGCGGTCAATAAATGCAAGAAATAAATAAATAAATAAATAATAACATAAAACATATTTAAGCAAAACAATACGTTTGAGAACCACATATGTGGGGCTGATCGGGGTAAATTGTAGGGGTGATAAGGAAATATGATGTATATACTCAGTTTTATCATATCTTGCCATATTTATTTACTGTATGTCTTATTTTAACTTACTACCAGGGGCGGCTCAACCCATTACGCAAAGTAAGCATCTGCAGTATAGTTGATTTTGCCCAGGGGCGCTCTTGATGTGCTCTTGGGGGAAAACAGACCTTGACATATGCGAGTTGTTGTTACTGGGATGTTTAGTTCACCTAAAATCAAAGAGCATTCTGAACTCCACCAATGATGGAATTAAACCAAATATGGCACACAGAACTCCCATGACGAACAGAAAATATATATCAATGATTGGTTGGGGGGGGGGCACCAAAATACTGTTTGCTTACCATTGAAAATTGCCTAGGGCCACCTCTGCTTACTACATAGAGTGCAATCAAGTCTTATCAACCCTTGTTGTTGGGTTTGGTATTGTGATATAGCCTACTACTACTACTCCAAATTCCAAATATACTGTTGCTTTCAATGGACACTAACTTTGTTTCATGAAAAAAATAATAAAAATATTTTTTCAGATCAAGGTTCAGAAATTTGAAATGAGTTTTATTCCTGTAAACAGGAACCTTAATACGTCTATGTTCCCCATCACAAAATCTCAGTATACAGTTCTAATATTTTTATATCAAGACTCCCCTCTGAATGAAAGATGGGGATAGCTATATATGGTAATCCTATGCATACATAGGACTAAGTTGAATGAAATTGAGTTTATACAGGAATAAGCATTATAAGATTGCATGGTCAAAACAACAAAAGATGTTTACATACTACAGGATTGGAGCTGGACATGAGTTTTATGGAACATATAAAGCAGCTAAGACCAGGTGCTGCCCAAAGGCGTATTGGATTGGCCAGCCCGACTGCAGATCAAGTGTTGCTAATCCCAAATGGCAGTTTCACTCATCTGAAAGAGCGAAGTGCAGAATTGCTTTAAGGTCAATGTTTCTGGCAATGACTTCAAACCCATTAAGGATGCAGTCAAAGGGCACTATCTAGCCAAGGCAAAATTGCACCTGCCCACCTATGTGCACACACATCAGGAAGTATGTCTAATTTGCTGTTTCCATACAGTGAAAAGCATCTTCTCCAAATATCTCAAGATATATGTGTTTTGTTTGTTTTGCTAAATCCTGTGGGAAGAGAGCATAACAGTTCGTGGATGAATACAACTAAGGATCACGGTTAGCCAAGTGATGATTAAGATTGTTTGGAAATGGACAAGGAATGTAAATTCTAGAGCCAGACTACTGAACTTTCTGAACTCTGTAAGAATTTTATCACTGAATTAATTGTATTGTTCCTTTTGGCTGCTGTCAAAAACTGAGAAGGAAAAAATAAATTATAGAAAAATAGAGGAAAGCAATTATTAAAAGTTAGGTGCCCAGATTCCCCCACCCCCTATGTTGGATTTCTTTCAAGCTATACTTCCCTCATCATGACCCAAATTAAGGGATAGAAAGAATCAGGCATGTAGCCGGGGGGGGGGGGGGGGGGGGGGCTTGAGGGGATTCACCCCCCCCCCTCGAAATTCTCATGGTGGTTCGCGAAAAGGCCTTACTGGTGCATTATTTAAACTGTTATGTTTATTCATATCATGATCTGATCACCATACTCAATATATCCCATATGCATGGGGGTATTGGGGCAATGATACAAAAGGTTTGCTAGGCTAGACCCTCTTTCACTCAGACTCAGCCCCCCCCCAAACTCAGCCCCCCTGAACCCCCCCTGAAAAAAATTCAGCCCCCCCCCCCCCAAAAAAAAAATGAAATCCTGGCTACGGGCCTGGAAAGAATATTCAGTTATTTCTTTCTTGGCTTAATCATGAAAACTCCAGTTGGGAAGAAGAACACAAAAGGGAAGCTGATGCAGTTTTTGCACATTCCAAAGTGTTTTAGGAAGTGCTTATGCACAGATATGCATATCTAGGTTATCTTTGCCATAAGCTCACTATTCTGTGTAGAAATATTCTGAAAACAGTAGATTTTGCAAAGTAATTAGAATTTTGCATCACCTCCTCATGCACTTCTGTACCAAATAACTTCCTGAAAGGCTTTGGAATGTGTGAATTATGGGCAAAGGTCTATGGAATTTTTTCCCCTTGCAGTGGACGCAAAGCTATAGAATGAGTCACTGTTATTAGCAAGGATAAAATAGTGGAAAATGTAATCACAAGTTACATCAGCAGTAGTGGTTAATAGGCCTGGGTAACAACGCAAAAATTTGTTTCTAAAATCAATTTGTAATTGGGGTTTTTTTTTTTGTTTCGATATTTAAAATAATTACAAAATTTTCCAAAAAAAAAGTTCGGTATTTACGAAATTTCGTAAATATTTACAAAACATTTTGTAAAGATGGCGCCCTTTTTTTTCAATATTTTTTCAATATTTTTTAAATGTAATTATTAATTTAGTAGAATAGGGAGGAGAAATTAAAATTATTATTAAGGAGGGAAGGCAGGCACTCACTCTGGCGGGCCCTCTCGCTCGCCGCTCGCTCGCCCCTCTCGCTCGCCGCTCGCTCGCCCCTCTCGCTCGCCATAGATGCAGGCGAAAAGTCAGGAGAAAATGCCTCTAGGCCATGGCCATATAACCTGAAAAAACCTACAACAACCCAATCAGGGATATCTAATCACCTCTCAACAAAAGATTGCTCCAGGCACTGCCAAGCCATCAAATGCTAATCAAGGTGGTCAGTTGAAACATTCACACCTCGCTCCAGCAGACAAGAGTCCTTTGTCCCACCCTGGTCATTATTCCACATAAATATAAACCCTTTTTCCTACTTCCAACAGACCTCACTACCTCTGAGGATGCTTGCCGTAGATGCAGGCAAAACGTCAGGAGAGAATGCCTCGCTCGCCCCTCTCGCTCGCCCTCTCGCTCGCTTGCTCAGCCGGCGCCGAGAGAGGAGAGCTCCCAGCAAGCATCGGCAGGCGGCCATCTTACGTATTTCCGAAATGGACGGAAATACAAAAAATTTTGGCGCCTGCCATTTCGATATTTAAAAACACTTCCAGGTTAAAAAAAAGTTTTGTAATCGTTTCGTAATTCAAAAATTAACGAATTTTTTAACGAATTATGAATTAGCGAAACGAATTGACCAGCCCTAGTGGTTAAGTGACCAAACCCAGAGAATGCTCACCAATGGTTCATCTTCATCCTGGAAAGAAGAGACCAGTGAAGTGCCATAGGGTTCAGTCTTGGATCCAGTACTGTTCACCAGGGTTTTTGTGAAGTTAACCAATTATCTAGATCCATCACAATCTGGTTTCAGGCCTGCTCACAATATGGCAACAGCTTTGGTTGCCTTGGTGGATGACCTCCACAGAGAACTAAACAGGGAGAGAGTGTCCTTGTTGGTTCTCTTGGACATCTCAGTAGCTATGTATTGTGGAAGGCTTTCATGGCCGGAATCACTGGGTTGTCGTAGGTTTTTTCGGGCTATATGGCCATGTTCTAGAGGCATTTCTCCTGACGTTTCACCTGCATCTATGGCAAGCATCCTCAGAGGTAGTAAGGTCTGTTGGAACTAGGAAAAAGGGTTTATATATCTGTGGAATGACCAGGGTGAGACAAAGGACTCTTGTCAGCTGGACAAGAACTGACCACCTTGATTAGCATTTGATTGCCTGGCAGTGCCTGGAGCAATCTTTTGCTGAGAGATGATTCGATTACTGTTTTCCACCAAATTCCAAGGAAGCCCTCTGGTTCCTGGATCAGTGCCTGGTCACTGTGATAGACTCAATGAAGGCTAACAAACTGAAGCTTAATCCAGACAAGACAGAGGTCCTCCTGATTAGTTTCAAGACCAATTGAAGCATAGGGTGGCAACCTGTGCTCGATGGGGTTGCTCCCCTTGAGGATACAGGTCCACAGTCTGGGGGCCCTTCTGGATTCAGCACTGACGCTTGATGCTCAGGTGTCGGCAGTGGCCAGGAGGGCCTTCGCACAGTTAAAACTTGTGCATCAGCTGTAACCATACCTTGAGAAGCCTGACTTGGCTACAGTGGCCCATGCCTTAGCTACATTCAAGTTGGATTACTGCAATGCACTCTATGTGGGGCTGCCTTTGAAGACGGCCCAGAAACTGCATGTGGTGCAAAGGTCAGTAGCCAGGTTGCTAACTGGAGATTATAGTGAGCAGATGACTCTCCTATTAAAACAGCTCCATTGGTTGCTGATACGTTTTCAGTCAGAATTCAAAGTGCAGGTCATCACCTACAAATCCCTAAACAATTCGGGCCCTGCCTATCTTCATGACCACATCCCCCTCCCCCCCCATGTACCTGCGTGAGCATTAAGATCTGCCAGGAAGGCCCTCCTCATGGTCCCACCACCATCACAAGCACAGTTGGAATGAGGGAGAGGGCCTTCTTGATGGTGCCCCCCCCCCCCCCAGCTTTGGAACACCTTCCCTAGGGAGATTAGGCAGGCCCCCACACTGTCCTCCTTCTGAAAGAAATTGAAGACTTCAGTGTTTGGACAAGCCTTTGGGAATGTCTAGCCCCAATGGTCTACAATTAATGACACAGCACGGCATGCCCTAGTTCATTAGCTACAACTTGCACTATCCTATTCCCTTGTTCTTGTTTACAGTTGTGCATGTTGTATGACAGCTCTCACCATAGGTTATTGGGCGCTGTTTTGAGCTTAAATTATTATTTATATGCTATTGGTCTTATATTGTATTGTATTGTGTGTTTATTTTATGTGTTGTTTTAGGCACATTGTGCCATATGTAAGTCACCCCGAGTCCCTTCGGGGAGATGGAGGCGAAGTACAAAAATAAAGTTGTTGTTGTTGTTGTCATTTTTATTGTTGTTATCATGGCAATGGGAACACTATCATAAATCAACACTATCATAAATTTACAAAGTCATAAGTCTAAGTTACAATATTGTAACTGACAAAATATGCCATCCTAAATTAATAACAAATAAATAGCCCTGCTAGAAAGGCCCTATACATATCTTCTAACATAAGGAGAATAGTACATTAACACTGCGCACTTATCCAAGATGCTTTCCTCTATAGCAACTATACTACAAATCTGTCGTCTCCAGCAAGCATAAAATGAGTTATGCTTGAAAGAAGAAAGTGGGAGAATGCCACTTTAATTATTACTGACATCATAGGAAAATAATACCAATAAATGAAAACTTTCCCTCATTTCATCTACATTTGTTTCACAATTCCTAGGGAGATTTTTGGTTTTTTACTTTCAAAATATTGACACAAATCTACACATGTTCCCCATGGTGGTTGCCTAGTGGGAAATGTGTCATAAATATGACATGTATAGTAGACTTGTTTAATGTATCTCACCAATGTCCTGCTAGGTTTCTGGCCTAGAAATTCCACTGTCAGATTCCTTTGTGACAAGTCATAATTACATATCATGGCTCCCCACTACGACTCTGATCTGCTGCCAGAAATGTACACAACTGTCTTCTTATCTAACACAGCCACAGAGTGGAAAGGTACAAGACCACTCGTAGGAAATGCCCGATAATGTTTTTGCTGATGGATATATAGATATCATTGCAGTTTCACATTTGCCTTGGCAGTCTTTGGAGATATACATCTAACTTAGGTGGCCGAAATGCCAACATACCAATTTTAACTTCCATAAAAGGTATGGGGAACATATAGAGAGAGAGTCTGTAAGAAACGATTGGAATTGAAAGAGATTCTACCTAAACATTAGGAATAATTTCTTGTTGGTAAGAGCTGTTCGGCAATGGAATATGCTGCCTTGGAGTGTGGTGGAGTTTCCTTCTATGGACGTTTTCAAGCAGAGGCTGGATGGCCATTGGTAAGAGTGCTTTGATTGTATTTTCCTGCATTGCAGGGGTTGGACTGGATGGCCCTTGTGGTTTCATCCAACTCTGTGATTCTATGATTCTATATTTACTTGCTGAAAGAAGGACATCACATCTAGCCTTCACAAGAAAGCATTTGGGAGGAATGGAGAGCGCTCACTGAGGAGGCCTTCACTTGTGTTTCCATGAGTGGAGACATGAAAAGAATGTACTTCTACAAGGTTGTTAGAACTTGGATAGCCTAATATGGGAGGACATGTTTTTTTCAGACGGCCTAGACCAGAACCATGTAGGGCTTCTTACGTCATAATCAAAATATGTCCAAAAACAACCCCTAAGCCAGTGGAGATATTGTAACAAAGAGTCACCTGCTTCCCATAACCAGCTCCACTTAATAGTCTGACTGCAGCTCTTTGAACCAGCTGCACTTAAAAAAAATCCCTTAAAGTCGGTTTAATGTAGCATGTGTTACAGTAATTCAAAGAGATCATCATTAAGGCAGCATTTACTGTGGCCTCATTAGACATTTTGTAGAATGGGTACAGATGTCACATTAATTTTAACGGTGCAAATGTACTCATAGATTTTTTTTTCCCTGTCAGGAGCGACCTGAGAAACTGCAAATCACTTCTGGTGTGAGAGAACTGGCCATCTGCAAGGACGTTGCCCAGGGGACACCCAGATGTTTTGATATTTTACCATCCTTGTGGGAGGCTTCTCTCATGTCCCTGCATGGGGTCCTGGAGCTGACAGAGGGAGCTCATCCATGCTCTCCCCAGATTCAAACCTCCGACCTGTCTATCTTCAGTCCTACTGGCACAAGGGTTTTAACCCATTGCGCCACCGGGGGCTCCTCATGGATTCTTCCTAAACATGATCATGGATCCAGAAACGTACCAAACTAGAGCTGGTATCTTCAGTGGAATGCAACATTTTCCAGCAAAGGTTGAGTCCCTCTTCCCTGATCTGGGTTTTGACTGCAATCAATTTGCATTGACTCTGCATCCAAATAAGATTACTGTCTAGCAATTTCATCATTGTTCATACAATGGCAATTCACATTTGAATCTATCTGAATTTGGATATATTCTAAAACCCAATTAATTTACACAAAAGTTTCATTTTTTTTCCTTTGTGCACCTGTACAAATATTTTTCTAATTCATACTGATATCTCCAATCCTGTCAACAGAAGATACATCGTATTAAACCAATTTAACATCACTGTATACAACAGACTGCAATGTCTCATCAGATCATAGCATGCCTAGAAAATCCTCATTCTTCTCAATATTTTAGTTTTCCTGATTATTATAGACAACATTAAGCATGTTGTTCACCTATCACAATAAACCATGGTTTGTGCTAACCATGATTAGTTGTTTATGCTACAAATTGAATAGCTTTGCTCTGTCTATTTCTGCTTTTTATTCCTCTCCTACCCCTTTCAACAGCTTCTGTTTTCAAGTGGACTGCTAGGCAAATCAGGTATTACAGTTTCAGATATCACAACAAGCTATGATTTAAAGAGGCTCCATTTGTAACCAGCAATAAACATACAGAAATTCAGAACATGGGTTGTAGTTAATTAATAAGCTACAGCTTGTTAGCAGAGATGCACCTCCACATCACAATGAGCTAGATTTCAATATTTATTTATCATGTCAGGAGCAAACCAAAGAGTTGTATTGTATTAAAAACAAACAAACAAAACACAAAGTTTGCAAACTTGGCATTCTATTAAATGTCCTTTGACCAGTAGCTGGCCACTTGGAATGCCTCTGGAGTGGCTATAAGAAGGTCCTCCACTGTGCATGTGGCAGGGCTCAGGTTGCATTGTAGCAGGTTTGTGGTTTGCTCTTCTCCACACTCTCAAGTCGTGGATTCCACTTTGTAATCCCATTTCTGAAGGTTGGCTCTGCATCTCATGGTGCCAGAGTGTGTCTGTTCAGCGCCTTTCAAGTGGCCGAGAAGTGACCAGAAGCTAGATTTCAATAAGCCACAACTTGTTTAAGATGTGCAAAAAGTGATCATAAAGTCTCAGCAGCTCTCATTATTAACAAATATGCATATACATTGCTACCAGCTCATCTCATTTTCTTTGCCCAAATCCAAAGAAGGTAGAGAAAAAGAGGGGGGGGGGGGTGTCTGTTTTCATTCAATCTGTATATACTTCATTTGGTTGACTAACTCTTTAGAACAGTGGAGACTAACTCAATTTATATGTAAATCACAATATCCCCACTTTAATTAATGTTTACAATGTTGCTTTAATTGACTAGTTATCTGCAAACTCAGCCTACCCATTGAGGTCTAGTATTTGTATTATAGTCAAAGGCAAGTTTGGAAATAATTTGATTATCTCCATACAATGGAAACCTACATTTGTCTGTTAAATACCAGTCAGACAGGATCTGAGGGCCATGATGGTACTACAGATCAAGAGTGATTCAGTTGCACTAGACAAGGAAAACATTCTGCAGTTTACTTCAGGCTATATGTAGCTTGTGCACTAACTAGAAGGGTGGCTCCTTCCACAATTTCATCCAACCAGTTATCCATAAGCCACCACTGGTGTGGACACAGCTTCCTTACTTACACACCAAACATTGGGATCAGAAGGGCAAGGGATCATATTAACATTAGTTCTCTCTGTATCCCTCAGCCTTATCTTCTTTTTCTTTTCCATCTGTATTGATAGCAAAATAATCTCTTCCTTCTCTGGTGATAGGTGATACATCTGTCAGGTAACAAGAACTCTGTGGGGAGGACCTTATGTCAAAACCTGACCTTTGATTAGTTTTACTTCTTGTTACTTCTGGGTCTCAGCATTCTTCCAAGGAGCTGAAGACACTTGGATGACTTTCATCCTTCTTTTCCTCACAATTGTCCTCAGGTCAACTTGAATGAGGAAGGGACTGGTTCACCCAGTTGATTTCATGCCTCAGTAGATACTTCAATCTGGATCTCCCAAGCCCAAGACTACAGCTCCCACCAATAGCTTCCCAATAGCAGTTAGAGGGTCAGAGGCTGCTCACTCATAGTTTGGAGTGAATGCAAGCTTTCACGCTATGGCATGTAATTTACCATGTATACCATGCATAGGTCAATCTCACATATAGATCAAGGGCAGGTTTTGGGATCAAAATTATGGATTTTGATATGACCCATGAATATGACGAGGGCCATTCTGTTGAGATGGGAAGGCACCAATGCCACTGCAGAGGGCCAGCTGCATTTGGTTGCAGCCACCTTTCTCCACCCAGGAGAGAAGTGACACCGCAGTGGAGAGTAGAGGGAACTTCTTTTAGGTTCTCTTAGAATGGACTACAATCTTACCTTTCACCATTTTACTCACAGAAGGGGGTGTTTTGTTGTTGAAGAGTTAAAGTAAAATTGACCTGTGAATAGGTCAACTCAGTTTTTTTGGGTTGACTAACATTTCTAAATGAATATATAGGATAGAACAGGGAGAGATTTTGCACTACGCAACTACAGTGGTATAATTCCATTTATACTGCCATACCAATATGCCGTGGAATTTGGCAGTCAATAAACCCCTAGATTCTTAGGATGAAGCCAAGAGAGTTAAAAAGAAATGTTGATGTCATAATTAGATAGAGTGAAAGAGATATCCTACAATCTGAGGAACATCCAGCATCAGTACATATACGTATACTCATGTGAGGTTGGCAAACCATTTCACACATAGCTCCAAAGTGCCTGTGACATTTGGTATGTAATTACTATACACCATCAAAGCTTAATACATTTGATCTATAGAGAATACTGTTTATGGATCAATGACCTGACCATTCACAACTTGATTTAAAGGAATGTGCCCTGAATTTCTTCTCCGGAATTTAGCTTCCTTTTGAATGCACACAGCTATGTTTCGAAAGACCATCAAAAAAAGGTCAGTGTGCCTCTCGGGTAACTGAATAAAGGGGCTGCCTGCTAAACAAGAAGTATGTGGAAGGGAAAGCATATGTTCACCAATGACAGTGATGAATTCATGAGATAATGCAACAATTAACATACGGAAAAGCCTCTTGAGGCCATTGGAAGGGGCTGGGGTCCAAGCTAAATATTTGAACAAGCTTTGCAGCAGTTCCAATGAGATAGTGTGTTGAAAATCCAGTGATTTGGGTGAGGGGTATAAACTCCCCGAAACAAGGAGCTCATTCTAGTCCCATTGGTTGAGCTGTATATTAACAAGAAGTGAATCAGAGACCTGTAGCTCTCAAGTACACTTATTTGACTCCATCAAAATCAATAGAACTACTTTCATAGAGAAAAAGCCAAAGATAATTGTAGGAAATGCCATTATTACTCACTGAGCAATATGAGGTTTGGGACTAAGCTGACCTTCCTTTAAAGCTCCCCCTCCCTCATTCCAAAGGAGGCCACAATGACCACTTCACTGTCGAAAATTATGATCCAAAGGTTTAATTCGATTTTGTAAGTATAATTTAATTAATATCCTGCCTTTCTCCCATATGGGACCCATGAAATATTATGGGATATCTCTTATTGGAACTTGGGAAAGTAACTTTTTACATGATGTGGAAGGCATTCTGACAGTTCTTCAATACCTAAGAGTTAGGCAGGTTCTGAACTTTCCTCAGATTTTTTTCAGTTTCATGGGGGGGGGGGGTGAAGAAAACTCATTAACTCCTCCTAATACAGTCGCTGCATTCAGAAAAGTTTTCTTATCAGCAACCCCTCTAGTACTTCAGACCTTTCAAATTCATTCTGCTTCCCTTCCCTTTTCTTTAAACCACACTGAAGTGACAAAAGCAACAACACTAAGGAAAAGAGAAGAGTTGAAAAGCTGTTTTCTTCCTCTTTTCCATGACAGCCAAAGCATCGAATACTATGTCAGGGTGGCAGGGGACTTTTTTTCTCAAAGAACATGGAAGCATATTTTTTATAGTTATGTTCCTTAGCATTAGAAAGAAGAATTTTCCTCATTTCCTGAAACAAATGGTTTTTAGTGGGCAATCTATTTCCTTTCTATTAACTACCTTCCTCCAAGTTTGATTTAAGAACTTGAGCATCTTGCACCTTTACAAAACTCAAGGTGAAATCTCAACCATTTCTCAGCACTTCTCTTTTTGTTGCTGATGGAGAACCAGTTGGTGTCCGTCACTATACAGCTCAGACAAGGACATGCTGCTCTCCAAGCTATAAATATGCCTTTGAGACAAGTACTCATCAAATGATTCCTTTTGAAAAGAGTTGGGGATGTGCAATCTGCAGTGAATGCGTAGTTTAATTGTTTATGTCGCAAAATGTTCCTCTTTCTCAATCTGCGGAACTCAGTCATCATCTAATGGCTTTATTTTTACTGTTTTCCATTTATATTTTCTGTTTGCTGTAACTTTTTGTGGCAAGAGAAATCTTCCATTACCTGTCTGGATGCTGCTTCAGAACACCAATACATTAGCACATGTCTCTGTAATATTTTACTTCCACAGCTTTTAAGAAACCTTGAATGTTGTGTAAATTGTCTTTCACTCTCACATAATCAAGACATTTTTGCTACTGCTGTGTGCTTTAAAGTCATTGCTGACCTATGGTGGCCCTGCCCAATAATTATTAAATAAATATTTATATATTATTTGCAATTGTGTTTCTTTGAGGCTAAAAGAGTGTCCCTTGCCTAAAGTCACCTTCTGGTCTCCAGAATTTTAGTGCAATGTTCAAACCATTACATCATGCCAGTTGTCAGTCAAAAAATGCCCAAACCCAACAAAGGAGATTTTCATGCAGTAATACATGGAGGCACTTCAGGATGATAATCTGAAAACAACTAAACTGACTGTTTGAATCTTCTGTTACTTCTGGCAGTGCAAAATTGGAACCACAACTTATGTATGATTAATTTCTGTGATTTACTTTTATATGGAGACAAATGTGTCCAGCATTTACTGCCAAACATTTAAATCAGGGGTAGGAAATCTGTCCCCATGTCCCACATATCGTGAAACAGACCCATAGCCCACAGTTTTTGGTAGGTCCTCTTACCTATCATTACTGTAAAAACAGTTTAATGGTGCGGCAGATATTGTGAAATTTACCTTGAGATTTCTTTTACCATAAATTGGGTTCAGAAGTCTAATCGGGTTTCTTTCAGTGCCAAAACAACAAAAGTCAATATTTCACAAAGTCACTTTTTGTCTTCTTTTCATCTCACTCACCAAGTCCACTGAACCCCCTTAATCCCCGACCCTCAGGCTAGCCCAGGCATGGGCAAATTTCAGCCTTCCAGGTGTTTTGGACTCCAACTCCCACAATTCCCAGTAGGATGTTAGTAATTGTGGTAGTTGAAGTCCAAAACACCTGGAAGGTCGAAGTTTGCCCATGCCTGGTCTAGAGCCTTGTCAGTTTCCCCTCCTCATGGGGGCCTTGGCTGTCCCATGGTCCACAAAGGACAGCCATGATTGTTTCTTCAGCCCCCAAAAGTCCCCATGCTCAAACAGTAAATAAATCAAAATTGGAAACAGAAAAATCAGTTATTAAAAGGCTGCTTGTACCCACTGAGGGCAAATAGGGGTCCTTCTGTTATGAAATGTTTTAAGTCCATGGAGCCCTTTCCCAAAATCATAAGTTGACTTCCAGGCATTCCCAGTTGCAATGGGCTAAACTTGAGTTTTTAATATGTAGGGGTCCAAACCATCCTGGGAGTGTTGCAAAATTCAATCATCTGAATCAGCCCTGGGATAAAGGATCAGTGTAGATGTGCCATAATACAGATAAACCTCATTTCCAGTAATACAGCATATAATTAATAATAATTACATTTTAATTATTAATTTAATAATAATTACATATTAATTACACTAATAATTACATTTCCTGCCTGCCTGCCTGCCTTACAATAAGTTAAAGGTGGCATACAAGACTCCCTGCCTACCTTCTATCATCACAATAATACTGCAAGGGAAAGCAGGTTGAAAAAGAGTAATTCAATGAGCTTCATGGATCAGTGGTGAATTGAATTTGAATTTTCCAGCTCCTGGCCCAGTATTCCAAACAATACAGGCATTCCCTTTGGTGTGCTTTGACAGAACAGCAAATCATCATTAAAGTCAAGACCAATGGGCAATAATGTGTTACCTTTTCCTTACCCTTTCTGATCCACTGAAATTCTTTCCTAGGGGGTAGGATGCACAGATGTAGAACAGGGAAAATGGCATGTTTCCCAGGGCCCTATCAATACACTTCCACTTGTTCTTTGTATTTCACCATCATTTGTCACCAAGCATTTGGGAGTCATTTAGGAGGTTAGTACAAGTCAGGAGCTCACGAATGGCATCTCCAGAATTCTTTCTATGCTGTAATCAATTCAATTCACTTTAAATAAACCATTTTCTCAGTCTGCTCCTTAAATTTTAATATGCAGACTTTCTGCCATAAAAATGAAATGAGCAAATCAGGCAATTAATCATTGAAGTCCTTGAAATGGCGTGTATATCATAGACCTTTTATTGTCATATATTTTTGAACTTTGGCTCTAAAGCCTAAAGGTTGACTTCATGTGTTATTAATCTTAAAAAGAGACAGGTTTCAGCAATGGACCCAGACAGAAGAGCCAGGTGTGCTCTATTAGAGAACTACAGGCATTATACCATTGGGTGAGGGAGGAAAGAGATGGAGTAGAAGATGTGCCAAAGCCAATATCATGGCTTTTAAAACTAACTTAGCCATTAATGTTTGTTTTACTTAGAGATCGCTTTAGGGTAAAAGACTCATATACACCCTGAAGAACAAAACGAAAGCAATGAACCTCATTCTATTTTCGAAAAAGTATAATCGAGTCATATTACATCTACATTCCTTGCTTAAAATCATCATACCTTGTGCTAATCCATTTATAACCCAAGAGAAATTCCATGAGTTGTTTTTGTTGTGTGTGCCATCCCTTTACTAGGCAAGCCTTGATAGTAGCAGGCCAAGTGAGAGGAAGAGAAGTAAGATCCAGCAAGAACTGTGAAGAGCATTACTTGCTCAAAGGCCAGGACTGGGGAGGGAATGAATATTTGCAATACCCAATCTACCTTGTTAGAAGAGTTCCATCAATGGACATGAAGGTCCTGTGGAAGCTTTGACTAGAACTCCACAAAAAGCATTCATGTTGATGTTGGATTACAGAAGGCCTTAATTAGGATATTGTGACAGTCAGAAGGAGATTACCAAATCATCTCCATCTTTGAAGGGCTTTAAATGCAGGTTGAGGGGCATCTTTCATGAAGGTTTTAATTCTATATTACAGTATGGCAAGGAGTTGGTCTTGATAGCCCTTGCATTCTGATTCTGTGATTCTAAGGGCACATTCAGACAGCCCTTTAAAAGTGGGAGCTCCTGCATTTTCAAATGGGGTGTCCAAATGACACTCCATGTAAAAACAAATTCATTCACCACAAAGCAGGAAAACCCAGCTTGGTAGTGAATTATTTTGTTAGTGGATTTCTTCCATGCCTTCTTGGAAGGTGTGGGGCAAACCCACTATGGCCACTGTCTGAACTGCCCCATCAGAAGTTCTTCAAGTCAGCAGTCTTACATTTTTCTGGGCTAAATCAGCCCGGAAAACCACAAGGCCACCACAAGGGCACAAACCCACTCCCCAAGCCCCTTTAAAAACCCTTTAAAAAGCCAATAACTGACAGGGCTGGCATTTCCCCTGCCAAGAGAAGGGGGGCAGTAGCAATTTTCCTCCTCCCCACTTCTCCCTGCACATCATTCCTAAGCACCAGGAAAGGCCAGCAGCAGGGAAATGTTGGCCCAGTAAGTTGTTTTCTTTTTTTAAAGGGGTTTAAAAGGGGTTTGGCGAGGGAGGGGGTGGCTTTCTCCCTGTTCTCCTGATAGGTACCGGGACCATATATAGACAATGACCACAGAAAGTGTGGGCTTTTGGGGCAGTGTGTGGAGTACAGTCCACCCCAATACAGATTTTTAAAACCTGGATCAGCCAGACTTTTCCACTGTCTGGAACCGCCCTATGATTCCATTCCTTCTCCCAGGGAGCTTTTGGATCAAACTCCTTAGTCAAGCACAGATTGATGTCCTGTTGTAATCAAGAGGAAAGAGAGGATTAAATCCTCAAACAGAAAAACATGCACAGGGCTTTGGATGAGATCGTGAATCTGCTTTCATCTCCTGCCCTCAACTTTGACTTTGAATGAAAGCTGAGCTAGAAACGTTGTTGACAATGTTTGATGCATTCCTTACATAGAAGGTAACTTCATGTACATTTCTTACATTCTGTACTAATTATTTGTGGGAATGATTCAGAAAACCTGTCTAGATAGCAAGATAAAGCATGGAAGCAGCTAGAGTTAGTGGATATTTGATATGCAGACAAATGCTTTTTCTCATTAGCCTTCTTATTTGATTGATCTTCCTGCATAATAAATAGGAATTAAATGTATCTAGAAAATCCCATAGCATCATGCTAATGGAGATTTTATCCCTTTTCTATTAAAACGAGAGCATTCCTCCCATCAAAAAATTCTTACTCATGTTAAGCAATGCTTCCTTTCCTATTTTGTCAAATGAGATGTGATTTGAAAAACATAATTAAAAAGAGCTTATGGCATGGCATTTCAGGAAAAGAGTGAGAAACCACATATTAAAAGAAACAGATTTCACAGTATTGCTGTTTGACTTTTGAATGTTATATTTGAAATTATATGAAGTTGAGACCTACATTTCAAGGATAAGGTCTAAAAATCACAGCATGTTGACAGATGAAATCATAGTCTTACATAATGGCAACAATACTACCATGTCGCCTAAAATTATTTTATGAGGTACGATTTATTATTCTCACTGGTGTTTAAATAAAGAAATCAGTTTGGAGGGAGATAATGTTCCAGTGGACTAGAAGTGCCTTCTCTATTTATACTAGAAAATTTGGCAGGTAAAACGTAACATGGGAGGGAGAAATATCAACAGTGCTGAAAAGGTAAATCAAAATGTCGGAGGGGGAAGTGAATTACATCAAAGCAACAATGCTCCAACAAAAATATTTCTTTACATGTTAATGTTTAAGGCACATATTTGTAGCACACTAGGGCCAGAAAGAATTGAACAAAATGAAAGTGGAGGGAAAAGGAACTTGGAATGAAATTGTTGCTTAATATGAAATCCCAGCAATCTCCTTTTTCGCATTCATCCTGTACTCCACAATTCCTTTCCATGTTTGTACTTCTCAGAAAACACTTTACTAATAGTCTTCTGACATCTTCACAGCCATCTCTATCTTATCTGTTCTTTTACTTTCCCTCTTTTCCTCCTGGCCTCCCATGAGACATATTTCTCAAACCTCATACTCATAATTAATGGAATGCATTACCCAAATGTTATAAAAGCATAGAAGTAAAAATTTAGAAGGAAATGTAAGACATTGGTTTCAGTCTTTCATCATAAAACTTGGGCATAAATTCAATTCTTAGGTCTGGCTATACTAGATTCATTGAATCAATGGGAATGTGGTAACTCAGCACATAAGGTAGTTCTGTTCATTTAGTGGGTCTTCTCTAGTTGACAGCAACAACTGGATTGATTGAATATTAGTTTTGGAATCTTTTATCTTCCTGGCTGCTCTACTTCTTATTCTACTGTCCTCTTCTTTCTCCAAGAAGCTCGGTGTAGTTAGTACAGTTCTTTCACCCACCTCCACACCACTTATAGCAATACAGCATTATCTATTGGCCTTGAAAGAAATTTCACTTCAATACCAAGATCGCTGCTGAGCTACATAGCTATGTCGGGATTTGAATCCTAGTTTCTCAGTCCCTAATCCAAAAGTCTTACTATTGCATACACTGGTTCAGTTAACCTTGTCTTGCCATGGATCTTCTTGATATGGTGAACACTTTAAATTGTAACATTTCACCTGCTCGATCCTAGAAAACAAGGAGAACATAGCATTTGATGTAACAGGTTGACAAATGAAACAGCAACAGTGACCTGGAAATGATTGTTCTGGTGGTAGCTTCAACTGTAATCAGCTCATTTGTTTAAGTTCTTTATGCAAATGTACTGTGCAGACTCTTTGTATGTAGTGAAGAAAAATATCTGAATCCACTGTTTGTGGATTTTGTTGTAGCTGGAAAAATTATTTGGCTTTTACTACCAAAAGTCAACAGGTGACTTGCAAGCACATATACATATATACCCAAGTATATCTCAGTGAGTAAGCTTAGTGAGTAAGCTCAGTGAGTAAACTGGACAGCAGACTAAATATAAGAAGATAGACTTTTGCACTGATCCAGGGATCAGTGCAAAAGCAAAAGACATGGATGTTTTCCCACCAGCATTATAGAACGGAGGCTATAAACTGGTCTGATCCTGCAGAATTCTGGGAAATGTAGTTTAGGGAAGATGAGGACCTCTCTAGCTGAGAATTTTAAAGGCTCTGCCCTGAACTGCATTTCCCAGAATTCTGAAGGAGCAACTCCAATGATTGGCAGATGATAGCTTCTGTTCTATAATGCTGGTGGGAAAACGTCCATAGGAATCAGCAACTCCAAGCTGGTAACAGCATCTTCCTCCTTCCTTTCACATGGAATGCTGGACCACTGGAATGAAAAAGAGTAAACTCAGTGGGCCAGTATTCCAAGAAAGTAGTCAGGTTCGCACACCATATCCTAGAAATGCTATTTTTCAACAATAGTTCCCTGAATTCCAAAGCCAGCATGGCCAATGGAAAATACTAGTTGGAGAATTATGTGAGTTATAAAATATAACACATAATGGATAGTCAGACTCTGATTTGTTGAATTCCCTATGTATCCAAAATTGTTCCCAAAACCATCTGATGGCCACAAGTCACAATCAGAATCTATAGTTTGTCATTGTCTTATGGGCTCAAGGTTATACAATAAGGAGTGGGTATCATCCAGTTCTCCAGATGTTGCTGGACTACAGCTCCAACATCTCTCACCATTGTCTATATTGAGTAGGCTTCTGAAAGCTGAAACACAGTAGTAGCTGGAGGACCACATGGTTTCTACTTCTGTTTTAAATATGTCAGAATTTACATATTTGAAAAGAACTGTGACTCATTCTTTACTTTTCTTCCAGGTTGTTCACACCAAAATGGGGGTTGACAAAGGTGGTGGGAAAGAAACATATCCAGAATGGGAGAAAACACAGTGGTTTGTTTAGTTTTCTGTAAGTTGATTCATGATTTAACCATGACTAACATAAAATTGTGAATTACTTTGATGTTTGAGCACAGTCAGATTGGGGTGGAAAAGCTGCTGTTGACAGTGTGCAGGTAAGGTATGGAACATGATGGGGGGGGGGGGTCAAATGTTTACATTTCTTCACATATGATTTATTTTGCAGTATAAACAGGTGAGGAAAGGCCAAAGGCACAGTGCATGGTTGTAATTATGTATCTTCAGGATCTGGGCCTTCGAATATCTCAGGAAGGAAACAGCAGGGTCGGGGAGGTCATATATGAATGAATAGGCAGAAATGCACATTTTTTTCTTCCACATCTTGCTGACAGGCCTGCTATACAACTGGGTAAAATGTGAATTACAATCAGACAAGCCAAGGCCTCAGGAGATGTCAGATGAATTCCTACTAGAAAATTGCATTTGGCAGTAGAGCTAAAATTGGACCAGCTGCAGATGCTAAGAGGAATACCTAGCTTTGGGGCAACCAAAGTAAGTCTCAAGGGAAACACAAAAATAGAGAACTCTGAGAAATTAAAAGTTATGGACATGATAAAGTACTTCCTTCACTGCCTCTGCATTTGCTATTGTGGGGTAAAAAGGTAAAACCAAAAGCATACATAAACAAATTCATAAAATAACGTGAAAGCATGAAAGAGCTTCATTAGGAAAATATAGATGATGGACTCCCTCTAAAAATGTAAAGCACAAGCTAGACAAACAGATAACAAGGAATAATCTTGAGGGATGGTGTTTTAATAAAGTGGAAGAGGAGAATTTAGCACATGGGAATGTGGGAGAATAAGAATGAGAGAGAATGATACCATCAAGATATAAAAAAAAACACCCAGAGCTTGTAAAATGCAATGAGAAAGCTCCAAATTCAGAAAGTTAGAAAGCTCCCCAAATATATTCTACTGGGAATATTGTTTGGACAACACCCAGTCTTTGCATGAGCTCTACACAGTTCTTGTATTTGGCATGTACAATCAGCCCTCTATATCCACAGATTCAATCATCCACTGCTTGCAAATACCTACATACACACACCCAAAAAGCAGATTTTGCCATTGTATATAAAGGGACATAAGTATCCATGGTTTTTGATGTCTACAAAGGGTCCTGGAACCAAGCTCCAGCAGACACCAGTGTTCCCACTGCATACTAAACCACACTAAACCATGGTAAAGCATAATGAAGTAAAGGTAAAGGTTTTCCCCTGACATTAAGTCCAGTCATGTCCGACTCTGGGGATTGGTGTTCATCTCACCTTCAAGGTCATGTGGCCGGTATGACTGCATGGAGCACCGTTACCTTCCTGCTGTACCTATTGATCTACTCACATTTGCATGTTTTCAAACTGTTAGGTTGGCAGAAGCTTGGGTTGACAGCAGGAGCTCATGCCACTCCCTGGATTCAAACCTGCGACCTTTCAGCCAGCAAGTTCAGCAGCTCAGTCCTTTAACCCACTGTGCTACCGGGGATCCAAAAAACATGATGAAAGCAAGCCTAATTCTGCCTGCCTCCCTCCCCCCCATCTGAGGTGGACAAGAGGAACCCCTCTCCTCTATTCTATGGACTGGTGGCCCAGACTGGAAGATGACTCCCCATTCAAGATTACATAGGCAGAGACTGTCCTATGTGGCACAGCTTCAAGAAGGAGATCAGAAACTTCTGTTTCTATTCGAGATTAAATTGAGTATAAGTTTTTTTCAAGTCTTTCCATATGGTTCCCCTTAATTACATTAAGCAAAAACAAGCCACTTCACAAAATATGGCTCGAGGTTGTCTTGTTTCCATTTATTATTGTGGAAAGTATAGTACTTTACTTAATACACTAACTTGTGTTTCAAGTAGTTGCTGTCTTGCTTATTGCAAAGTATCCTTGGATACTATGGCTATGAATGGATTCTAGGTGCTTTTGAAATATTTTCCAAGGTATTTTGGAAGTAGCTATTATGTCCACATGCTGATTTGTATTCATCTCCTTAACTGCTTAGACAAAGGAATCTATTTTGTATCTTCTGGCATAAGCTTTCAAAAGTTATTTTGCTGTTTGAGCAGCTTCTCTTTTATCTGTTCCAAGGAAACAGTTGCACATTTCATTCCTCTAGCAATTTTATTCTTTATTCCTGTCTTCATAATTGGGAATAAAAAAACTAGATGCACAGCAGTGACTTAAATGTACTTGGCTATAGAGAAGGGGGCATATATCCTTCTCCCCTAAAGTTAAGGATTATATATTAATTGAAAACAGGTTACAAACATTATGCTGCATTATTTGCTATTATTTAGTTCTGGCATAGGAGCCCCCGGTGGCACAATGGGTTAAACCCTTATGCTGGCAGGACTGAAGACCAGCAGGTCGGAGGTTCGAATCTGGGGAGAGCTCCACCTCCACATGTGGGAATGAGAGAAGCCTCCCACAAGGATGGTAAAACATCAAAACATCCAGGCAGCCCCTGGGCATCGTCCTTGCAGATGACCACACCAGGAGTGACTTGCAGTTTCTGAAGTCATTCCTGACATGACAAAAAAGGTTCTAACATCCCAAAGGGCTATGGTTCGTTAAACTTTTAAGCTTGAAGATTATTTTGGAACCAAAAAAAATGTAAGTTGCCTTGGATTCGCTTCATGATCCTAAAAATGAAAATACTGTTGAAAATAAATAAAAATAAAGAAACATCACAACAAAGTACTTTGACAATTTGGCTCAAGTCTCCACTTTAAATTTCCCGCAGTGAATCACTATTTCTCCAGATTCAGAAAATTAGACAGTAAAGTACATAAACTTTCAAGCTGATCACTTCAGTCCATTTTTAGCTGTCTCTTTGATACAATTTAGACCATGCTGAGAAAATGATTTAAGTCAGCATATCTGCCTCACACATCAGATTCAGCAGCCATAGCAACAAATGAGTGAAGCAAGTACTGTCTCAAAGTACAAGGCCACGGCTATTATCCTACAACACTTAGCTTTTAGGAGGCTAAAAAAATCATTACAGAAACCAGCACCTGAAAATTCTGACATGACTAAACTACAGCATACAAGCGGGCAAACCATTGTCTGGAAGACAATGTAATGATTCAATTACCATGTTTGTTTTTTTCAGAGAGGTGGCAAGACATTTTCTGAACACACATGATCCAAAAAATTCCATTTAAACCCTCAGTTTTAAATTCAGATAACCCTGCCAAAAGAAAAAAGTGTCTGCTTTCCACCTATGTAATTGTGAAGCCAACAGGAAACTATAGGTTACCTGGGAAGGCCAAGAGCTTCAGCATTGTTTCCACCCTAAATATATTGGCATCACCTTAGACAGAACACTAACATTTAGGAAACACTGTGCGAACATCAAGCACAAAGTAGCTGCACACAATAACATCTTGTGGAAACTTACTGATAGCACATTGGGTGCTGACCCAAAATTAATAAGAACATCAGCCCTGGCCTTGTCTTACTCAACTGCTGAGTATGCCTACCCCGTCCGGCATAAATCTGCCCACGCAAAGCAGGTGAATATAGCACTGAATGAAACATGTAGAATGATCACAGCTTATACCTGCTGATAGACTTTATAAGCTAGCTGGCATTGTGCCCCTGATGTGCAACAGGAAGTTGCTGCCAATTACCAGAGAAATAAGGTTGAACTGTGAAAGCCATCCACTGTATTGCTATCACCCTCCTCTCAGTAGACTTAAATCAAGGAAAAGTTTTGTGAGATCCACCACTCCCCTAAATGTTCCTCCAGCAACAGTATCCCTCTGGACAGCAAAATCAGGCAATCCCAATTGGATTCCCCCCACCCCCACAAGGGCTTGCCTCCAGGGGAAACCTAGAACAGGCAACTTGAAAGTCCCTGAACAGACTCAGAAGTGGAGTGGGAAGATCAAAAGACAACCTTGCAAAATGGCACTACCTAGAAAAATAACAACAACAACAACAACAACAACTTTATTTTTATACCCTGCCACCATCTCCCCGAAGGGACTTGAGGTGACTTACAAGGGGGCAAGCCCACCTTACAGATAAAAACAGCATTAAAATCAATCAAATAAAAACATAAAACAATCAAAAACAACATCTTAAAACAATAAGGCTGAGATAACAGTCAAAACCGGGATCAAGCTCAATTAAGTGCTTCTGAATTGGAGCCAGTTAAAATTGTGGAAATAAAATGAACAGAGGCTGAAGGATACCCTTTAAAAAGTATCAAGTGATCAATAGGTTGGCCAGAAATAAAGTGCATGGCTTACAGTAGGAACGAGATAGTTCTGTAGTGAAAATTGCCTAATCAAAGGCACGACGGAACACCCAAGTTTTTAATTTCCTGCAAAAAATGGACAAGGAGAGGGCCTGGAGAATCCTCCGCCTTGTGTGACTGCAGAGCAGGACAAACAACTCATCATCTGTATGCTTGCCCATAATGCCCTGCCTCATGCACAGAGGAAGAACTGTTTCAAGCAACAGACAATGAAGTGACTGTTGCCTGTTTTTGGTCTAAAAATTATTTAGCTGCTTGTGCTCCCTCTATTTTATCAGTTTTATACTTATTTATTTATGCAACACTTAAGAATAAAACTGGTATGTAATATTTTGGATATTTTTGATATACCTTCATGTCACTTCTGACTTATGATGACCTTCAGGGGTTTTCTGAGGATAAAAGTATATTACTTGACCAACGTCACTCAGAACCCTTTCAGATAGGCCCTATATCCCAGGATCTGATCCCAGGTTTTCTCTTTATCCCAGATTATCTGTCAGTGCGGACTCATATAATCAGTTTAAAGCAGAAAACCTGAGATCAGATCCTTGGATATACGGCCTGTCTAGAAAGGCCCTCAATGGGTTTCATGGATGAGCAGGGATTCAAACCTGTTCTCCAGAGTCACAGGCCAATGCTCAAAGCACTGTCTCTATCCTTCCCAATACGTGTGCCACTGGATTATCATATAGAATTTAATCATCATGCTTTATAGGACCACTTGTAATGTCCCAACGTCTATGGTTTGGGGCTGGAAGCCTCAAGGCTTGGGATGATGTGGAAATGGCAACACTAATGATATATCTCTTCCATGAATATATGATATAAGTTCTATAATATAAGTGGAGTCTTATTCTATTCTTATCAATCTGAACACCTACTTTTCTACACATATTTAATTAGCAAAATTTTCCAGTGTAGTCATTTTCTGGACTCCGAAATATTTTTAACTTGTATACAACATCTTCCCAGTCTTCAAAGCAGCTTCCTGGCCTTTAAATATTGTACTTTCTTTTCTCTTAACTACAGTCACTAAAGTTTTGGACTGAATGGGGCTAGAGGTCACCCATCGCTCACAAACATATTGCTGTAAGCCAAATATATGCCAATGTAATTCAACCATGGTAAAAATGACTATATAAAAATCTGTAGGTGACTTGATAACATATTACTGGCCCAAGAGCAACTACAAATTTAGTGAATGCACAATAAATCAAAACAATAGTAAATTCTGTTAGACTCAGTTGTTCCTCTAGGAGTATACTATAAAATGCTTCCAAATCTCCATTTAAAGACAGCTATATTTCTTTCATAAAGAGCATTGAAATTTTTAAAAAACCCTATGAGATCTTACAAAGCTGGCTAAGTTTCAGAAAAGATAAGAGAATGAAGACAGCATTTGCAAACTGTTTAAGCTAAGAGACAAACACAGATATATATTGAAATTGTTAGGTTTCAGTAGTCACACATTTGTCAAAAGCACTGTGTAAGAAAAATAGTCAGCAAGGGAATACAGTAACTACAAATAAGAATGTTCTTGTGTTTCAGCTTTTTCCACATTTCAGTTGTATTGCACTACAATTCCCATCACTTCACATCATATATTCATAGAAGAGAATATATGATGTGAAGTTGAAGCTGGAAAAACAATAAAAGCAGTGATATCGTTCGGGTTGATGTCTCTGCAACATGCTAACTCATAGTGTCACTATCAAGTGGAAAGCCATCTGGGAGTCAGTAGTGAAAATAGGGATACCCTCTTGGTTGCCCTCCTATCCCAGCAATGACCGGGAAGGAGCTACCCCCACGCTCTGATAGCAAAAGGAGAGAGAAACCTGTACAAGATAAGGCATGGGGAGAAAGAAGGAGCCACTTTATCTGGCCTGATGTCCTAAACATGCCCCCACTCCCCCCCCCCCCCCCCAGGCTCAAGCAGGCAATCTTCCCTCTACTAAAGCGAGAATGCACAATCCTAGAGAGGGGACAGCAGAAGTATGAGCAGCAGCGGCAGCAGGTGGGAAGAGATGCTTCTACCTGCTTCAGTGCCCCTAGTCCCAGGCCAGCTGCCTGATACACCACTGCTTGTGCAGACTCCCTTCCTTCCCACTACCCTGCCCTGCACTTTCTTCTGGGTAAGGGCAGTGCCACAGCCACCACCTCCTTTTCATAGCCCAACTAGCAGTCCTGTGAAACTCTGAAGCATTCAATGGGTGGCAGCATCACTCCATTCTCACCGTTGGTTGTAGTGGCCAGTGGCACAGGCATAGTAGTTGGCAGAGGCAGCTGACCCAAATATCTTGCCATAGATGGTGATTGACTGTCCTGCCAGGTCTCACTCCCTTAGCACTGCCACCTGCCCTATAGACCTGGCTTTCTAATGTCACCTGCTGCACTCCACACTCTCCATACCCCTCCTAGTGATGCCATGGAATAAAAATCTCTCTTTCTCGCTCTCTCACTCTCCCCCCCCCCCCTCTCTCTCTATATATGTTCTACAATGCTTAGCTCAAAGTAAGCATACTTAGGTTTGTAGTTAATTTTATGTTAAAGTTGACCAATGATCCCTTGCTACACAAATGACCTCCAGGTTTTCTGTCAAGGATTTCCACTATGTTGTATGATAAGTAGCAAATTACAAGGTGAAGGCCTTTTCTTTCAATATTTGCAAATTAGGCATACAGTGCATCAAGCACAACATGAAGTCAAAGATAACTAGGTTGTAGGCAGATTTTGAAAATGTTTTGCTTCAGTTGAAAACAATAAAACCTTGCTTCCAAAATATACACTATTTCAATTAATTCAAAACTGCGGGTATTAAAAACTTAATTTAACATATCAGCTAAAACCTGGCACTTCTTAGCTAGCCTAAGTTCATCAATCTCATTAAACATAGATATTGAAGAGTCTTTGTTAAGTTAAAAAGATATCACTGCTATAACACACTGGTTAGGGATGTGAGATTATATGGTTCATGCAATGTATCACACTGGCTCCATGGGCAAAAATCTACAGATTTTATTCATATTTGCAGGTATGTTTAGCACTGAGGCAGGGTATTCTTTCTTAAGGAAATGTTGAGACCTGAAGAAGAGTTGCTAAAGCCCAGCATTATGGCCCAGTTCTTATTTAAATGAAGGAGTAAACAGAGGAAATGTTCCTATTGGTTGCTCTGTTTCCATAGTTCTTGAGTTTTTGTTAAACAACCACAGTATGTTGCCTTTGTCATAGAACATGCATCCAGAGGCAGTTCTCAGCACAAGGAACATTTTATTCTTATGGAAATCCTGAGTTTTGGGGTTTTTTATTCCAGCAAAACAACAAACTTTTGAAAAAGGTGTATAAGTTATTTTTAAGGTCATGACATAAGGTACATTTCAAACCCCTTGACCACAGATTTACCCATTAGTCCATTTGTATATTATAGCCAAAGTTCTCAGTCCATTTTATCATATAGCTTTGGGCATGTTCTTCTTCCATATCGAAATTTTAATAAAAGCTTATACGTTTTACCAATTGCCTGTTCATTTACCAACAGCTCCTGCACTTTAGCACTGCCACCTGCCCTACAGACCTGGCTTTCTAATGCCAAATGATATTAGCCTTCCAGCCCTAAATTATATCAGATTTTGCACTTCTCCTTTAGCCCTGCCCAGAAACTATTGCCCAAACTGTTAGCCCTCTGAGCTCAGTATTTATTGCTGTTCAGGCTAGGGATTGTTTTCATGATGTTGTGTTGTGTTATTCTGGTGTGTTTATTTTTGTTTATTTTGATTTTAGCTTTTGATTTTATTTTATTGCACCGTGTCTTGACCTATTTTTGGGGGCTTGTCCCTATGTATGCCACCCAGAGTCCCTGTGGGGAGATAGAGGCATAAAAATAAAGTTGCTGCTGCTGCTGTTGTTGTTGTTGTTGTTGTTATATTCAGTATTTGTACAAAGTTCCACTTTGTACAAAGCACTTCCAGCTGTCTTATTTTATTCAAAAGCATCTTTGTGGTCTATTTCAAATGTTTGACCTGACTGAAAGGAAAACCACTGACAACCCAAATTCTGTGCCAATAAGTGTTCCATTGTTTTCATTATATATTGTACTTGTTGGTTCTCCAAACAATCATTATATCTTTACAACTTTCCTTCCCTGATTTTTTTCTATACAAAGCTTCTCATGCTGAGACCTATAAAGACAGTTTCTGACATAACTTGAATTTGTATTTATTCCATATTCTCAATAAAGTACAACGTACATAACAATTATCAATGTCTATAAAGTCAGCCTTCCATGTTAGGAACAGTATACTTGTCAATGTGGAAAACTACAAATATCATAAGCCAACTCAAAACACATGCTATAGACTCCTGCCAAGATTTTGCACCCCTTACCTGTCCATTGATCTCTTCACCTCACTCCTCTTCCTTCCAATCCAATCTCCTGCCCTTCCAAATGAGCCATAGAGATTTGAAACCCCTTTTGATTCCTTCAATCTCCTCTCCTTTCCCCTCCCAGATCTCTCCTATCCTTCTGAAAACGTGAGCAGGTTTTTAAACTTTTTTCCAAGTTCCTCGTCCTCTTTGCCTCACTTCTTTCCTCCCAAGAATCTCCTCTCCTTCAAAAGGTGAAAATCCATATTTCTCTTTTTAAAGGACAAGAAAAGATTGTCAAGGAGAGGAGTGAGGTGAGAAGATCTATTAGTTCCACCTAGACATACCTGAAATACATTAATGGGACTTCATTTTGTCATGTTTAACTAACATCCCATTGATTTTAGTAAGTTTTCTTGAAGTATGAGTAAATCTGCATCAGAGGCTAGAAAATTTATATTTTGAACCATTCCCAGACATCCCCAGATTGTTTACTGCAGAGATTCAGGAAGTTGTGGGGCAAAGAAGTAATATTTCCAAGCTTTAATGTAGATCCAACCTGGTGTAGTTTTTTTTTTTGATCTGGTTTATTCTTTATCTATCTTCTTCATTTCATTTTTTTTGTTTATTTGGATCAACTATATTTATATTTTATATTTCTTACAAGAATCTTCTGTTAGAATACTGCCATTCATTTTATTGAATGCATTATTTTATGCAATAGGTAAAAGTTACATGGCCATGATCATGATGTAAAAAGAACTGTGAATGACAGTCCAATAGTGTAAATTATTCCATTTCCTCTTCAGATTTTTTAAAAGCACTCAATTCTTTAGCTCTAAATTATACCAAGTGCTGAGAAATTACATCCAGCAGTGTGTGAGAGAGATAATCTGCATATAAAAATGCTTCAGAAATTCAGCACTGAGCTAATCTATGTCCCCCAGGCTAATGTGCAGATTAAAATGCAATTCATTGGATTTCACACTATTTCAAATTTTGTCAGCAATTCTAAAGTCAAAAAAAGTATGAAGGCATATACTGAAATGCATATTTCAGAACAAAGTATGCTTACAAGGAGCCAGAATGGTCTAGTGATTTGAACATTGAACTATGATTTTGGAAAACATGGTTTGAATCCCTGTTTGGCCATGGAAACCCACTGAGTGACCTTGGGCAAATCACTCCCAGCCTCAGAGAAAGGCAAAGGCAAACATCCTCTGAAAAAAACATTGCAAAGAAAGCCCCATGATGGGTTTTCTTTAGGCTCACCATAGGTCAAAAACAACTTGAAGGCACACAGCAAACAGTAATCAGTGCTTAGAAAAATGTATTTTGTGAGAAAGACATATATAAATAGTATACTATGGGTTGTTTTGTTTTGATTGGATTAAGTTTTTTAAAAGGTTAAGAATGGATGCAGAAATAAAATGAAATTGTGTATTTTAATGTACTGTTTGGCATCTAATATATTGTTTGGCATCACCCCCTGAGTCCCTTTTTGGGGGTGAGAAGGATGGGATATAAATGCTTAAAATAAATAATAAGTAAATAAACTGCTGAGTTGCAGAACTTGCTGACCAGACGGTCAGTGGTTCGAATCCACAGGATGGGGTAAGCTCCCGTTACTATCCCCAGCTTCTGCCAACCTAGCAATTTGAAAACATGCAAATATGAGTAGATCAATAGGTACTCCTTCAGTGGGAAGGTTATGGCACTCCATGCAGTCATGCTGGCCACATGACCTAGGAGGCATCTATAGACTCTACAGACAATGCTGGCTCTTTGGCTTAGAAATAGAGATGAACATCACCCCCCAGAGCCGAGCTTGACTAGACTTAATGTCAAGGGGAAACCTTTACCTTTACCTCTCTTATTAATGAACACACATAAAACCGACATGGACCCAAATCAGCCCAAAAGAGGAATATGCGTTTCTGTGATTGTAGACATTTCAATATGCAGAATGATTTTTCACCTGGATGAAACTATTTTATAACTAGAAAATGTCACATTTAAAGTAGATCTCAATGCCTTTCCAGTTTTCCTTTTAAATAAAGGACACTGGTAGCAAATAGCAGTGCTCAGTTTCACTAGTGGCCTACTTTATTGTGCTCCCTTTTTCTCAGGAATCACTGAACATCTAAGTTCAGATTTAGGTCTCTGCGAACTTGTCTACTCTTCTCAGGATGAGTTTATAGATCCTGACAGACTTGGCTCTTCTCCCTGAAAAGGAAGGAAGTTACATTATGCCTAAAAAAGCAAAAAACATCTGGTTTTGAACAGCTGTGGAAATATTATATGCCTAATTATTTATAGGGGTACCTGTGCTGAGTGTCATTCTCCACTCTGGCATTCCAGGCGCCCTCAGCAAGAAAGGAAAAATTATTAGTTTAGCTATACAGATTGTGTTTTTAATTCCCCATGGTGGAAAGTTGTGTTCTCAAGGATATGGAGTGTGGATATGTTTTCTTTAAAGCATAACTGTGTCTTTCATTTTAGATAACTCTTCTTTCTATTATGTACTGCCGTTTGCCAAAGCCTTCTCAATGGTGAAAGCATGCAAGTAATGGATCATTAGCATCTCATAGAAAACAAATCAGGAAATGTGCTTTTTTTAAAAAAATCCACAAGAAGAAACCAAACCCAATATTCATAATTGATGTAAGCCATTTCTGTGTCTGAATCAAAGAGTAAGATCTGTTTGGAGATGGTGAGATCTTCCAAGAAATACAGAAAGTGAACACACCAACAGCTGAATATTGGTAATGGGCCAATGTCTTCCATTGTTCCAAAGCAGTATAAGGATGTAATGCTTCACTAAATGTCTCTTTTAGGGAAGGCATTTTGAGCAAATTTGTTCCCAAATGAAAGAGAGTCTTCCAAATCCAGTTTTCAAGGCCTATTCAACTTTTGGGATTTATTCTGTGCAATGTCACATTTGATAGTTTTACACAGAAAACAGACTTTTTCTATGAAGCAAAAATAATCTGCGGGGAAAAAATTCCTTCACAGAAAATACAAAAGAGAGCAGCTCAGGTGCCATCTAGGCACTATTTGATAGAAGCAGCTAATGTAAATTATTGCTGAGGGGGAGCTCAGAATTCAACCACAAAGCCTGATATTTTGTCTGTAGCATTAACCTAACTTTTCTTGTGGGTTATGGGGTTCAGTTTCTAAACCATATCTTTACATATATGGCAAGG
Organism: Anolis sagrei; assembly: GCF_037176765.1. Classification (NCBI taxonomy): domain Eukaryota; kingdom Metazoa; phylum Chordata; class Lepidosauria; order Squamata; family Anolidae; genus Anolis; species Anolis sagrei. The sequence goes on along the minus strand of NC_090021.1, from coordinate 205,101,279 downwards.
ATTCTAATTCTGCTGTGAACACATTATCTCAATATGTCTTGTAATTAGAACTAAGGATAGTGGGTAATATCAGGGATCACAGAATAAAAAAGGATATCATGGGACCGCAAAGGTAATCCAATTAGTCTACATACCATAAATATTCATCTTATCAATATTTTTCTAACTTTAAATAAGTACGTGCTTCTTTTCCAGATCAAACATTCCAAAGAATCATCTATAATAATGAGCTAATTTTGCTAGTGACCAAAGTTTTGCATGAAGCTTTCTTAAAACATTCCCCTCTTCCTTAACAAGATGTAAGTTGCAAAAAAAACTTCTTTGTGCAATTTCTTAAATGGATTGTCCTTGTTTGAGCAGAGATTATGACTTCCTTGACAGAAGAATCAAAAACATCAAGACGTTTGTCATATAGACAAGGCAAATTGCAATTACAACAGAACAACAGTGGTTTTGCCTTGTACTTATCACATGATGTCCTTTTTCACATCACACTCCTGGTGGGAAACCATTGAAAGGCATTCTTCACTGGCAAGAAAATAGAAGTGCCATGTGATAAGTCCAAGGCAATAATACTGTGGCCCAACACAACTTTCCACCATGGGAAATTATAAATTTGCCAGTCTTGTTCGATAAATGATTTAAAATGACTCACAATTAGTAGCATGTAATACCTACAGATATGGCATAAAATCCAATCCAAATTAAATAATTTTAAAGCTCTTATTTACTCTTCATTGAAATCTATAGGATTTCATAGAACATTGGAATCTTGCCCATATTTTATTTGACACCATGATTTACAAAGTGCAACTAATAAATGAAAATATTAAAATTATTCTCAGATTACTAGCCTAGTAATAATTAACATCTTTAAATGGACAGATATACAAACAATTAGTAACATTCTCTCAAAAGGACCACTAAAAGGTATAGCCATAAACATCATGGAAAAGTATACCTAGTATAAACTTTGCCTAACCATCATAACATATTCTGCAGAAGAGGAAATTCAAGTCACATACTATCAAATAGCCTGGATATAAATTCGTTTATAAATCCCTGGGTAATTTTTTTGTCAAAGAAGTCTCAACAATAAATGCCTCCTTCCTTTACATTAAAATGTAAATTAAACTGTTTCCTCAAGCTAGGGAAATCATATAAATATTTAACATCTAACTTAAATTCACATTCAAGACCAAAAACTGGATAACTAGGTGGGGAAAGCTTTTTACATCACAAAAGAAAGCAAAACTCTTTTCACCTGTATGCTCTGTTTGTATCACTGGGTCCATTTAACACAGAGAGGCAGATGGAAGGTAGAAAGCATCATAATTTTAGAACAGGAGAAATATGTGTTAGAGCCAGCATGGTTTATCAGTTTGCATGTTGAACTGGACTTCTGGCAACCCAAGGTTCAAATCCCTGCTCAGCCATGGAAACCTTCTGATCAACTTTGGGGAAGTGACAACCTTAGACAGACAATGGCAAACCACCTCTGAAGAAAGCTTGCCAATATGGTCACCATAAATCAGAGTTGACTTGAATGCACATAGTAATGATCAACTGTGCTAACTTTCTTTAGGACTTTATCACATGAACCTGCTATTCCACAGCAGTCACAGATACATACAGAATTGAGCACCTTCTCTCTTCAACTGTACAATTGCATCAATTAAAAAATTGTGATTCCATTATCTTGTTTCCACATAGAACAATTTTGCAATTCTGGTTTTGAAAAATAAAACCAAAACAAATATAACTATACAATTTTAAAAAAACCAGATTGCTTGGGAATCATGAAGGGAGAGGGGAAGAGGAGGAAAATCATGCCCCTTGACTTCACTTTACTGCCAGCATATTGACTCAGACGTGGAACAAACCCACCACACCAATGTAGATGACAGGAAAGTTGCAGGATTGCAAGCTATTGTTGGGTCTTACTTTTCAGTAACATGGGAGAGGATAACCATAGAGAGGAACCATGCTGGATGCAGGATATGCATGGCATATAGATGATGGTCCAGCTTCAGTGCTGGATTGACTGTGTTGTGCAATAAAGTCCGTGAGACTTTATTACACAAGGAATAAGGATGTCAGCTGTGAAAATAAATTCTATATACTCCATATGACTCCAGCAAAGGATCACTGCCTTGTCGTGGCGCTGGAGCTTGAGCATCTCAATGATGTCATGAGCGAAACCGTGAAGGGCCACCCAAGACGGGACGGTCGTGGCAGAGAGGTCAGACCACGCATGATCCCTGGGGAAGGCAATGGCAAACCACCCCAGTATCCTTGCCAAGAAAACTAAATGGACCAGTACAAGCAGAGATATGTCGGTATGCCATTGGAAGATGGGACTCCCAGGTCGGAAGATGGCCAAAATGCTACTGGGGAGGAGCAGATGATAAGTTCAACTAGCCCCAGATGTGATGACGCAGCTAGCTCAAAGCCGAAAGGAAGGCTAGCGGCCGACAGTACTGGAGGTGAACGACTAATCCGATGCTCTAAAGATCAACACACCATAGGAACCTGGAATGTAAGATCTATGAGCCAGGGCAAATTGGATGTTGTTATTGGTGAGATGTCAAGACTAAAGATAGACATTCTGGGGGTCAGCGAACTGAAATGGACTGGAATGGGCCACTTCACTTCAGATGACCACCAGATCTACTACTGCGGACAAGAGGAACATTGAAGAAATGGAGTAGCCTTCATAATTAATAAGAAATTTGCTAAAGCAGTGCTTGGATACAACCCAAAAAATGACAGAATGATCTCAATTCGAGTGCAAGGAAAGCCTTTCAACATCACAATGATCCAAATATACGCCCCAACCACAGCTGCTGAAGAAGCAGAAATAGATCAGTTCTATGAGGATCTACAGGACCTACTGGATAATACACCAAAAAGAGACATTATTTTCATTACAGGAGACTGGAATGCCAAGGTGGGAAGTCAAATGACAACAGGGATCACAGGCAAGCATGGTCTGGGAGAACAAAATGAAGCGGGACGCAGGCTGAGAGAATTTTGCCAGGAAAACTCACTGTGTATAACGAATACTCTCTTCCAACAACCTAAAAGACGGCTTTATACATGGACTTCACCAGATGGTCAACACCGAAATCAGATTGACTACATCCTTTGCAGCCAAAGGTGGCGGACATCCATCCAGTCGGTGAAAACAAGACTGGGGCTGACTGTAGCTCAGATCACGAACTTCTTATTGCTCAATTTAGAATAAAACTAAAGAGATCAGGGAAAATACACAGACCAGTTAGATATGATCTCACTAACATTCCTAGCGAATATACAGTGGAAGTGAAGAACAGATGTGAAGGACTAGATTTAGTAAACAGAGTCCCAGAAGAACTATGGACAGAAGTCCGTGACATTGTTCAGGAGGCAGCAACAAAGTACGTCCCAAAGAAAAAGAAAACCAAGAAGGCAAAATGGTTGTCTGCTGAGACACTGGAAGTAGCCCAAGAAAGGAGGAAAGCAAAAGGAAACAGTGATAAGGGGAGATATGCCCAGTTAAATGCGCAATTCCAGAGGTTAGCCAGAAGAGATAAGGAACTGTTTTTAAATAAGCAATGCATGGAAGTGGAAGAAGACAACAGAACAGGAAGGACAAGAGACCTCTTCCAGAAAATTAGAAATGTTGGAGGTAAATTTCAGGCAAAAATTGGTACGATAAGAAACAAAGATGGCAGGGACCTAACAGAAGCTGAAGAGATCAAGAGAAGGTGGCGAGACTATACAGAAGATCTGAATAGGAAGGATAATAATATCGAGAATAGTTTTGACGGTGTGGTGAATGAATTAGAACCAGACATCCTGAGGAGTGAGGTTGAATGGGCCTTAAGAAGCATTGCTAACAACAAGGCAGCAGGAGATGACAGGATCCCAGCCAAACTGTTCAAAATCTTGAAAGATGATGCTGTCAAGGTGATGCATGCCATATGCCAGCAAATATGGAAAACACAAGAATGGCCATCAGACTGGAAAAAATCAACTTATATCCCCATACCAAAAAAGGGAAATGCAAAAAACTGCTCCAACTTCCATACAGTGGCCTTTATTTCTCATGCCAGTAAGGTAATGCTCAAGATCCTGCAAGGAAGACTCCAGCAATACATGGAGCGAGAGTTGCCAGATGTTCAAGCTGGGTTTAGAAAAGGCAGAGGAACGAGAGACCAGATTGCCAATATCTGCTGGATAATGGAGAAAGGCAGGGAGTTTCAGAAAAACATCTACTTCTGCTTCATTGACTATTCTAAAGCCTTTGACTGTGTGGATCATAATAAATTGTGGCAAGTTCTTGGTGGGATGGGCATCCCAAGCCACCTTGTCTCTCTCCTGAGGAATCTGCACAAGAACCAAGTAGCAACAGTCAGAACTGACCACGGAACAACAGACTGGTTCAAGATTGGGAAAGGCGTACGGCAAGGCTGCATACTCTTACCCAACCTTTTTAACTTGTATGCAGAACACATCATGCGATGTGCAGGCCTTGATGAATGCAAAGCTGGGGTGAAAATTGCTGGAAGAAACATTAACAACCTCAGATATGCAGATGACACCACTCTGATGGCCGAAAGCGAGGAGGAGCTGAGGAGCCTTCTGATCAAGGTGAAAGAAGAAAGCGCAAAAGCTGGGTTGCAGCTAAACATCAAAAAAACCAAGATTATGGCAACAAGAATGATTGACAACTGGGAAATAGAGGGAGAAAATGTGGAGGCCGTGACAGACTTTGTATTTCTAGGTGCAAAGATTACTGCAGATGCAGACTGTGGCCAGGAAATCAGGAGACGCTTACTTCTTGGGAGGAGAGCAATGTCCAATCTCAATAAAATAGTAAAGAGCAGAGACATCACACTGGCAACAAAGATCCGCATAGTCAAAGCTATGGTATTCCCTGTAGTAACCTACGGATGTGAGAGCTGGACCTTAGGGAAGGCTGAGCGAAGGAAGATAGATGCTAGAGAGCTGTGGTGATAGGAAGGCTGAGCGAAGGAAGATAGAGAGCTGTGGTGTTGGAGGAAAGTTCTGAGAGTGCCTTGGACTGCGAGAAGATCCAACCAGTCCATCCTCCAGGAAATAAAGCCCGACTGCTCACTGGAGGGAAGGATACTAGAGACAAAGTTGAAGTACTTTGGCCACATTATGAGGAGAAAGCAAAGCCTAGAGAAGACAATTATGCTGGGGAAAGTGGAAGGTAAAAGGAAGAGGGGCCGACCAAGGGCAAGATGGATGGATGGCATCCTTGAAGCAACTGGACTGACCTTGAAGGAGCTGGGGGTGGTGACGGCCGACAGGGAGCTCTGGCGTGGGCTGGTCCATGAGGTCACGAAGAGTCGGAGACGACTGAACGAATGAACAACTCCATATGAGTAAAAAGGCATTTTGGAGAACCTTCATTTTTAATATCTATGCAGAGCAATCACCCTGGGATAACTGAACTCTGTCTTTGGGTTACACAAGTATTTGATTCCATCCAGCATCCTCCCAAATACTTATGTAGTATATTTCATCAAATCTCTCTTACAAGTTTGCTTGCAGTACTCTAGAAGAAAACAAATCTTACTGCTGAAACTATGTGGTAAAATGTCACCAGGCATGTAGCCGGGGGGGGGGGGGCTTGAGGGGCTTGAGCCCCCCCCCCCCCCCGAAATTCTCATGGTGGTTCACGAAAAGGCCTTACTGGTGCATTATTTAAACTGTTATGTTTATTCATATCATGATCTGATCACCATACTCAATATATCCCATATGGATGGGGGCATTGGGGTAATGATACAAAAGGTTTGCTAGGGTAGACCCTCTTTCACTCAGACTCAGCCCCCTGTGAAAGTCACACCCCCCTGAAACCCCCCTGAAAAAAACTCACCCCCCCCCCCCCAATCGAAATTCTGGCTACGGGCCTGAATGTCACATACCCACATTAAATCCTTTGTACACCTCCACATAAGACCCAGGCCCCTTCCACACAGCTGTATAAAATCCCAAAATTATCTACTTTGAACTGGGTTATTGGGCAGTGTGGACTCAGCTAACCCAATTCAAAGCAGGTATTGTGGATTATCTGCCTTGATGTTCTGGATTATATGGCTGTGTGGAAGCTCCCCCCCCCCCCCCCCCAGAGAACTAGTTTAACACTTCATCACACCCACTCTGTATCTCAGGCCATATGTGATTACATATTGTGAGGTATGAAAATGTAATTAAGTACAACAACTATGGTAGGTTAGATCAATCAACTCCTTCTATATTCTGCTCACTAGAAATGCATGTATGGAGCTTTCAGGAATCTCCTCCACTTCACCGTATTATTCACCCATATTGCACTATAGCTCATGTGATTCAGTAGGATTCAGCAACCCTCTGTATAACTCTTCCAGGGACAGAAAAGGGCTGCTGTGGGGGATCTCGCCTACAGTGGCCCCTCTCACCTGTCAACCTCATGGGCTTTGTCTACCATGTAACTTCAGGAGGTATCATAGAACTCGCTACCTGCTTAATGTCTGGGTGTTTTGACAGCTTTAGTCTCCAGTTCTTAGAGATATAATTCTATGAATTCCCAATGAATTCCAACTAAGGTTCCACTGTTTCCTCTAAGGCACCATAAGAGCTGCATTCTGTACTCATGCTTTTCTTCTCTCTCTCCTTTCCTTCCACTTTCCCTCCCTCCATCAGTTTCTTGCTCCCTCTGGTTTTACCTCTACATCTTACGATGCCAACACTAGTTCTATAAACACTCTCAGGCAGGTCATTTTGTGGGAGGCCAGGCAAATTTCTGGAGCACAGGACTCGGGAAACTTTATTCTTGTGGTGGGAGGGAACTGGTAGGGCCTCGGGTACATTGGGAGTTTTATTTTCATCTTCCTTCAGGATTAATGGGAAAGCCATCGACAGAACTGTAGAGTTGTAAATAAGCATAGCCCTTCCACAGCTACCGCACAGGTCCTTCAGGAGAGGTTGTCAATGAGGTAAAATGAATTAGTTTGCTTTCTCAATAGGGGTCACATTTGCTTGAACAAATTTGTCCAGACCTCTCCGGCATACAGTCAAAGAACTATTTCTGTGCTTGTTAACAATGGTAGTCACTTAACTGGCTGCTCTTTTAAAAAGCAGGAGGGGAGAAATCTAGCTGTGGTCACAAAATATTCCTTTCCCTGCTATTGCTACCTTAAGGACAAATGGTGATACAATGTAGTAGATACCCAATTGTGTGCTATTTTTTTATTTATCTTCATAAGCTAAAATCAAATCATCAGTATAATTCAGTACTGTATATAGGTCCATCTATGAATTTTTAATCATTGGTATACGCAAGGATCAGCTTTGCCTTATACAAAGTCCTCTTTGTATTGTCGAAGGCTTTCATGGCTGGAATCACTGGGTTGTTGTAGGTTTTTCAGGCTATATGGCCATGTTCTAGAAGCATTCTCTCCTGACGTTTCGCCTGCTTCTATGGCAAGTATCCTCAGAGGTAGTGAGGTCACAACCTCTGAGGATGCTTGCCATAGATGCAGGCGAAATGTCAGGAGAGAATGCTTCTAGAACATGGCCATATAGCTCGAAAAACCTGCAACAACCCAAATTCCTCTTTGATTAGCATCTTGTTCAGATTCCCATTCCAAGCACTTGCAACTGCTCTGGCAGACTTGTTTGCTGATTTCCCAATCAGGAGGCTTTTCCATGTAAATAGCCTTCTTGATATCTCCATGTAGGAAAGGCTATCTTTTTGGAAAATGGCATTCATAACCTCTTGGGAAAACCAGGAATCTCCACAGGCTTTTGGAAGCATGACCTTTTTGGCATTCACACTATTTGGAATAATCATAACCTTTGGAAAAGCATGGCCTTGTTAAAGTATGATCTTCCTGAGAAGAGTGTGGGCAGTTCCGCACAGCCCTATATCCCAGAATTTCAAGGCAGAAAATCTCACATCTGAGTGTGGACTCAGATAACCCAGCTCAAAGCAGATATTGTGGGATTTTCTGCTTTGATATAGGGCTGTGTGGAAGGGCTCTTAAAATTCACTTGAGTCAACCTTCTTAGTGGTAAATATCCACTAGTATTTATGCAAGGCAATTACATTTCTCAGCTGTTAGACTGATATACCTGGATATGACTTTGGGCTGTTAGGAACAAAGATATGTCAATGCACAAAGACAGAAACTTAGATCTCCCCTTCTGCATCTTATGTGACTTTCAAGACCTATTTGCATCCCACAATCTTTTTACCTGTTGGCATCTCTATAATTGTGCAGGTCTGATTTTTGTGAAGAAGTTACCTCTTGTCATTTGTTGTGGTCTTGATAATGATCAGCCTTCATCTTCCCCGGTAGATGCTATTTGCATTTTATAAGCCAATAAAAATGTGATCTAGCATGATGACACTTGTCAAATTTATTGTGATGCAAGCTTTAAAGATTGAAGGTTTATACCATTATACATTTGTTAGTCTCCAAGGTATCATCAGACTGTTTGACATTTTATCATCTTTCAGGCAACACACAGCTAATTACTTTCCCCACATAGCTCGCTTCCAGAAAATATAATATACATTTGTATAGTTTTAATTCCATGTCTAATTTGGCACTGAGAGGTATTGCTGCATCAAGGCAGGTCATTGCAATGAAAGCAAATCTTGAGCTGGTGTAAGGTAAAAGTAAAGGTTGTCCCCTGACATTAAGTCCAGTCGTGTCCAACTCTGGGGTATGGTGCTCATCTCCATTTCTAAGCCAAAGAGCCGGCGTTGTCCATAGACACGTCCAAGGTCATGTGGCCGGCATGACTGCATGGAGCGCTGTTACCTTCCCGCTGGAGCGGTACCTATTGATCTACTCACATTTGCATGTTTTCAAACCATTAGGTTGGCAGAAGCTGGGGCTGACAGTAGAAGCTCATGCCGCTCCCCGGAATCGAACCTGCGACCTTTCGGCCAACAAGCTCAGCAGCATTTGATCTTTATGTTATTCCTCTTTCAATCTGCTGAATGTTGCCTTTTCATTCAAACTAGGAAATTCAGTTGCTGTTAGTTCTGATTTTTCTCAACAAGCCAACTTCCTATGCTGTGATTTGTGATCCTAGTTTGTTTGGAGATACTCTTATCAATATTAGCAGCAATTTCTATTTATTGATTAGTTAATTCAAAATGCAAATCCTGCACCTGATCTCCTCTTCATGGTTCAATAAAAGGAGGAGAAATGAAGAAGTTCACGTAATACAAAACTATAACTTAGAACAATGTCTGAATAAAGCCACTGCCTTGCTTAGGATTTGGGGGGAGAAATCAGTAGACATGTGCAAGGCTAACTGTCCCTCCATTCCCTTACACATGTTTCCTCCCACAAATGTTTCTCTGAGTTTGAGAACTCTTGCTTGACAAGTTAATGTACAATTCTATCCACTGTGAATAGTCACCTTCTTGGTGATTGCTCCTAGGCTGAGGATCTTCCCTTCAAAAGAGGCAAATACCCTTTTATGCAGGTGGGTTTTCAACATTCAGCTGGATGCTAAGAAGGGTTTTTAGGACACTTGTGCTGTTCATTTGCTCTTTTCCTCACTGCAGGAGAACATGTAGATCGAGAATAGGGCTCCACAGCCACCTACGAACCCACCACCAAGACAGTAGACTTGGAAGACCATCATCCTCGGGCTATGAGGGACCACCTAATGCTATCTTTTGATGAGTGCTTAAATTTCATTTTAATTCTTTGTTTAATTGTGTTTTAACATTTTTTAAAAAATGATGGAATTTGTATGGTTATGTGTCTTTAAGACATTTCCAATTCATGAGGGCCATAAGGTGAACCAATCACCGATCATGGGCTTTTCTTGGCAAGATTTGTTCAGAGGGGGGTTTACCTTTGACTTTTTCTGAAGGTGAAAATGGTACCTTTCCCAAGTTTACCCAAGAGGTTTCCATGACTGAGTAGGGATTTGAACCCTGGTTTTTCAGTGCCCTAGTCCAACCCGCAAACCACTACACGGCACTGAAACTGTACCTATATCAATACCTTTTAAAATATCTTATTGCAAAATGCCTTAATGAGAAAGCAGAGCTATAGAGGACTTTGCTGATCTTCAGTCAGAAACCAACTGTGTCACCGAGAGAGACATATTACTTCAGAAATAGTAAAAGCATATTTTCACTAATTCCAGGCCTATGCCATTACATCTGTTTTGACCTCATCTTACTAAGCATCTTTGCAACAGCCAGATGGAACCCTTCACGACATGGTATGTATCTGTCATGAATCCAACAGTTTAAAGGCATTAAATTATCCCATCTGCTTTTCCAGCTTGCAGAATGAGAGTGCTTTGTAGACTATTGAGAATTTACCATAAAAATAAAGGAGTGAGAGGCTGCATCACTTAAAGCTTAAGCCAAAACTGACTCACAATCTTTGGCAACAAAATCACTCAATACACACACATACTGATATATTCAGAAATTCTATAACGTTGAAAGTATCAGGCTTTTATGAGTACAAACATCTAGATAAATGCAGCTTTGTGCCATCCACTTATAACATATTTCAATGCTACAGAGACCCGGGGGTGGAGGGAAGCATGTGCTGAAACTCCAAAAGAGAAGGGGGAATGTGGGATGGATGTAGATATAAGAGCATGTGCTGGAAGAATTCCCTTCCACTCTCCTCCCCACAACAGCCGTTCCATGAAAATGCTGTGCATAAAGTCAGAGGAGGTCTGCTTTATTGGGAAGCCAATAAATATTGGTAGGGAGGGATTCTGAAAAGCTGGGTGGATGTTCAATTAGCAGGAGGTGGACACTGGATCCGACACATACGTTTGGATAAAACAAAGTGTATTTGATGTTGCTTTTCCAAAGTCTTTTAATATTTATTGCAGTAATGAATCATAGGTAAATGTGTCACAAGTACAAATTATTAGATAATGTCTCTCTAGGGGACATTGAGGCACCTAGTCAGCCTCCCTTTACTTTAACTTGTTTTGTTCCTAGTATAATGAGCAAAGTCAAATTAGACATTGAGAGGAATGAACATTTCCTTACAATTAACATGTTTTCTCTCACACAATGGAGTTTCCTCAGAGATATATATGCTTCAGATTTGCTAATTAAGACCATGTTTGCTTTCTAATTAACAGCCACAAAATGAAGTGAAATGCAAAATAGGCAAACGAGTAAACTCGCATGCTGTGACAGATCACATACAATGTCAAAAACACAAATGAGCATGATGTAGTTGTTGGAGTGCTGGAGTAATATACTAAGACACCAGGGTTTGAATCCCTGCTTGGCCATGGAAACCCACAGGGTGACCTTAGGTACTGTCTGTAGACAGTCCATATTTCGCAGGCATATAACAGGGTTGGGAGGACAATAGCTTTATAAACAATCATCTTGGTATCCCTACGGATGTCCTGATCCTCAAAAACTCTGTGCTTCATCCAGAAAAATGCTGCATTCTCAGAGCTCAGGCAGGGTTGTATTTCAGTGTCAAAGTCAACTTTTGTGGAAAGGTGGCTGCCAAGGTAGCGGAAATGATCAACATTTTCTAATGTTACACCATTAAGCGGTATTTCTGGCATTGCAGAGGGATTGGTTGGTGCCTATGGAAGAGCACTTTGGTTTTCTCAATGTTCAATGAGAGGCAGAGCTTCTCCTATGATTCTGCAAAGGTATTTAGAGTGACGTGTAGGTCTTCTTCTGTCTACAGATGTGGACTACCTACAGACGTCACACTCAACTCCTGGAACAATTCCATCAGCATTGCCTCCAAAAAAATCCTATAAATCTCTTGGGAAAACAGACAGACAAATATTAACAAGCTGGAAGAAGCAAAGACCACCAGCATTGAAGTGGATGCTCCTCCACCATCAACTCTGCTGGACTGGCCACATTGTCTGAATGCCTGATCACCGTCTCCCAGAGCAGTTACTATACTCCCAACTATAGAATGGAAAACAGAATGTTGGTGGACAGGAAAAGAGATTTAAAGATGGGCTTAAAACAAACTTTAAAAACTGTGGCATAGACACCGAGAACTTGAAAGCCCTGGTCCTTGAGCACTCTAATTGGAGGTCAGCTGTGACCAGCACTGCTGCAGAATTCGAAGAGGCATTAACAGAGGGCCAAAGGCAGAAATGTGCCAAGAGGAAGGCACATCAAGCCAACCCTGACCAGGTTTGCCATCCACTGTGGAAGAACATGCAGATCAAGAATAGGTCTCCACAGTCACCTACATATTCATCACCAAGGCACTATACTTGTAGAGCCATCATCCTCAGACAACAAGGGATCACCTAAATAAATAAGAAGACTTTAGGTAAGTTACATTTGTTCAGCTTTTGATGACGGCAAAGGCAAGACCTTTCTGAACAAATCTTGCCAAGAAAAAACAATGACAAGTTCACTGTAGAGTTACCATAAAACAGAAATGGTTTCAAGACACACAATGACAATGACAACGACAAGCAGGCATTCCTCACTCTTTGAAGAAGCATATGTTCTAATCTGTTGACCCCATTCCATGTAAAAAAATCTGCTGTACTAGCAAATGAGTTTTACTTCAAGACAATGTACTCTGCCAAAACTTGTGGAAGCAGCATTGTTTAAGGGGCACAGAGCAAGTTGCATGGCACAGCATTGACCTCCAAATAATAAATTGTACCTACTTTTTGGATTTTATGCCATTTTCTGCATGAGGGTGTCACCTCCTCCTGTCTAGTGATTAAGACTAGTTTCCTGCATTATACTGATGCCTTTCTTTTTACAGTCTCTTCCACATTAGCACTGCTCAGAGGTTAACCTTAATGGTTTGAGAGACGCTAAAAGAAAAATTAAACCTTATGTGTGAAAAAGTCTAATTGCTCCTGCTACTTGTGCTTCAGATTAGATGCTGTGTTTTACCAAATCCCCAGTTAGCTAAATGTTAGTTTAAAGCAATTACAGGAGAAGCAGAAGTAATCTGCCTAGCTAATGTCCCACATGGCTGAGAGCATAGTCCATTCTACTTGTCTTCTCATTTCAAACCACTTAGCAAATGAAGGCCAGGAGAAGTACTGATAGAACCTTTGCTGGAGGCAAATTTGATTACAGTATATGGATTAGCACCAAATGAGCTGTAGAATCTTTTTGATTAAATTGTAGGTGGTACTGAAATGCAGTTATGTGAGAAATCCTCTGAGTCAGAAATGATGCTATCCATACCCCACCTGACTCTCGTTTCAAATCCCACGCATGTCTTTGTGGGGATTCAATCTTTTGTGTAAATGAAAACTGTTTCATCACATATCTCTATCTATCTATCTATCTATCTATCTATCTATCTATCTATCTATCTATCTGTCTGTCTATTTCTATCTCATCTTTCTTCCAATAATGTCACTCAAAACAACTACCTACTAATTTTAATACAGATTAAAGTGATACAAAAATGCCACACATTTATTTTAAAGTTATATACAAAGCACAAAGACAGCACTGCACAAAAAGATTCCTAGGGTATATCTCCTATGTTTTTGAGTTGAGAGGTTGTCTCAGAGATCTTCAGCCATGAGTTGAAGCATGAACTAGCAATGGATATGAAAGTAGTGAAGTTGTGCTGAAGAAATGGTGAGGAGCACAGAGCAAGGAAGACAGCGAGAATTGAGGAGTAAGTGAGCATGGTGGTGGCGATGGCAGTCTGGGACAACAACATTTCATCTACCTTGCCCCCTTTGTCTCTTGCCTCCTGAGTCCCTTTACCTCTACAAAGAAACCCAACCCCAGATAGGGCAAAGTAAATACAGTGCACAGTAGTAACTGCCACAGAGCAGAGATCCCTGCCTAGTCCTAGGCAGGGACCTCTGCTTTGTGCCAGTCACCATTGCTGCACCATTGCTGCACCAGTCACCATTGCTGCACCTAGTCCTAGGCAGGGACCTCTGCTTTGTGCCAGTCACCATTGCTGCACCTAGTCCTAGGCAGGGACCTCTGCTTTGTGCTAGTCACCATTGCTGCACCATTGCTGCACCAGTCACCATTGCTGCACCTAGTCCTAGGCAGGGACCTCTGCTTTGTGCCAGTCACCATTGCTGCACCTTTTGGGGTCCTGGAACAACTGTAACATTCTACTAAACTTCATAGGAATTGCAAAGCTGATTCAGAAGAAACTATCAAGAAACGCATGCAAAAATAAGAAGCTTCTTCTGCAATGTTTGTGCAATATTTGTCTTCTTACCAGAAAACATTGCCAACTACACCTGCAGCAAGTGCAGTTTGGTAGTTCTCTTGGAAGAGAAGGTCAGTGGACTACAACTATGTGTTGAATCCCTTAAATGCATCAGAGAACAGGAAGACTTCCTGGATAGAACACAGGCAGAACTGATAATACGAAACCAAAAGGAAGAAACTGCCAGAATCACCATGAAGAAAAGACATTGTCAGGAGCAGACTGTGCAGAAGGAATTTAGAATCTCTCCAACCAAGCAATCACTTCCTACATCTTCAGGAGGATAGCAGTAGTGAAGATGTTCAATCAGGAAATCAGCAAAAGTAACCACCAACCACAACAAGAAGACAACAAAGACACTCATTGCTCAGAGATATAAAGGCATCCGTGTGCCAGCATGTCAAGATGAATCAGGAGGTGTGTTGTCTTCAGAATGTCCCTGTCAACTTGCCACAACTCATCAACAACACAGTCATTCCTCCATATCTACTGATTTTATACCTACAGATTCAGCCATCCATTGCTTGAAAAAACATTTTCAAAAATTCCCAAAATCAAACCTTGATTTTGCCATTTTATATAAGAACCATTTTAGTATGCCATTATATATGCATCCATGGATTTTAATATCCATGGGGGGAGGAGAGGTTGTCCTAGAACCAAACACCAGCGGATACCAAGAACTCACTGTACCAGTTTCCTCTTATTCATATGGCAAGAAGCTTAAGAGGTCAGAAGGAGAGATGATATTCTTGCGAATTCTGCCAGTGATATACAGAGGACTGCACAGGGACAGGAAGAATGCGAATGATTAGCTATGTAAATGGCTTCTGGGACCACTGTTTTCACTTCTTACAACCTTATCACATTGAGCAGTTGTCCAATCATAGGACACACTTCAGCCTCTTTTCAAGCATGGAGAGGCACTGAGCTCATCACATGAGTGAAACTAATTCTGGCTGTCATGCATAGCCTTCTGTGGTTGACAAGAGTAGAAGTGTCCTGACATGTGGGAACTCCAGCAATCGACTTCATCACATTGAGAAATTTCCCCCGGTAGGACACTTCAGCCTCTTTTCAAGCATGGAGAGACATAGAGCTCGTCACATGTTCCAGAGTTGAAAAGAGGCAGAAATGTCCTGAAAGGAGGGAACTCTGAACATGGGTGAGCAATTGTGTTCAGAACTACTGACTCTTATGATGCTTTATTATCATCTTTACAACTGAAAAACAGATGGGATGTGAACCATCAAAGTTTCCTGTTCTGTTTCATTGCCCAAGTATCAGCAGTCTTTTGTATTCTATGGGGTTTGCTGCAGAACAAACATGGAAAGCAGTGGTTTTAACCAAGATCACTATTGTATCCTATGCGGTTTTTCAGTTTTTCTACAGTCCATTTCCTTTTAGCTCGGAAAAATCTATGTGATCCTTGAATGCTATCTACATTTTTCTAACATCTGCTCATAAGCCATTTAAAAAGTCCTTTGCTTACTTGTTTTCTTTCACCCAGAAAATAGATTTGCAATCCTTGCTTAGAAATTTCTAAAGCTTTGAATTTAAGTGGGTATGTAGAGGCTGCAGGCACATAATAATGATTTTATGTGTTATGTATTTTGTGATTTTATATAGGCCCCTGAAGAAGGTCTTAAGAAAACCCATATGTCTTCCGTCAGGCTCTTTTAATAAGCAGATTTATCTTCTGAGCATTTTGATGTATGCTTCTTGTTTCCCTTATGGATGTCAATGAAAACTCCCCTTTTGGAGCTTTCGTTGTGCCTTTGCTGATGATCAGAATCCACTCTCTGTCCCATGAGGCTTAGCAGTCCACAAGTGTCTATTATAAAAGGAAGATAGGTTCTCTGGATCCAATGTGGCTGATTTATTGCAGCATATATTGGTAAAATATATTTCATGGAAATCAAGTACAAATGGCATAGCCAAATCAGACCCTCCATATCCTTTTATGTATCCCTTCAGGTGCTGCACTACAACTCCTATATTCCTCATCATTAGACATCATGATTAGAGATCATGGAAAATGTGATACAGTAACATCTGGAAGGCCACCATTTGTTCAGTTTAGTCAGGACAGCGGGGTTTGAATTTAGATTTAAGACTTGTGGCTATAATGTCTGACAGCACATGGGGAACAGAACCAAAATTAATAAGAACATCAGCCCTGGCCTTGTTTTACACAGCTGCTGAGTATGCCTGCCCTGTTTTGCATAAGTGCTTCTAACGGTGAGAGAAATAAGGCTGAACACCACTGCATGGCTATCAGCCTCCTCCCTGTAGACTCAAATCAAGGGGAAACTTCATGAAAACCATCACCCCTCTTAATGGTCTTCCAGCAACAGCAAGCTGCCTCTGGGCAGCTAAAACAGGAAATCCCAATTGGATGGTCCCCCATGAGGGTCTGCCTCCAGGGGCAAACCAAGAATGGGCAACTTGGAAGTCCCTGGACAGACTCAGAAGTGGAGTGGGAAGATCAAAAGACAATGTGGCAAAATGGCACTACCTAGAAGAATCTTCCACCTTGTGCCACTGTGGAGCAGAACAAACAACTCCACAACTGTATGCTTGTCCACAATGCCCTGTCTCATGCACAGAGGAAGAATTGTTTAAAGTGAAAGACATTGCAGTCAATGTTGCCTGGTTTTGGCCAAAAATTATTTAGTCATTTGTGCTCCTTCTATTTTTATCAGTTTTATACTTATGCATGCAATGCTTTTGGTACAAAATAAATGAATGACATCTGATATAAAAATGTCCTATAGCCTTTCCCCAACCTCAGAGTCACAAGTGTTGTTGGTTTCCAATTCCCATTATCCTCAGTCCACATGGTGAATAATCGAAAGAAATGGGAGTTGTCGTTCAACAACATTTGGGGACCCAAACTATATAAAAACTGAAAATCACTGACCAATATGTAAAACAATGTATAGTTGGCTTTCTGTATCCATGGATTCTCTGTCAAACAGCCCTTTTAAGGCAATCTTGGGGTCCCCAGATATTTTGGCCTTCAACTTCCAGAAATCCTAACAGCTGGTAAACTGGCTGGGATTTCTGGGAGTTGTTGACTAAAACACCTGGGGACCCGCAGGTTGAGAACCACTGCTCTAAGGCATCATCTATCTACAGTGGGCTCTCCATAGCCACAGATTTTGAATGCACAGATTCAAATGTGGATATTTTTAAAAATTACAAAAAACAAACATTGGGTTTGCCATTTTATGTAAGTGTATATAATGCAACTTGAGTATCCACAGATGTTAGGATCTGGGAGATGTGGGGTGGTCCTGGAAGTAAACTGCAGCAGATACTGTATAGGATGCAGCCATGGCAGTAAAATAAAATCATAGTGATATAATTGGGTAGAATGAAAGAGTTCCCAGCCCAACTGAATGTGTTTGAATTTCTTTTGTTTCCAAAGGGATAGGGATGTGTTTAACTCTTCCCATAGATCATTTTCAAGAGCAACAATAAAAAATGCCTAGTTATCTCAAAGCTCAATGTGAAGGTTTCCTTGGAGAGAGCTCTGCTTCCTGTAAAAACAGACATAGTTGGCTCTGATGCCAAAATCAAGGCCAAGAAATTATTGAATTTGAAGAAAATATTATTAAATCTCAGAACCATTTCAAGGGGTACATGTTTCTTCTTTGTCTCTGAACATAAAAGACATGTATCGCATCCAATCACACTTCATAACATGCATACAACAGAACAAATGTGTGTAGTTTTCTGGAACAAATGCTTCCCTGCTGAATGAAGTGAGCTGTATTTGAAGTAGACATACATAATGGTTAAAATAGTTAAAGAGTTCATGTCACTGAGAAGAGTAAAGAAGGCGAAGATCATAAAATTATTAAAAATTGCAACTGTCCTTTTAAAAATACTATAGTTAACACAAAGGGCCATCTCAGTGCAGTCAGAGAGAAAGAAAAGAAATCAACATAAGAATATTCCAAGTTGTTTTTCAATAGGCAAAATCATTTATTTGAAATTCATGTCTGTTCAATGTTTCCAAGCTCTGATTCAGTCCCATTTGTATTGCAGCTTTTAAATATTACTTTTATGTCACTTTACAGGTTATTCTTCAGTTTCTACCTTGACTCTTCTCATAATCTTTTCTGAATGTGGCATGGTCGTAAAGGGCACCTGCATGAGTGCCCAAAGCTTTATTCATCTGTCACATTCCAAACCTTTAAGGCTTTGAAACCAGTGAGGCACAAACGACAGGGGAAATGTCACTCATCCCTTTAAAAATGTGGAATGCTCAAAAAATCAGAAACAGCTTGACTTGATAGAAAGCTTAAATTAATCTTTGTTAACACCAGAGCTGGGAAATGTGTGGCTCTCCAGATATTATTGAACCACAGTTCCCATCAGTCCTAGCAACACATTCAATGATAGAAGATGGTGGGAGTTGTGATCCAACAGTATTTGAAGGTCCATGTATTCCCAGTCCTGTGATTAAATAATCTTGTTGTCTTTCAAAAGTGCTCCAGACCTATCACCCCAAAGTAGCTTGCCTCACTCTTTCTAACCAAACTGCTTTCTGTTTCTACTGAACAGAGACGAGAAGCAACAAATTACAAATACAATAGGCCCTTGGTATCTTCTAGTGTTTGGTTCCAGCATCCTCCCTGGATACCAAAACCCATGGCTGCTCACATCCCATTATATACAATGACATAGTAAAATGACATTTCATAAATAAAATTGCAAAATCAGGGATTATTTTTTGGATTTTTTTGAAAATATTTTCAACCTTTGGATGTTTGGCCCCATGACTAGAGAAGCTATGGATAACAGAGGGCTAACTGTATCAGCTATGAGTTAAACTTTCATTGATAAGAGTGTTCAACTAATAACCTCATCACAAAGGACTACATTCTGTAGCATGCACCGGTTTAGCCCAGGTCACTCACAGATCCTGCCAGCTCCCATCAAATGACAATGGCATGACTCGGTTGGTGAAGGAAAGAGGAGGCAGAGCATGCTGCTGCCATAGCAACATGGGAGGCTTCCTGCGTGGGCATTGGAAGCAATGGGAGAAAGCCACACAATCAACGCTTCCCCCCATGGGATCAGCTGAGAGAGGAGTTGGGCAATGGAAGGCGTGGGGCATCAGGTGCCCCACACCTCTCAATGACACTGAGAGACTCCAGCAGCTGTGTGACAAGGCCGTAAGTTCTATAGGCAGTCCCCAAGTTATGAATAAGGTAGGTTCCGTAGGTTTGTTCTTCAAAGGTAAGGCAGAACACATATATTTTAAAGTGTAAACATTAAGTCTAGTTGTGTCCGACTCTGAGGTGTGGTGCTCATCTCCATTTCTAAGATGAAGAGCCTGTGTCGTCTGTAGATACCTCTAAGGTCATGTGGCCAGCATGACTGAATGGAGCATCGTTACCTTCCCACCTTTTGATCTGCTCACATTTGCATTATTTTGAACTGCTAGGTTGGGAAGAGCTAGGCCTAACAGTGGGAACTGACCCCATTCTCTGGATTCAAACCTTTCGGTCAGCAAGTTCAGCAGCACAGTGGTTTAAACCACTACACCACCAGGTGGGCCATTTTTAAGTGTAGCACCAGTCAAATATATATACACAACTTTTTCACCATGATAACTTTCAGGAGTGAATTTCCCTTTCTAGAGGTAGATTTCTCTCATTTTCTGTTGTCTCACCCCCATTCTAAACTATGAGTCATTTGTAAGTTGAATGTTTGTGACTTGGGGACTGCCCGTATTTCAAAATTATTGTAATGATGATTGAAGGCCAAGTTATTTTGCTGCTGTACCAGGTTAGAATGTAAAACATATTCACAAATTTTACTGTATTTAATGCTAAAGATTAATTTGAGCCAAAAAGTCATTGTTGGATCAGAGCTCTGAAAGATTATGGTTTCCAAATTCATGGGGCATGTCTCTGCCTCAGAGAAAGGCAATGCCAAATATCTTCTGAAGAAGTCCTGCCAAGAAAACTCTATAACAGGTTCACAACAAGCTTTAGGATTGTTGTAAGTCAGAAGTTACTTGAAGACACACAACAACAAACTTTGTCAGATCATGGGACTTCATCTGAAAGGGGTCTGAACCACTGTGAGATTTTTAAAAACTTATTTTATTTTATTGCCCTCTGAATAAGTATGGAACACTAGTATTTTTTCTTTTCATTGCATTTGGGTTTTTATTTTATTTTATTTTGCATTAAAAGGCATTGTGCATAAAATACAACTTTTCTCACCAAATAGCATGATGGGTTTTTTTTTTTTTTACAAAAACATTGCTTTTGGAAAAAATGGTAGATAGTGTAGATTAAAATTTGCAAAACAAAAGCCCCCAAAAGAACAATTCAAATTTTTTTCATGTCAGGAGCAACTTGAGAAACTGCAAGTCGCTTCTCGTATGAGAGAATTGGCCGTCTGCAAGGTTGTTGCCCAGGGGACACCTGAATGTTTTACCATCCTGTGGGAGGCTTCTCTCATGTCCTCGCATAGGGAGCTGGAGCTGACAGAGGGAGTTCATCCACGCTATCCCCAGATTTGAACCCGTGACCTGTTGGTCTTCAGTCCTGCCGACACAAGGGTGTAACCCATTGCACCACCGGGGGCTCCCAAAATCCAAAAATGTACAGCAATGATCAAAAGCCCTTCCAGCATGGAGGAAATGGGTTTCTTCTTCCTTTTCATGTGTTTGAACAAAGCAAGAAAAATGAGCATCCTTAATTACCAATAAGATATTCTATTTGCTTCTTAAATTAATTTTACATATATTTGAAGAGTAATTTTGACAGGGATTTTTTCCACATACCTGCCATCTTCTTATCAGCCCTCCACTGTGTACATTCAAAGTAACTCAGAAGTAAGGAGTAACATAACACAGCTAATTTTATATGGCATAATATATGATGATAGATCACTTTTAAAAGATGCTATTTTAAAGAGTAACTTCTTCCACTTTGTTACTAAGTAGTTGCAGATATATCTCTTAATATAGGTGTCGAGGGGAACCAGCCTTCGCCATCACAGTACTTGTTCAAAACAGCCTTGATTGCCTTCACTGTGGTGGAGCCAAAATGTAAATGATAGTCTCGATGAAGCAGACAACAAAACCAGACTGGAAGAAGCAAGGAGCAGGTGCTCCTAGATTTGAATAACAAAGATGAAAAGGATGCGGCAACAGCCATTTGTCACAATCTGTCCTCTCGAAACTCTGAACCAGCCACTCTCAGCCCCTCAGCAATGTCATATTTCTGAGTATAAGAAATGCTTGGTGGAAGTCAAGGTGATAAATAGTAGCTTTACTATGGCCTACAGCAGATAAATGGTCATGTGTGCCTGGACATCCTTCATTGCAATATGTGGAGAGGTCACTTTTAAATTAAAAATAAAATTAAAACATTACTCTCAGTCATCAGTTCTAGTGGGGCCAGCCCCAGACATTTTCCTCCTTGACTTGATGGTGCCCCTTATATTCTACTTACAAAATCCAATCACAATGGCAGCTGAATCTTTTAGCTACATGAATGATGGACCAGCATCCTCCCCTGGACCTTAAAGCATCAAGACTAGTTTCAGCAGCACAGAGCAGAATATGGTGTGTGTGGGGTGCATATAGTGCACACTTACTGTATATAGCCATGTATAGCTTTAGAAATTTTATTTAAAAATTGACTCAAAAATCCTGAGTCTATATCCATGAGTCTATAATGTAAGTTCTGTACCTTAACTCTTGTCAAAAAAGGGAACTGTTCCCTCCTTTGAGTAGAGTGGCAAGAGGCAAGAGCTTAGCCCACCCCGGAAGAAGCTAAAAGAAGCACCAACCCTTTTTAATCCTTCCATTGAAGTGCTACTGCTAGACTTGTTGAATGCCTGAGAACGAAAAGGGCAAGAGTAGCCAGGGGTTGCTGACCACCTGAGGTGGCTTTGGTGCTTTTCTCTTTCTGATGGATGATCCTTGACTTATCCACCAATCATATTAAAATCTACAATTTTGGTCCTATAACATGCCCTTTACTTGTGCATGAGTATATGTAGGTGGAATGAAATTATTTCAGTGGCCTTGAGTGTGGAACCCAAGTATGATTCTCACTCGAAATCAATTATCCCTGAAAACAATGTGATCTTATGCACAGAACATGGGCAGGAGGCCTGTGAGTCTCCAAATATTGCTGGATTAGAATGCCTATTAAGCCTATCCACCACAGACTTCTAATCCAAAGGTAAGTAAAGGTAAAGGTTTTCCATTGGCATTAAGTCTTGCCATGTCTGATTCTGGGGGGTTGGTGCTCATCTCCATTTCTAAGCCGAAGAGCCAGCATTGTCTGTAGACACCTCTAAGGTTATGTGGCCGGCATGACTGCATGGAGCACTGTTACCTTCTCACCAGAGTGGTACCTATTGATCTCCTCACACTTGCATGTTCTCGAGCAGCTAGGTTGTCAGAAGCTGAGGCTAAAAGTGGGAGTTCACCCAGCTTCCCAGATTCGAACCGCTGACCTTTTGGTCAGCAAGTTCAGCAGCTAAGCAGTTTAAACTGCTGCACCACCAGGGGCTCCTAATCCAAAAGTATCTTTTAAAACTCTACAAATAACCCTCCTTGTACTAGAACTTTTGATTTAAGATGATAACTCCACGGAACTTGGCAAATGTCCTTTTACAATACCATAACGTGGCAACATAAAAGTGTAGATCAAATTATTTTCCATCACTTTCAAAGCAATGTGTTGAAGACAGAGCTCTGTGAAGCTTTATGTCTTTTCAGCCTCTTCTCCTATTTTCCAGGCCTTTTGACAAATTTTCTATATTTCTAAAACCAAGAAATCTTGGTTAAATATAACCAAGACTGAATCTCTGGACTACAGAGAAAGTGAGAAATATTTCCCACCCTACCCATCCACTACTTTAACCTCCAGGGATGCAGGAAGTGTCATTGAAGTTAAGTCTGTGTAGATTTCCTTTTTATCTTCTTAGGCTGATCAGGCAGTTCAGAAGGATTGAACTAACCTCATGATGTAGGCTATGTTTCCTCCATTTAGCACTTGCTCTCATAAGAAAGATTTCTTCGTGACCCACTTCATCATCTACACTTTTCTTATCATTTCCGCTCCTCTGTCATATAGAATCCTTCTCAAAGGATCTGCAGTGCAATGCAGTAAATGTTCAGGCTCCCATTAAGTTTTCCTAAAATACAATAACCAGCAGCTAGGAAAAGTGCAAATCGTTTGACAACCCCCCCCCCCTCCCCTTCTGCTGTTTGCATACAGTACACCTGAAGTTTGGTTCCAGTTTGGTTCCACTGCAGTTTGGTTCCAGGACCCCCATAGATACAAAGATGTGTACAAACTCAGTAGTATTGTATACAATGCCTTAGTAAAATGTGTCCCTTATATAAAATGGCAAAAATCAAAATTTTCTTCTAGGCTAAAAAGAAAAATTCCCTGTCATTGATGGTAGAATCTGTGGGTGCAAAATCAATGGATATGGAGGACCAAATGTGTCTTCATTACTAAAATTCCCATTTTTGCTGTGCACAAAGCCATGCCAAATAGACAATTCATTCTTCCATCAAGAAATCCAATAGATTTTATCACCAGCATCTCTTATCACTCAAATATTGCCAACCTCCAGCTAAGAAGGGGTGGCTATCAGTTAGGGATTTCCATGCTAGAAAGGGAGAAAGCCAGGTGGGCATACTGAGACATCTAGTCTCTCTGTCTGCAATCTCAGTAGGTTCCTGATGAAAACAAAGCTTTCTATTTTCAATCACAAGCTCAATTATAGATCTGTTCTTGTGGTACAGCTGTGCTTGGCAAATTTGATGCTCTTCCATCTTTTTGAATGATTTTTCTCCCCTGAAATATGGGTGTAATTACCATTCTCTTTGTGCTCTCCTGCCATCTGGAAGAGCTTTCTTGTAACTATCTATCTTATCATCTCCTTTCCTTCTTTGCTTGGGCTTCTCACTCACCCTCCCTCTCACCCTCCTGCCCTCCCTCTGTTGTAAGCTTTGTGATATATGGTGAATGAATGTAGACATTATTAGGCAGGTTGTCTGTCATATGAATGTATTTGCAGTAGATGGGAGGTAAGCCCTTGGCCTAAAACTATATATGAAGTCTGTCATATATACATAACCAAAATGTCCAAATATATGTATGACCATGCCTATGTTAAAAAGAGACCAAAGCTGCAGCAGTACAGGCATACCTCCTAGTCCTTACATTATGATTCCAGATTTAATTGGCATATTGTTATACATTATTGGCTTGAAGCTTGCCACATAAGGAGATTGGGAATACAGATAAACAGGATTTTCAGTTCAGTTAATTCTTGATAAGACTACAGTCACCTTTTGTATCCATTGATTCCACCATCCAAAAGGCTGAAAATAGTCCGTCATCAGGAAAAGACCTTCTTTCACCCCCACAACCATCACATATACAGTTGTTGGGGACATGAAACAGGTCCTTCTTGTTGGCTGTCCCAGGCTGTGGAACTCCCTTCTCATAGAGGACAGCAATGTCACAATTTTTGGGGGAAAGCTGCATGATGATCATGGTGGTGATTTCAGGATGATCATGATGGACATGCTGCAGTCATATTTGTCTATAAACTTGGAAGTCAGATCTTGTTGCTGCCTTGGTTGGCCACGAATGCACTTGTGCCTCCTACCAACATCCATTCAATTCTTCAGATCCATCTGTTGCTCTGATACATACTCGGTGGCTGGCCTGTCTTTGCTTTTTGTCATTGGTGGTTTGAACAAAGCCTTTTTTGACTATTCATCCTCTTAATTGTGTATTCTGTGAGCATTTGTCACAGCATTTTAATTGTGTTTTATATTTTGATATTTTCAATATTCACTCTGTGAATTGTCTTGGGAAGGCCTCACCTCAAAAGGCGGTACAGAATATTTAAAAAAAATAATAAATCAACATATCTCTAGATTGTTCCCATGACATTCAAGTAAATCCCTCTGAAATTTATTCAGCTTAATTTTAATAGTACTCTGTTTAATTTGTTTGGGAGTTCTAATAATGACATGTGCAGCTGAAACCACAAGCGTCTTTGAAGTGTCCCCATTTCCTCTTGAATCTACTCAAGCAATTCTAGCACGGCATTCTTTATACCACGTACATTACGTGTGCCTTTAGAAAACTAAAATCACAGTCTCTATGACAACAATGCACAAACCTGCAATTGCCCACCATTGTGTTGTTTCAAAGCAGAAGGGAGAGCATGAGATTACATGGGATATGCTAATTTGAATGCCACCTTCTCTTTCATTGCAAAGGTTCATGATTTTACATTTTGTCCAACAGAAATACCAAAAAAATTTGAAGTGAGCATTTAAAAAAAAAAGAAATAAAAAAGCCAACCTGCAATTATAGACATTACAAATTACTTAAACCTAGTTGTTTCTGTTCTTATGTATTGAATAAATACTATATGAAACTGAAAACATATGGGAATGTTTTTACCAGTTAAAAAAATGTAATTGTTGTCACACCATAGTCTTCTAATTGCATTGAAAATCAGACCATTACATGAATGCTGATATCTGGTATTAGGCTTTGTAGGCTACAGATGTGGTACTGGGTTTTGGGTCCCCTCACAGTCATGTCATGAAGAGGGAGTTACCATTCAGTGGGAAAACTCCCGGAAAAACATACCAAATGGGTAGATACTATGTCAAGAATTTTCTGTGGGACTGGATGAAGAATGATGGTGAGTTAGTTCAGGATCTGGCCCTTGGAAACAGAAGACTATTCTTGCCAATATCTCATTCCCAAATTGAAGGATCGTGTCTCTAAGATACTATGTGTCCCCTGGCTTCAGCTACCAGTTTAAGAAAGTCATTCCAGGGTCAGCTCTCTGACTGACAAATAATTACTGGACCCAGGACAAAGGCTCCGCAAGGAAAGGGAATGGAGGAGAGGCAAGGGCAAATGGGTCTGTCCCTAGAGGTCCCCCATGAATGGTAGGCTGCTAAAATCTGGAAATGTTCAGAATTGATAGGTGTAACCTAAGGCCCAACTACACCTGCTTTAGTTTTGAGTGGAGTGAGCAAAGTTTTCACGCTTGAAATTCCACCTGACACCAAAGGGCTAAGGTAACCAAGCTGTAGCTGTCCAGCCTTTTTCTTGTCAAGTTCTTTCTCTAGCAGTAGCTAGTATCTGCCTGACTGCCAGCTTGCTCTTGCTTCCCATATAGGTGGAGGGGCTCCTGTACTCTTCTGAGACTTGGTTTGGCTGGTGGCTTCTTTACATCTTCCTAAAGTTCTGATTTATCATCTGTCTTCCCACCCTTTTGGATGGATTTAAAAATATCCTGTTGGAGGCAACAGAATGCTTGGTACCTTTCACCTCAGTCCTGGTCACAGCATTTCAACTATCTCATGGATTGACTGGATTACTAGAGCCACGTGCCAAAGAGCATTTGACGGCACAACTTGGATTCCTATTATTGTCACCTGTTTTTCTTCCTAGTCAGGTTCTGCATGTCATAGAATGAAATCGAACAGGTGACTCATGTATTTTGATTCATCCATTGGCATTCTGTCCCCATGACATTTCTAGTTCTGTCACAACAGTGGTATCACATAGTTATCTACATAACTTTTTCTACAACAAACATGGGAAAGATTTCCATTTATTGATCTCTTTTGTCAAAAGGGGTTGTATTTTTTTAGCAGTACACAGAGCAGCAGTGGGCAGTTGTGACCCTCCAGATGTTTTTGCACTATATTTCCCATAATCCCTCATAGTGGGAGTTGCTTTCCAGAGAACAGAGAAGGCAACAAGTTGCCTGGACTGGGAAGTTTCCACAATCCTAAAATATATTCTTTGTAATCCTACTGAAATCCTGATATTTCTATGTGTGATGTGCCTTCACGTTGCCAGTTGGTTGTCTTATACATTTCACAGGGGTTTCTTAGGCAAGGAATACTCGGAAGTGGATTTGCCAGTTTCTTCCTCTGTACCTGATGATCACTGGCAGAGTTACTTACATTTATGTAAATCTATGTAGCAATAGATGGAACATTTAGATTTGTCCTTGCTTGATTTGCTTCCTCACATTCTCCTTCAAAAGTCATTGCAATCTGAAATATTTTATCTCTCTATTTCTGTAATATTCATTCTCAAGAGCCAATCTTGGACAAAATCAACTATTTTAAACTTTCATCAATTTTAGTGGGAAAGATTTAAGCACACACTCAATTCCTGCATTCAAATCAATGAGACTTTTAAATATTTGACTTTGGCTGGCCTCTATAATATTAAATTAAATGTTAAGTTCTGGAGACATAGAACATTTTCTACGGAAATAGCTCAGTTTTTCTGTTGTAGTAAAATAATAAAGAGTTTGAGTACCAACAATTTAATTTTCTTAAACTAGCATAAAAGATAACATTCTATAACATTCACTTACAGGAAGCTACATATATACATATGCTTAGTGGCAAAAGGTGGGTGGAGTCAGATAGATTATTTTTTGTGTCAGGAGCGACTTGAGATATTTCAAGTCACTTCTGGTGTGAGAGAATTGGCCGTCTGTAAGGACGTTGCCCAGGGGACGCCCAGATGTTTTACCATCCTGTGGGAGACTTCTCTCATGTTCCCGCATGAGAAGCTGGAGCTGACAGAGGGGAGCTCACCCCGCTTCCTGGATTCAAATCACCGACCTTTTGGTCAGCAGTCCTGCCAGCACAAGGGTTTAACCCACTGCACCACAAGGGGCTCCAGTCAGATAGATGATAGAATAAAAAGAAATTGAACCTCAGAAAAAAATATATTGATAATTACCTTATTAATAATTGCCATTCACAAGAACACTTGCTACACAATAACAAGTGTCCTTATTTTCTTTGTTCAAACCTCATGAGAAAGATCTAAACATCTTGCTAAAATCATCTGTTTCATTTTGGAATCAATCTCTGAAGTTGCTTTGCTCAAGAATGGCAACATTATTATCAGTGATAGTTTCCTGGGTAACTGAAGCATTCACCCAGTTATTTTTAATTACTTTATTTTATAAGAATTGGCTTTGCTAGTCTTATATAGAATGCATGAAAACACTTCTTACTATTGATGGTATATATCTCACTGAAAGATATACAAATTAAGCCCTGATTATGTGCTTGGGAGTTCTACAGTCGCATTTCCAAAGGGGATATAGAGAAGACATTGGCACCTGAATTTCTTGCTGCGTCTGGTTCCTGTGTTTTTTATCTATGTTGTGTGTTGTTGTTACTGACTGATAGTTATATTGGGGCGATTTACTGTTGGGAGTCATTCACCAAGGCCTCTGAGATGATAGTGCCATTCTCCAGTATGAGTTTTATAACATTGATAATATGTTTGAGTAGTTTTTATCTGTGACTGCAGCATGCCACAAGCAGTGTTTTGTCATTCTTTGTGCCAGGTCTCTGCCATAATAAATTATTTCCAGGTACCATTCCAATCCTTTTTATTTATTTATTTTTTCACTTGGTTGATGAGATTCACAGTCTGACAAATACATCCTATAAATTAGTAACTCGTGAGTCTTTGTTCAACAAGTCTGACATCTGAACAGATACAATTTTGCCACAATGCTTGACTGGGTAATCACATTTTAAAAGTATTCTGCACACCATCATCTTTATTGCATTAATGCATTGTGTTAATAAACTCCAATATTGAATTTCCATTCTAATTACATTGCAACTCCCAGTCAGTGGGAGTAGGGAAATCAATTTCAATCATTATGCTAATTTTTAGCCACAGATCTTTGAATTTTATCAGACTATATAATAGATAGAGAGCAGCGATAATGGTCTGCCTGCTAGAATCTGAGAGACTGGGTTTTAAATGTTTGTTTGACCATGGAAATATACTGGGTAACCTTGGATAAGTCATATATTCGCAGCTTCCGAAAAAAGGAAGAGCACACCTGCTCTGGACAAATCTTCCCAAGGAATCCTGTGAAGGTTTCTCAAGTCCGTCATAAGATGGAAACAACTTGAATGCATACAACAGCATAGTAGATACTGTTGTGTGGTTTCCAGGCTGTATGGCCGTGTTCTAGCAGCATTTTCTCCTGACTTTTCACCTGCATCTGTGGCTGGTGAAACATCAAGAGAAAATGCTGCTAGAACACAGTCATACAGCCTGAAAACAACACAACACTCCAGTGATTCTGGTCATGAAAGCCTTTGACAATACATTGAACATAATAGATATCCTGATCCATCTTGTTTTGTCTTTAACTAGAGTTAGGAAAAGAGTAAATCTAAATCTACTATTGCTGTGAGAAACTGAACTTCCACACCCTGTTCCTCATTGACTATAACAGGGACATTTTGAACCAGATTGTGAACCTGAATCCCATCATCCTGATCAGAGGCACTCTGTGGTTCCAGCTGAGTCATAACAGTAGATCAGTAATAAGTTCTATCTGCAATAGATCATCCTAGTATATGTATAATAGGCAACCTGGTGTCCTTTAGATGTTTCCCATTAGAGCCAGGCAATATGCCCAATGCTTGTGGATTATGGGTGGCTTAAACAAGCCTTTGAGAATGACTAGTTCTAGCTTAGCCCCAGATATTGTTGAATATCACCATATCTTTTTCTACCACTTATCCAGGTCACTTCCTCCTATTAGGCCCAGGAATGAACAGTCATAGACTATACCTATTTTATGGTGCCTGCTATAGCATTGCACCTAATTTCCCGGGCCCTATAGAAATTGCACTAGCATCAGCCTGGCCTTTTTAAATTGCCTTGAACAGGCAGGATTACTTTAATTATATATGTGCTATTGTGATTTTTTGTGCTTATATTTCTTTGTTAATTTTATATTTATGTTGTTTATTCTATATGTATTGATGATGTTACATGGAAACCTCTCTGAGTCCCCTCAGGGAGATAGAGCAGTATATAAATAAAGTTTTGTTGTTGTCGCTGTTGCCTGAAATATCTATATACTGACTTTCCTTAGCTCATGAGTTACAATGGGACATAGATTCCACCCGAAGTTACCAATCTGGGCATGACCAACACTCACTTGAACCAAATGCTGGTTGCATTTGGTG
Organism: Anolis sagrei; assembly: GCF_037176765.1. NCBI lineage: Eukaryota > Metazoa > Chordata > Lepidosauria > Squamata > Anolidae > Anolis > Anolis sagrei. Next base: position 205,070,982 of record NC_090021.1, on the reverse strand, counting down.
GCTCTTAGGAGGCTAGTAAAATACAACTGAGATTTAATAATTTCTACTGTAGTCATGGATTCTTTAAACTATCAGAGCCTAAATCATTGCATCTTGAGCAGTTTCACAAGGCTACATAATTGTCGGATTTGTCATGCTCTCTCAATATCTTCCAGGTTATTAATGATGACTCCTAACTTCCCCGTTTTATACGATGTCAGCTGTGCTTCATTATAATTTCCTTCAGCAGCACAAGATAATTTGTTTTCATTTACCAAGCAGTTGTCATGTGGATGTTCCTCTGGAGATTCCACACAAAGGGTCTTCTACCATGACAGCTTGTGAATCATCTACAAAATTGTAACACTGAAAACAATCCATGAGCCTACACATAGGCCACACAACTGCCAGATATAACGATTCTCCATTATTACTGCAATGCCTTACCAGGGGAAGATCTAGAGAGAAAGCAAATCTTTTTCCCCAGGAGGGAAAAATGCAGGGAACAGTATATTTCAGTGACAAAGTTCATATTGCGTGTGCAAGAAGGTCCAAGTTTCCACCTACAGCATCTCCAGATAGGGCAGGGAAAGCCTAGATAAACAATGCCCATCAGTGGAGACAACATTGACTAGATGGACCTAAAGTAGTGTATCTAGAAATTATATCTATTCATTGTGATGTATTCAGTCTGTAGAGCTTCAACTCTTTCTACTTTGGAAGCTTCCTCAGTTTCATTCTCCATCTCAAGATCTCTGAAAATGTAGAAAGGAGCATGTCTGCCTTTGTGATTGTTCATGCAGTGTAGAAAAATAAATGCTGGTATAATAATGGACATCAGTATTATATTTGTGCAGTGCTGAAGAAATGTGCATGTTTATCCAGTTCTCAGTGTGAGATTTCTTAACAATGTTTTGAGTGTTTTTTTTTCATCAAATAACTGAAAGCATAGTGTTTGACTAATTCAATGCTAAATTCATGTTTCCACGACTAAAGCAAAAAATGGGTTTGTCAAACTTGTGCTAGAAGGAAATGCATGGATCAGTAGACATATGATTAAACCTTGCCACTGCATATTACCCAACTTATTAGCAAATTGTCAGTGATGTGAGGATTATATGTTCATATCAGTGTCAAGAGCTTTTGCAGAGGGCATTAATCTTTGTTAACATTTATGCTCTCTGAGATAAGAGCCAGCCACCAACATACCAAGTGTTATAGTCAGCTCCACATTTTACAGTACAAGGAGAACAGAGCAAGTGTATACAATGGGCCCTTGGTTTCTGCTAGGACTCCCTGTGAATAACAAAATTTGTGGATGAAATAATAAAATGGTGTCCCTTATACAAAATGGCAAACTCAAGATTTGCTTTTTTTTGGGGGGGGGGGGGAGGGAGATATTTTAAAGCTCTGGAAGGTAGAATCTGTAGACTCAGAATCTGTGGATACAGAGGACTGATGATACCAGGGTTAAACTGTTGTCCGAAATATACATGTAATGAAGCAATATGCTAGTGAATGCCTTGAGGACTTATTCCAGCTCCCTAGATTGTCTTAATAATTGGAAGGATCCTTCATCTATTTGTCTGTCTGTCTGTCTGTCTGTCTCCCTCTCTTCGCCTTCCCTACACTGTTCAATCCAAGGCAAACTGGGTGAGGGGGTCCTAAATTGGCTTCAAGTGTATAATAGGCACAAGCACATATCAATGTACACACAGGAGGAGGGAGTGTGGTTAGGGTTAGGGTTAGGGGTCTCCATGGGAGCAAGATGTGGGTTGCGTCCGGAGACCATGTCATATCAAATTCAAGTGTGAATTTAAGTTCAAGTTCATGTACAAGCTCAAGTTCATGATTAAATCCTGAAATTTGGATGGCAGATCACACAGAGATTGACTGGTAACATACAATAAAAGTTGCCCATAGTTAACCAACAATGTGGTGTTGTCTTGTGGTTTCACCAGTGGGAGAGCAAAGCTGTGGAAGATAGAATCTGTAGACGCAGAATCTGTGGATACAGAGGACTGATTGTACCAAAGTTACACTGTTGTCTGAAATACACGTGTAATGAAGCTATATGCTAGTGAATGCCTAGGGAGGACCTCCCTAGATTGTCCTAATAATTTAAAGGACCCTTCGTCTGTCTGTCTGTCTTTCTGTCTGTCCCTCTCCCTCCCCCTCTCCCTCCCTCTCTCTCTCTTTCTCTCAGACAGAGAAAAGGAGAGTGAGGCGGAGGGGAGAAAAATCTCATAAGCAAAGACAGTTCTGCATTTCAGGTCACTGACAAAATACTGTGTGATTTATTTCCTGAATAAGCAAAGCATCTTCAAATTTCTGGTTTAGGTCATAAAACACATTACAAAACCCAGTATTTTATAATGTAAACTTCTAACAATATCTAAGGTTGCTGTTCATATACAAGTCATTAATATAATGTCATTTACATGAATAATGCAGAGAATGAACAACGGCTTATTCCATGTAAGCAAAATCCTTTTCCAGGTACCATTAAGAAAGCTGACAGCTACATAACTCTTAATTAGCCATGTTGAACCGGAGGAGCTCATGTCAATAGAGTGAACAAAACAGGCATCTGATATTATCAGAAATTGTCAATGTTACTTAGTGGCCACTTCTATTTAAAGGTGATATTTGGAAATGAAATTTGAGTTGTCAGGAAAATTAATTGATTTGATCGATTGGGCAGGAATTACAGCCGAGATCCAAAGTCATGTAAGGTTGTTTCAGCTTTTATCAAAGGTCATTCTGCTCACAGTGAAAGTGGCAGTAACCTTGCCACAGAAAACTAGAACACAAAATGGCTGCCTGGGAAGCTGAAAAACGCAAATATTCAGAAGCCCATCCTGCATCCCCATGTTATTTTGAATTTCTCTCATGCAACAAAAAGACAGTTGTAGTAAAATCACTAATTTTAATTGCATAAAAGTTCTATGGTTCATAGATATATATGAACACAAAGACATTTCTCCTGTCTTGATATTACTCTCTTCATTTTTTTCCATAGCCTATACAATTATTCAGAAAATTGATTATGTTTTAAAGCAAGGAAAGTGCTTGGGAAGGGGCTGCAGTGGCGCAATGGGTTAAACCCTTGTGCAGCTGAATTGCTGCACAGAAAACACTACAATTTAGGCATTCCACACCAAATTTGCATATGGTTGGGTTGCACCAAAAACAGTTTTTTCTGTGCAAAAAAACAACTTTTCCTGTGCATAAAATGGCAATTCTGCATAGAAATTCTATTTTATGTACCAAAAATGCTATTTTTCGTTCAGAATATGCTGTTTTCTAGGCAAGCTTTTCACGGAACAATTTCCAAATTGTGAATGGACTTAGAAAACTGAATGATTTTAAAAGTTTTTCTTGCAGCAGGAAAAAAATAACTAAAATTACTTGTTGCTTCCTTAAAGAAGAAAAGTGGTGAGGAATTAATTCCCTAATTGGACCTTTTTTTAATTGGAGTCCAATAAATTTAGAAAGAATAATAGGTCATCTTTTGCTTCTAATGCTTGAAATACACCTGTCATTTTTACATAATGCTTAATTCACCATCTTCTACCAAATGTTCCTATCTTTTAAGAAGTAAGACATACAAATTCAGAAAGTCAAACAATTTCAGGAATTGAGAATAAGTTAAGGGAAACACTTTGCCAGCTACATTTCCAGATATCAAGCTGTGGTTGAAGGTGTAGCAAAAACATCTAAAGAAAGATGGCACCCTTACTCTATTGTGCCGCCACACCAGCCAAGACCAGCTGAACTTAATATTTACATCATGGCCCAAAGGGAGGTAACAATTAGTAATTAGCAATGTTAGAATATCTGTGCTTAAGTGCTTCTCCATCCTGCTCAATGGTTCCAGGACATATCAGGCCTTTCTCTTTCCAGATTATGTTCCTTATTGTGGTTGTTTCCATTTTTACTCTCAGTTGTCCTCTAACTATACTATTGTGTACCTCTGATCTGCATGATTCTTTCCAACCACATTTTTCTTCTAGTTATACCATGAGAGTGCACCCACCTATGGACACCTCCCCTCCCCCTTATCCGTTTCACACATTATTTGTTATTTTTAAGTAGTCATATACAGTAGACTCTCAGTTAACTGACACCCATAGAGTTTGGCAGTCACTGAATAAATGTAGTTTCTTGTTGCTTTAGAGTTACTATTAAAATGGCTGAACTAATATTTTACCACATACTATACGATACCATACCATAAACCCTGTATTGATTTGATATTAATGTTGACATTCAGTAAAAGCAAATTAAGACAAATATAGGCAAATTTAAATTAATGCAACACAGTTTTCCTGTATTAAAGATGTATTTTTATTTTTATTTAAGATATTATTTATTTGGTTTGTGTCAGTTGCTTGGGAGTTCAGGTTGCTTGAGTTCTGGTTAACTGGGAGTTTACTGTGAGTCTTTTTAGAAAAGAAAGGGAGAAAAAACTTCATTTGGTAACCAAAATGTATCCATGTCCCCAATTTTATGCATTATTTCCGTTTTTTTATTTTTTATTTTCAACAGTTTCAAATTTGTACATTTTTTGGTAAAGTGATGACATATGTACTATAACTTGAATTTAAAAGACAGAAAAACCTTCAGTCTGATAGCCATACATATAATCAGTGAATGAAGAAGGCAAAGATCACACTCCAATTTGAAACATTAGCATTGAGATCACCAAAAATATAGCTGACAGCAATGGAGACAATGGATACAAACCTGTGACATTTGCCTTGGGCTGGAAACCCCTGATATAAAAACAAACACCCTTACGTTAGAGTGGGAATAAAAAGTGGCTGTTAGTACCATACATTCATGAGAAAAAGACCAAGACAAGATGAACATTGCATTGATCTTAGAAAACAAACAGTAAGTACGGATATAACTTCTTCCAAGTCCTACAGCTTTTGTACAATCTGAAGGAGCTTTACGAGAGTGGACCAGACAGTTTTCTCAATATTTGTACAAGGCAGATCACATAATGATTGTGTTGTTTACAGTGAGGTTTTATCATCTTGAAGTGGAGGGAGCAGGAAGACAGGATCAAACATCCAGAGAGACTTGCACCTGCTTCCCAATTTAATAGTCATTTCTCAGGATTGACTGGGATAATGGATTCATTTTGAAACCTGCTGAGAAGGACTACTTGAATTTCTCTGTATGGCATTAATTAGCCTGCATGCTTCAGATACATTCTCCTTTTCTTTTCTCTCCCTCTGTTCTTTGTTACTCAGCAACATATTCATAGTAAGGGGGGACTTCTTTCAGTTTCAAATATCACTTGGCTACCCAAATATTTAAGGCAAACCCTCCGTTTTGTGGTTACAATTGCATTGTTCCCTTTTATACATAGATAGGAAGGACAAAGATGACAGTACTGATTCTTAAGTGTTTTATGCTGATCCAAACTTCTACATTGCAAAACAAATAGGTATTTGGCTGGGGAAAGCTGACACAAACTACAGTGTCCCCTCACTTATCACGGGGGTTCCGTTCCAGGACCACCCTCAATAAGTGAAAATCTGTGAAGTAGGGACGCCATATTAATTTTAATATTTATACATTATTTTATATATTTTATATATTATTTTCTTACCTACGCTTCCTTACCCGCCTCTCAGCCCATCCCAAGGGCACCTGCCTGCCTCCCTGGCCTCAGCAGAGCCTCCAGAGTCACACAGACAGCAGCAGACCAGGGAGGCAGGCCTTCCCTGCTGTGCCTCAGGCCACTGCACTTCTGGGGTCCCTGGCCTCCTTGGCCCCCACTGAACATAAATATTTAATATTTTTATTAATATTTTCAAAAACCCGCGAAACAGCGAGTCTGCTGAAAGCAAACCACGAAGTAGCGAGGGAGCACAGTAATCTTCCACTGTCCTCCCCTTCATACACATTGTTGCATGTTGCAAGATGAGGATGTGAGGATCTTACAGCAGGACAAGTCTTACAGCATCACAACAGTCAAGCTACCAAAATAACTTCCCCAAAATATTCATACTATATCCAGTTCTGGGCACCACAATTCAAAAAGGATACCAACAAGCTGGAACATGTCTAGAGAAGGGTGACCAAAATGGCAAGTTCTGGAAGTCAAGTCCTACAAAGAGTGGCTTAGGGAGTTGGGTATGTCTAGCTTAAGGAGGAGAAAGTTTAGAGGTGACATGATAGCCATATTTAAATATTTGAAATGATGCCACATTGAGGAGGGGGCAACATTGTTTTCTATTGCTGTAGAGACTAGGACAGGGAGCAATGGATTCAAATTGCAGGAAAGTAGATTCCCACCAAACATGAAGAAGAATTTCCTGACAGTAATAGCTGTTCCGTTGTGGAACATGCTGTCTTGGTTAAGTCTCCTTCTCTATAGATTATTAAACAGAGGCTGGATATTGTGTGTTCTTTTTGACAGAAGGTTGGACTCGATGTCCTTTAGAATCTCTTCGAACTCTAGGAGTCAATGATTCATATGACACTATAGTAAAAGCTGCTATCCAAATAGAAATGGACAAAATGTATAATCCATCTGATCGATAGCAGGAAAGGATAAATGCTTGCTTAAAATCTTATCAGATGGTGCAAATTTAGCATCCAGGATGCTTTCTCCCCATCTAATGTACAGAGCCCCATGCTGGACATCACAGGACTTTGTGACTTCTGGCAGAGGAAGTTTGTGCCACCAATTAGGTTGAAAATGTCATCAGAGGCTTTCCCCACAACTTGGGAGGCTCCGGCTTCCCATGTTGTGCTGACTCCAGCACAGGGCCTCACCGGGAGAGTGACACGCCATGTGATGGGGAAAGCGTCACCAAGAGGCAGCTGTTCACAGGGTGAGAGATTGGCCCCGCTGCCCCTCTCTTTCCTCCAGGATGTCAGACGAAGAAGTACATTTTTACTGGCCTTTATGACGAGGCCCTTAGAAAAAAATCATTCATGGCTGGAGCAAAAACTGTACCTGCTCTCATCTTTTCTGTACTTTGTATTTCTCAGATTAAGGCCAAGCCTCCCATGACATAGAAGATTCATCATCAGATCACCTGATGGTTTTCTTCTTGCTGAAAAGTAGCTCTTGGCTCCATGTTTGTTGAGGGACAAGGCAATGAGCACAGAAACTGGGTAAAACCAACCTTTTCTGACTATTTTTGTTTCTACTATTCTCAAAATTAGCCCCCTGGTGGTGCAGTGGGTAAAACCACTGAGCTGCTGAACTTGCTGACTGAAAGGTTGACAGTTCAAATCTGGGGAGCAGGGTGAGCTCCCACTGTTTGGCCCAGCTTCTGCCAACCTAGCAGTTAGAAAACATGCAAATGTGAGTAGATCAATAGGTACCGCTTTGTGGGAAAGTAACAGCGCTCCATGCAGTCACACTGGCCACATGACCTAGGAGGTGTCTACGGACAACATCAGCTCTTTGGCTTAGAAATGAAGATGAGCACCACCACCCCCCCCCCCCCCCAGAGTCAGACACGACTAGACAATGTCAGGGGAAACCTTTACCTTTACTCACTCTCAAACTACTACTAGACACAGAGAGGTGAAAAGACAGCAATGGGTATATCTCTCCCCTCCCTTACATCAACCCAATAGCAGCTCATCTCCTCTGGCATTTCAGAAATGATAATGTATGGCCAAATGACATCAGTGTATGGTCAAGATAGCAAAAGTTATTAATGAGGTAAAGATTTACAAGTAAAGAGAGGCTGCAGCAGTTTGATTTTGCCTGACTCTGCTGGAAAGAACAAGATTTTGGTCCCTTCTACAGATGTAGTGTTGAACCACGACTCTGAAGACCACTTGATCATGAAAACACACTAGTTTTATCACCCTCAACCCCAGAAAACACTTTAAGAGGATGACCTTAAGATTGCCATAAGTAGAAAACAACTCTATCGCACACAGGAGCAACATTAGAATTAGAACTTGTGCGCCAGCTGCGCCCGTACCTTGGGAAGTCAGACTTAGCCATGGTAGTCCACACTCTGGTTACATCCCATATAGACTACTGCTATGTGCTCTACGTGGGGTTGCCTTTGAAGACTATTCAGAAGCTTCAAATGGTCCAATGGGCAGCAGCCAAAGTGCTCGCCGGAGTGGTGTTCAGGGAGCATAAAACTCCCTTGTTATGCCAGCTCCAGTGGCTGCTGGTTTGCTACCGAGCACAATTCAAAGTATTAGCTTTAGCCTATAAATCCCTAAATGGTTCCAGCCCAGCTTATCTGTTCGAATGTATTCCCCCTATGAACCACCTAGAAGCTTAAGATCATCTGAGGAGGGTCTGCTCTCAGTCCTGCCTTCTTTGCAGTGGTGGCCCCTCAGCTGTGGAACTCCCTCCCTAGGGATATTAGATCAGTCCCTTCCCTCCTGAACTTCTGTAAAAAAGTGAAAATGTGGCTTTGGAAACCTTGTCCAATAGATAAACACAGAATTATGTGAAACTGAATATTGGAATGCCTCAGACGATGACTTTGGACAACAAGGCTAACAGTGTAGGTATTGGTTTTATATGTTTTTTAAAGGTCTTAATGTATGTATTTTATAATTGTGTTTTAAATGTGGTTTTAATTGAATATTGGTAATTGTATATTGTAAGGCATTAAATTGTATATCGTAACGGCGCTCCATGCAGTCATGCCAGCCACATGACCTTGGAGGTGTCTATAGACAACGCCAGCTCTTTGGCTTAGAAATGGAGATGAGCATCACTCCCCAGAGTCAGACATGACTGGACTTAATGTCAGGGGACAACCTTTACCTTACCCTTAAGGCATCAAATGGCTGCCTGGCTGTAAGCCACCTTGAGTCACCCTTGGGTTGGAGAAAGGAGGGTAGATATATATTATAAATAAATAAATAAAATTATGAGACTATTCACTTTAGCAAATATTGTCAGAAATATTAAAAATTAACTAGGTATTTTAAATTACAAAAATGTGAGTCAAGCACTGAAAGGGTTAAATGGAAGCAATGACTCAGTAAAAGCTGCAGTTCAATATAAGCAGGTGTGCCTGTAGCTTAGTAGCCCTCGGTCTGAGAGAGCCCTCAGTGTGAGGCCTCTATGAGATAAAAGCCTCAGAGTGAGTAGGAATGGTGTGAGAAGCTTTGGTGAGAGAAGCCCCAGGTTGAAGACCATCGTCTGTGAAGCTCCTATGTTTGGTGTGAGAGGAAGCTCTGTGAGAGCAAAGCTGCTTGTCTGCATGAGAAAGAAGCCCAGTGTGGCTACCAATATTAAAAAAAAATCTCTAAAATTAAAACAGCAAAACAGCAGAGGGAAAACAATCAGGGACATCTAATCACCTTTCAACAAAAGATTGCTCCAGGCACTGCCAGGCTATCAAATGCTAATCAAGGTGGTCACACCTAGCTCCAGCAGACAAGAGTCCTTTGTCCCACCCTGGTCATTCCACAGATATATAAACCCTTTTTCCTAGTTCCAACAGACCTCATTACCTCTGAGGATGCTTGCCATAGATGCAGGCGAAACGTCAGGAGAGAATGCCTCTAGACCATGGCCATATAGCCTGAAAAAAACCTACAACAACACAGTAATTCTGGCCATGAAAACCTTCAACAATAAATTTTATCTGTATTATGGAAATCTTGCTCTTGTAAATAGTACAACCATATTACTTTACTATAAAGAAAAGCCTCCTATGGAAGAGATAACATTGGTCCGTGTGTTTTTGTTCTTTTTTTTTCACTTTTAGCTATTTGTGCTGGGTCATGCTGCTGCTGTTAAGTTCCTCTGCTGTACATTTATGATAAGAGTATTTTGTTAATAACCAATTGACTCTTTGCCTTTGTGTCCTGTTACTATTAATATTACTAGGAATGGAAATTCACCAGTAAAGTATTGATGTATAACAAAATAGTGACATAAAATTGATCGAACCCCTGTGGTGCCTTATTCTCCAGCTCAGATTATCAATAGGAATGACTTAGGTGCTTCTGATGCACTACTATGGTCATCATCCGCAGCAACAGCAGCTATCACTCGCAGCCGAGTATGATTGCCTTCCAAGTACACAGTCTTATCAATGAGTCTGCACATGACTATAGAGACCTATTCTGGATCCGCATGTTCTTTCACAATGAGGACATCAATTTCCAGGTGAAAGGCAGTCCTGACAAGGGTTTGCTTGATGCACCATGCTCTTGGCATATTTCTCCTTTTCGCTCTCCATTCATGTCTCTTCTAATTCCACGGCACCATTGGTAACAGCTGACCTCCAGTTTTAATGCTCAAGGGCCAAGGCTTCCCAGTTCTCTGTGTCTATGCCACAATTTTTAAGGTTAACTTTAAGCCCATCTTTTAAATCTCTTTTGCTGTCAATCAGCATCCATTTTCCATTCTTGAGTATAGTAGCAGGTGATACCCTTGACCTTACCTGGGCTTCTTTTCAAAAGAGAGTCAGAAGCCAGTACTAATATTTTTTGCTGTGATTCAAGAACCACTCCTTTTTGAGGAGTTCTATTTGGTCTTTGTCCTTGCCCTCTAAGTATCTCATCCTCTTTAGATGAATAAATGTATAAAAATCAGTAATTAAATGGATGGAGGCACCACAGAGATTAAGCAAAAATAGCTAGGGGTTCTTGTTAAAGTAAGTATTCTTTAGGTCTAGAAATTCAGTCTGTGAGCATAATTTAAATAATTTTTAAAGGAAATTAACAAAGTTTTTTTTTTCCAAATGGGGATTGAACATTAAACTCAGTAGGCAGCCTGCAATGTATATCTAGATCATTTGCAGCCCTGGTGTGTATGAGCAGAGTTAAGGAGTTCGAAATACTGAAGCCACAAATGTAGCATTAGGCCTAGAAAATCATGTTACAAGTGTATAATGGAGAAATATGACTCTTGAGAAATTAACTGATCTTCCATTAAAGCTGGTTGACATAGTTCATGGGTCAATGCAACTATACAAATCTGGCCCTCCCGATTCTCTATCATGCCACTTTCTCAGTTGATTTTAAAATGTCCCCAATTCTTTGTTTTCCCCCACCTTCCCACTTTATCCCCAGACTACTTCAGTTACTGCAAAGTGAGTTCAAAGTGAAAAAGTAGTTTGCGCTCATATAATTCTGCAGTGGGGAGAGAGGATAGAAGGAAATATAATTCTGTCTTTGCCTGTAGGCTCAGACAAAAGCAAACTGCTGCAGCTTGTGTGTTTGTGTGTTCTTCCTCACTAATAACTTGCCATCTTGACTCCTCTTTGATGTTGCCTAGCCACAGGCTTCTCAGTTTTCATCTGTGAAATATTGAAAGGAATGGTCCATGAAACCAGAACTTGATGGTGTTACAAACTGGGTGGGAGTTGTAATAAAAAAAACAAACTTTTCTAATGACAGTCACTTTTTCTTTTGAAATGATTACAATGAGGAGCTCGAGGATCAGAATTGAGTGCACTGCTATGGGATGAGGCATCCAAAGTGTTTGTTGGAGTTGAAGTTCAGTCAAAGTCAGTGGCATCACCTCAGATGAAATGCCCATCAGAAGATATAAAGTCTCCCAAATATAATTTTTACAGATCGATTAAGTCTACAGAGAATGGATACAATCAACCGTCATTTATTTAAGGCAAAACAGTAGAAACTCTGACCTATAATATATTAAGAAAAAGATGGAAGAGAGGGTCTGATGAGCTGGGACCAAATGAAATAATTCATCTTTCATTGTAATTATTTGTGCTCTGTGGAGCAAAAGTGTCTTCACACTATTGTACTGTCTCTATTTGCTTCCATGCAGTTGTTTTTATTCCCTGTATATTTCATTGCTACATTCAGCAGAACAATTCTGTGCCAGCTATTTTTTTAAAAAAAATAATATGATATATAGAAGAAACTCTGAAATTCATTAGCTGCAGGGAAATGGTGAAATGAATATTTGAAAACAAGTTTCTGTCCTTATTTTTGCTCACCAAAAGCTCCTCTCAATTCACTACTAGGTGTATTTATTTTCCAGTCCAGCTATTTTCCAGTCCACTCAGATATTTAATGTTTTCCAGAATCTTTTTGTTTATCTGTAATTAGGTGTGATACCAGTTCAGTCATACATGACATTTTGGGAATCTTCCTGAGCCCAATTAGTTTAGGAAACCACATCCAGCTGTATTTCAACCTCTCCCAAAGTTTTCTTCACTGGTAATCAAAGTTTGTTTAAAAATAAATGAAGATATAGAGATTTTTCCCCTCTCAGACAATAAATAGCAAAATTTAATAGAGAGCTAGCATAGCATAGTGGTTGAAGCATTGGACTATGACTATGGAGACTCGTGTTTCCACTGGGTGGCTTTAGGTCACATTCTCTCAGAGCATGTCTGCACCACATAGTTTAGCCTCATGTAAATATGCCCCAGAGCAGCCCAAGGTCCAGCATGTGCTAAATCTGGGGTTGTTGTTCGGATAGCTAGGAAATGCATCCACACTGCTGGGGCAGCCTTAATCTCACCTTCTCCATGCTGCTCCAACCACTCCTGGTTATCACAGACATCTCTGCTGACATCAAAATGGAGCACCCATGTGGCCACCACAAAGGAGTGAGGGCAACCTCCCCACTTTGTTCCTGGTTGCATGGGTGCTTTGCCGACATCAGAATGGGGCACTTGCATGACCAGGAAGAAGGTGGGAAGAATCTGATGTCAGCAGAGGTTCCCGTGATGGTCAGGAGCTCAGGCAGAGTTTCATATTGGAGCAGGACAGTGATGACACAGGCACAGCCCATCTCTTTTCCCTGCGTTAATCAGCAGGCAAAGAGTTGGGCAAAGTAGTTTTATAGAAAAAATGGAATACTCACTGGCAGTAGCTTGTTCCAATGTGGACAAGCCCTTGGCCTCAGAGAAAGGCAAAGATAACCCCCATGTCAAGAAAAGTCTGTAAGAGGTTCAGATTAGAATTGCCATAAATCAAAAATGACTTAAAGGCACACAACAGCATAATAAAAAGATATGAAGTCTAAGATACAGGGTCATATTATCAATGATTCAATTGGGGCAATTGCTCCAGGTTCGTCATAGGTTGTGGAGAGAATGAATGCTGAAGGAAAAGGGTCCTCATCTTCTTCTCCAGTCTCTTCCTCCCCAATCTCCAATCATTTCAGAAAACATCAATATTTTGTGTTGTTATTTAAGCAATTCTGTCAATCAGCTTGGAGATAAGGCTCTTTGTGTCATGGAAACAGCAAAATCAAAAGTGGGCTCACCCATAAATGTTTGTCTTGCTATCTATTATCTGTTATGCTATCTAATTTGTGTGACACACATCTTCTGGAGTAGCTCACACACATAGAGGGGACTCTATTTTCGAGACCAGCTCTGGGATCCCAATCCATCTCAGTTCAGCATTGAGATGCAAAACTACTGCTCAATTAAAATTTGGATGAAAACACCTGGGGTGTCTATCAAGCCTTCCCCCAGGCCATGAAGTTCTGCACTGCCATCCTGTGGTAACTCACAAGACAGCCGGACATTGACGTAAAATGAAGTGGGTGAGCAAGATATTTTATGATGACAAGTAGCATAGGGATTTTGTTGTTCATTCGTTCAGTCGTCTCCGACTCTTCGTGACCTCATGGACCAGCCCACGCCAGAGCTCCCTGTTGGCCGTCACCACCCCCAGCTCCTTCAAGGTCAGTCCAGTCACTTCAAGGATGCCATCCATCCATCTTGCCCTTGGTCGGCCCCTCTTCCTTTTACCTTCCACCTTCCCCAGCATAATTGTCTTCTCCAGGCTTTGCTGTCTCCTCATGATGTGGCCAAAGTACTTCAACTTTGTCTCTTGTATCCTTCCCTCCAATGAGCAGTCGGGCTTTATTTCCTGGAGGATGGACTGGTTGGATCTTCTCGCAGTCCAAGGCACTCTCAGAGCTTTCCTCCAACACCACAGCTCAAAAGCATCTATCTTCCTTCGCTCAGCCTTCCCTAAGGTCCAGCTCTCACATCCGTAGGTTACTACAGGGAATACCATGGCTTTGACTATGCGGATCTTTGTTGGCAGTGTGATGTCTCTACTATTTACGATTTTATCGAGACTGGACATTGCTCTCCTCCCAAGAAGTAAGCATCTTCTGATTTCCTGGCCACAGTCTGCATAGGGATACAATAAATAAAATAACCAACTAGTGAGGCTTCCTCAGACCTAAATTCCCTGCAGGCACCAGTTCTGTCTGTTCTTGGAATCTAAGCAGGGTCAGTATTTGAATGAGAGACTGCCATAGAATACCAGGTGGTGTAGGCTATCTTTCAGAGGAAGGAACATATACACATACAATGATAACCCAAGCCAGGCAAATGTGTGCTGTTTAGCAGAATGATCCAGCCTGGTATTCATTCCAAATTCTGTAAAAATGTAAACCATCCACTGGAATAACATTTTAAACCCTGAGGATTACAATATTATTTGATGATGTGGAATGCTTGATAGTATTCCTATTGCGTTTGGAACACATTTTGATTTTCTCAGCCCAGAATATGAATGTGTTGTGCGGGTGGATGTGAAGCTTCAAAACATACTTGCTCTTGCCAAACTTGCACTGGAAAAGCTAATAATCCTACAACCAATCTGGGATTTGTACAATAAATAGCTGTCTACACATGTAATAATATCAGGGAAAATATACTGGCACTCTGGTTAAAATATTCAAAGAATTGCTTCATATGGGCCCTAGGAGTGGCAGCGCATATGTCATATTTGGGTTTCTGGCCTTTCTCTCCAATCCATGTTCCAAATAACAAAATCAGACAGATGACCCATTGGTATTCCTAGCTTCCCATCTCCTGCCAGTGCTGCTGAGTGTGGTCTTATGCAATGATGAGTTCCGATAGAAGCAGAAGGGGTATTCTGTCCAGTCCTGTTATGATGTGGTGCTTCTGCCCACAGACCTCCACCTGGTAATAGCTGCTGTCATAGTAAATCCATTCTGGGCTTTTCCAGGTTTTAGAAGAACTATCTAAACTGCTGAGACTTTCCCTAGGAATGGTTTGGGCACCATGAATAGCTCCTTTACAATTTGAACTAGAATTCAAGTTTGGAATAAAACCTAGGAGTCCCCAGCTGTCACTCAACCATATTTCCTACTTTACAGTGGCCAGTGCTCTGTTTGAATGGCTCATTTACATAAAGAGAATTCTAAGAAGGAAGAGTAGACCCTGATGATCATCAGAAGACAGAACTTACCAACAGACAGAGCAGGTCAAGAGTAACCTATATGGTTTATCAGTGGCATAGTTTTCCAGTCTGTTTCCAAGCAGAAGGGTAGGCCAAATACTCTGTTGAATCTTGTACTTAAGAAGAAGAAGAGGAGGAGGAGGAGGAGGAGGAGGAGGAGGAGGAGGAGGAGGAGGAGGAGGAATATTTTTTACCCACCTCTCCACATGATTTGAGGCAGTTTACAATATAGTTGGAAACACATAATCATCAGAAACATTATATAAAATCACAAATTAAAATACAAAATACATATATTAAAATGCACAGAACAAAGATTAAAAGATAGGGAACATAAGATATGAGTTTAACATTCATGATTAAAACTGGCTGGGTAGGCCTGCCAGAAGAGATAGGTCTTCAGTTGTGTTTTAAATACCGACACCTCATTTAGCTGTCGGATCTCTTCTGGCAGGCTGTTCCACAGTCATGGGGTGGCTAATGAAAAGGTCGGCAAGCTCAGTAGCCTCGCAATCCCATCATTTTAATTATTACTGTGTAAAGACATCTTCACATGTGGCAACTTTTATTCATGGCTTGGGCAGGGCCTGCTGAGTGCCATCAGATGACACACGGCAGGCCCTGCCCACATTCCTCCCAAAATGGAGGGGAATTGCTAAACGGTGCTTCTTCCTCCACCATGGGGAGGAAAGTGTGTTTTGGGTAGCTCCAGTGTAATTTCACATTATAGCTCAGTTGGGTAGCTCCAACTGAGCTATCCGCACTTTCCTCTCCTTTTCCCCATATGATAGAGACAGAGACAGGGTGCCAACACCCCTTGTCCATTCTCCATTGTGTGATGGGGGAAGGATGGAGGGTGCGCGGGGTGCCCTTTCACCAGCGCAATGGCATGGCACTCTCTGGCCATGTGAAGAGATCCTTAGTCTGTTGCAGCATAAAAAGGAGGAGGGAGGAAAAAATAGCACATAGCAGCACCTGTATGACTAACTGAGTTTTATTTTAGCATGAGGACATGATATTTTTCTGTTACATTCTATTCCACTTCAGTAACTGCATAAATATGCTTCATCACCAGAGGCTTTAATATCACCTTTACTGCATCTGAAGAGATGGGTTTATATAATCAAAAATTTGTATGAAAAGCAGTTACCATAGTCTTAAAAGTGCTTCCACGTTCCTTGTTTCGTCCTCCTTCCCTTCCTCCTATTCCATCCCAACATAGAAGAGAGTTGGGCATGAAACTATGAGACAAAGATCTTCCCAGTTTTAGTGTCCCTCACACTCCAAGAAATGTAAATCATGAGACAACCCATCCAACACCCATGCTATTATCTTCCAAGCATTTTAGTTGTTTGTCTTAAATCATATTTTTTTACTTCCTTTGCTGATTTTATGTATTACGTACTTTGATTTTTTTTCCATTTTTCCATTTTCAGTATTATGCAAGAGAATGTTTTCCTTGGGTTTTTATTCCTTTTATGATATTATTTTTATTTCTTTTGTTAATTCTATGATAAAAAATGAATCAATGTCTGGGTGGCTTGCATAATCGATGAATGTTGTTTACTGTATTTTAGTAGACTTTATGTCTTAGCTTTTCATCCAGAGATATTGAGGGTAGCTGTTTAGTTATCACTCATATTTTATAATTTAAAAAAATCCCTGCTTACATTCTTGGCATTTCTGGGGGAAAAAAAGAAAGCTCTCAGGTATCAGAGCTAGAAATCCCTTCTGTACTACGCGACTTGGAAGGCCACATCCAGCCAAAATAGACTAAATAAATGGGCCAATAGTGTGACTGAGAATAATCACCATCGCATGAATGGCATGATAAGAGAGTGACTCAATGTCAAAGCAAAGGCAGAGGAGATGGATGTAATGACCAGAATCTTCTGCAATTATCACATAGGAATAAAACCACAAGAATCCATGAAAGAATGACTTTCATTTTCTGAGCTCTGAATTGTGCTTGTGTATCCCATGATGCCAGTGTAATTTCACATTATTAGCATCATTTTCCCACATCTCCGCTTTGCTTTGAGCTTTGCACAATCCTCAGGCCATTCTTGTATAAATGAAATTTGTGGATGAAAGGAAGTCCTTTTATTGTGTGTTTGAAAAATCTCCCATAAACTGAAAGCTAAGAAAAATCCATCAGGTCATGGATCATTAAGGAATAATATGGCTTGAGACATATTACCTCCTGCAGTAGGGATTAAAGATGAGATGAGAACCAAAGATTGGCTTGTGGCATTCTGAAAGACATGGCTGTGGTTTGTTGAAGTTTTGCAAGAAACAGAGAAGGGCCTTCAGTTCAGAAAATGTATTGTTTAAGGGCCATTTCCATTGTCAAGAGAGTTTTGGAAACTAAAATCACATTAATGGGTCATTATATTAGACAGAAAGATATAGATGGCTCCCTTCCTACAGCAGATAAGGACGGGGTGAATTAAGAGTGTTTTTCTTGTTAAATGTTATAGTGATCTTTAAGGATTTGTTTCAAGTAACTCTTTCCGAGTTCTATTGTCTCATTTATACATTCTTTCTTTAATTAAATACTAAGGTACAATTCACAGATGCAATCAAAAATCCATTGTCCACTTAAAACACAATCCCAAGGTGGGTGCTTTATTTGGAGAACTCATCTGAATGCACCTTTAGGATGCACTTTACTAAGTTGAAGGCAAATTTTCATGTCTACAGTTCCTTTTTTTGTACCTTTTTTAACCTTTTGACCAAAACGCCACTTCCTTTGGTGAAATCATGAAACAAACACATCAATACTGTGTTCCTGGGCTATTATCTTCAAATGGAAATATCCAGGAGCTTTCCATCTCTCTTCCCTCAAGGAACTCCAAATAACACCTTCAGTGTCAACAGCGTCCACACGCAGAGTCCTTCATCTCCTTCAGTGCCCATTATAGTGATCCTGCTTCTGGCTGTTGGAGATTACAGGAAGGAGGGGTGTCAACATCAAGCTGGCATCCAAATCAAGAGGAGAAGAGATACCTATTGCTCACAGCAAGTCAATATTGTGCAGTCAGGCTGGAAGCCACTATAGGTAAGATCAGCTGAGTAGCTGATCTAGAGCACCCACCATTATTTTTAAGACTGCAGTATCGATAAAACCTATGACCATGCTGACTAGAAAACTCTGGGAATTATACCCTTCCAAATTTTTAAAGCCCACTTAAGTCTTCACTGCTGAAGTTGTTCAGTGAACAGATTGTGTTGATTGGCTGAAGAACAATATTCTCCTTCGCCCATGGCAGCTTGCGGCTTTCATGGCAGTGGGGCATTGAAACTGATATGGGTTTTACTCAAACTTTAAAAAAGGTATTCATGGCCTTCAACCCAAATCCTCCCAGAAAGGTGTATTTTTCTGGGCAAATTTCTGTCTCAAAAACACCGGGGGGGGGGGGGGGGGCGAGAGAGACTGCCACAGCCATGAGTAGTTCCTGGAAGCTAGTTGCCTTCTTTAACAGACACAGGAAAAGTTAGATATTTCTTTGGTTTGTGCATACTAAGCACCAATTACTATTTTCATTAAAACAGCAAAGATACTTGAGGTTCCATAAAGACAAGCCCATTTCTTATGGCATAAGCTAGGACTAGAAAACAACTTCCATCAACCTAAACCAGAGTACTCAACGGTAAAGAAAAATGGGTATTTCAGTTCAACATTTGAAAGGCTATAGCCTCCATCTTCCTGTGCTAACTTTCATGAACTACTACTACACTTCAACCTATGCCCTCTTGCCAAGTTTTGCTCATCTTCCTGTAAGAACTGAGATCGTAAAGGTGATATATGAGGATGGCTGCCTACCAGACATACACTGTCTCCAGAAAGGCCATTAATCAGCCAAATGAAAGGAACATATTTAAAGATTTACTTTAAAATTCAAGATAATTATGTTTAAGTTTCACCATGTTTGGCTGGGATTAAGTCCAATTGAGATTTATGACTGAATAAACAGAGATTATATTGTGGACCTAGGCCATCAGAATAATATTCAAATAGTCTGAGACACTGGGATTGAAAGTTTTCATTAATCACAGCTTCAAAATGTAAATAAAGTGTGTTTTGTGTGATTCATATTTATTTATTTATTTATTTATTTATTTATTTATTTATTTCAGGTGAATTGTCAACATAAGATTTCCAAAGCATGTAATGGCCAGCTCCATTTCACTAAACTAAAATATGTTAGGCCTCATTTTAAATTATAAACAAACAAATAAAACCTTGCTTTAAACTGATATAACCTTTGATACATTATTCTGAGGTCCACACGCATAGTGCTTTGGTTGTCATCAGATGTATGTTTCTTCTTTCTACATGGGATGTAATAATTTTCAGAATCAGCTTCCCACTGTTTAGCCAACAGACAACGTTTTCCAGAATGACATAGTTAATTATTAAAAGGCACTTTATTCTTTGCCTTCATCTGAGCCTCCCTTGGGAAGTATTTTAGTAGCACACCTCCAGCCTTAAATCGCTGTAGTTGTATGCATTATCTATACATTCCTGTTTGTATGATATATTCTCTGTGCATGATGTTTTCCTTGGATCTGTAGAAAGTACGTTATGGCTATTCTAATCCATGCCTGTCCCTTGCAGTTTCCTAAATTCTGTTTGTGTGAATCCCAACAATCCAGATGTGTTTGTTCTGCTTCTCTGAAGAATGGGAATATAAGCATTTTAATAGCATGTCATTGAGAGCCCAGATAGAGCTTGAAAGATAAACACAGGAATGGGAAAGCTGTAAAACAAAAGAATGGTACCCAAGAGAGACGTCTAAGGTAGCACATTACATCAATAGGCAGCAATGACTGAATGGACATTGCTGAAATGAAGCAGTAAGAAAGATATATGAGGAATGCTGTCTGCCACCACCTCTCCCCCACCAGTAAAAAAAATTCTCTAACTGACCCCAACACCTTCTCCCACAAATGCATTATGTGTACTTTCAACTGAAGTATGCATAAGGAATATTTTGTAGGGTAGAAATGCCTTTTAATACATGAAAATGGAATCGTTTTATTACTGGTGATATCTTGCAAGGTCTATGCTATCTGGTATTCATAGTTATTGTTGTGTTTCATGCAGTCACCTTTGATTTAGGAAATCCCCATCACAGGCTTTTCTAGGCAGCATTTATTCAGGAGAGGTTTTTTACTGCCTTCCTCTTAGGATGAAAGAGCGTGACTTCCTCAAGGTCACCCACTGGGTTTCCATGCCTGAGTAGGAAACTGAGCCCCAGTATCTTGAAATTCTAGTCCAACACTCAACCCTCTAAGCCACACTGGACTTCTGTTTTTGGAGCCTGTGTTTGTGCCTTCATATCACTTATTGACCCCACAGATTTTATAAGGTTTCTTTAAGCGTGAAATAGTCAGAGGTTGTTTTTCCATTCTTTCTTCTGAAATATAGCTCACAGCACCTGGGATTTGGTGATCTCCCATACAAGTAATTCTCTGGGCTGACCTACTTAGCTTCAAAGATTAAATGGGATCTTGTGTATTTAGGACATTTAGTAGGTTGATCAGCAGTTCCCACTTTCAGTGATTACTTGGATGGTTCAAATTCTAAGCTGTGAAGACAGTTAAGTTGTATCTATGAAATTATTATATTTATTTATTTATTTACAGTATTTATATACCTCTTTTCTCACCCCCAGGGAGACTCAAAACGGTATACACAGAGGATAATGGCAAAATTCTTATGAATCATCTAGGACTCTAAGATCATCTGGGGAGGCCCTGTTCTCAGTCCTGCCTCCTTCGCAGATGTGTCTGGCGGGGACAAGAGATAGGGCCTTCTCAGTGGTGGCTCTTCGGCTGTGGAGCGCCCTTAGGGATATTAAATCGACCCCCTCCCTTCTGACATTTCATTAAAAAGTCAAAACCTGGCTCTTCGAGCAAGCTTTCGCTAATGCAGCATAACAGGTAAATATGAAACCACGGAACAACTGGACGATGCAATTGGAAAATGATTTTAATAAAGAGATGCTGATGATTTTTGTTTTTGTATGGTTTTTATATTGTATGCTAAATGTTTTAATTGTATTTTATATCTGTTGGGGCATCAAATTGTTGCCGACTGTGAATCGCCTTGAGTCGCCTTCGGGCTGAGAAAGGCGGTATACAAACGTGGTAAATAAATAAATAAATAAAATTCAATGTTTTGCATACATAAACCAAATCACAAATCAACACCATATAACTAAGCATAAATCAATAGTATAATTCACTAAGATAAGAAAAAAGATATTTAAAACATGAAATATAAGAATTAAAACACCTAATAAAAAGATTAAAATGACATGATCCAAGTGCATAGACCAGGTCATTCCAATGTATAAATACACAGGGCTTTTCTGAGGCCCCTTCCACACAGCTGAATAAAATCTCACATTATCTGCTTTGAACTGGAATATATGGCAATGTGGACTCAGATAACACAGTTCAAAGCAGATATTGTAAGTTTTTCTGCCTGGGTATATGGCTGTGTGGAAGAGCCCTGAAACTGCCCAATCCCAGGAATAAGTATGCATATGGTTACTACTTCATAATGCTATTTTTCAAGCTTTGCATAGCATAATGAATTGGTTTGTCCATTAAAAATGAATTACAAGCATTCCTTGATAAGCTGTGGGAACTGAACCAAAATAACCGGCTGCCTGAGGCAGAGAAGTAAATGGCTACTACTTCTCTTAAGACAAGAAGCATGGCATCCAAAGGTGGGTCAGGTTATCTTGGCACCTGCAGAAGAACATCCCACAAACATGTCTCCCCCTTTTCTCCCTGGCAGTAAAAATATAATAACCATCCATTTAAAATCTAATAATTTGGGGCCGTTTCAGGACACCCACGATCAGTTGCCTGAGGCAAACACTCCACTCTCCCTAATGGTAAGACTAGGCTCTGGCCCCAATTATAAGGGCTTTCTTTCTATTCCAGACTAATAAGGCCAATGTTTCGACTTTACTGCCTCAAGGAATAAATGCTCAAGGAGAATTTGTATTTGCAAGGTCTGCAATGGCTGTTGCTGTAGATAAGCTGTTGCTGAAGATTTGACAGACAGACAGACAGGAGGACCAGTGTTCTTAGGGACTTTTCCTCTTCGTTAATGCACACATTTTTACAGCAGTTATAATATTTGCAAGAATTGTAATGTGCCAGTATTATGACAAAAATATTTATTGCTGTCTCTTGAAAATAGGACTTTGCAACAACTAGTGCCTCCTGATGCTCCTTAAGGCAACCAATTAGAGTTTGCTCCTCACATGCAATTATCCTATCTGCTCCAAATTTAAAAAAAAAACATATAAAAGTCCTTGGTCGCCATTTGAAGTTTTCATCCACAAGAAATAAGGCATTCCCCAATCATATGCACATTAAACCGGGAGAAAATGCTATTGAATTTAGTGGTATTTTCTTATGCATAAATATACATAAAGTAAGCCAATTATCAATTTCAATAATGTGTATGCAGTGATATTCTTTCTTCTTCTTAAAAGCTCCACATTAGAGATAGTCAGTGGTGCAAGGACAAACCTAGTGATCACAGGTGCCACACAGTGTTTTTAAACTAGGTAGCTATAAGTACTATGGGATACTGCTGACCAGCTGTAAATAGGCTAATAAAAAACAGTCAAGCACTGGAAAAGTCATATATTGTTTTACAGCTGGAGGAAGGAATTTTATCTCTCGCACGCACACACACTATGCTATTAAGCTGAGCTTCCCCCCCCCCCCTTTAGAGTTATTCAAGGGCCCTTCCACACAGCCATATATCCAGAATATCAAGGCAGAATACTGTGTCCAATTCTGGGCATCATAATTGAAGAGAGATATTGACAAGCTGGAATGTGTCCAGAGGAGGGTGACTAAAATGATCAAGGGTCTGGAGAACAAGCCCTATGAGGAGCGGCTTAAAGAGCTGGGCATGTTTAGCCTGCAGAAGAGAAGGCTGAGAGGAGACATGGTAGCCATGTACAAATATGTGAGGGGAAGTCATAGGGAGGAGGAAGCAAGCTTGTTTTCTGCTGCCCTGGAAACTAGGACGTAGAACAATGGCTTCAAACTACAGGAAAGGAGATTCCATCTGAACATTAGGAAGAACTTCCTGACTGTGAGAGCTGTTCAGCAGTGGAACTCTCTGCCCTGGAACACCACCTCCCAGGGTAGGACACAACTAGACTGTTAGGGGAAACCTTTACCTTTGTTTGTTTGTGTGTGTGTGTGTGTATTTAGGCCATAAAATGTGAATAAAAATAAAGTAGGCCTTCCAGATTCGAAGCAAATATTTTATGCACCTTGATAGCGATAGGTTTTGTACTCTTTACATGTAATATTTAATTTATTTTGGGTGGGTGGATAAAGGGGCAACGGACAGATCTTGAAAAACAACAGCTGCGAGTTAATTCAGTGTTGGATGATAATTCCAGTATATAGTCAATCATGAACTTGAAGAAGGGGAATAGGAGCTTCCCCATATTTCAATAAATAAACCAAATAAAATACTAGAATTGTTTTATAATTCAGCATTAGCATTATTCAAATTATATGCGTTGGTCAGTATCCTTTCGGGGCTATGTGCTAATGTTGGTTTTGGTGTTGTTGTTGTTATAGTTATTTATACCCCACTTTATCTCCCCAAAGGGGACTCAAAGCGGCTTGACGTAAAAGCATTAGTATACAATTTAAAATATATAAGTATGCAACCATTAAAACAGAATTAAACACAAACAGCACTAAACTTTATAGTTAAAATCCATCTTGTTAGTAGGAAATAGAATTGTGAAGGAACTTAACATTCCTATCCAGTAAAAGGCTGCTGTTACATAGCAATGGGACAGATGTACAATGGGACCAAGCCAAATTGGGACCAATGCACTAGAATCCCTGATGTGCATCAGACTCCTGATACATATCTGGGACCCCTGATGCGCTTCACACAGTCTAGCCAGTGTCCCGTTAAACATATTCACAATTCAGTAATGGGGTTTCTTAGAGCCTCTGCTACTTAGTTAAATGCACACAAATTGACATTAAGTGAAAGTTCGTGTAGGATTCCAGACATTATTCATAAAGCAATCACATTAAAAATAGCAAAGTCTGGTAGTTCCTTTGTACTCACTCACTGGCATGTTGGAGTGCTCATTACAAAGAACATTTTCAATGCTCTGACTACAGCATATTATCCAATTCTTTGCTGATTTTTTCCCACATGCTAATTTTTAGACCATTTATATCAAGGCAATAGCTCGATGCCTCCAAGCACTAAAGCAGTTAGTGGTCTGCAATACCCTCACTATTTAATTTGTTATGGGAGTTCATTGCTCAAGTTTATAATTCAATGAAGCAAGTTTGAATTCTTCTTCTGTCACATACACCTCAAATCTGATGGAACTGTTGGAACTGTTTCTAAGTTTGAGCCAAGCAAAACTTTTGCTTCGAAATTAAAAACAGTACTTCTGTGCCATGGAGGTCTCCCGCCTCACCCCCATATACTTACTTGAAATATGGCAAGAATGCTATTAGTTTCAAGCCTAACTCTAGTGAAACCAACCGAGACTCAAGTGCTTAGGAATTTAATCTGAACGTAAGAGCTCTGGTATGTGGTAGCTTGGAATATCAGAAAAGCACAAGTGTTGATCTGGCTGCATTCTAGGCATAAAAAATGTATTTATTGCCATGGAATCCTGAGATTTGTAGTTTTTAGGGGCCATTTAGAGTTCTTATTCAGAGAGCTCTTGGGCATCATTAACCTACAAACCCTAGAATCTCAAAGGATGTTGCCATGGTGGCTACATTAGAATATAGTGAATCACAGAATTGGATGTGACCACATGGGCCATCCAATGCACTCCCCTGCCATCCAGGAAAAGCACAATCAAAGTAGCCCCAACAGATGGTCATCCAGTCTCTGCTTAAAAGCCTCCAAAGACTCCACCACACTCGGAGGCAATGAGCTCCACAGTTAGACAGTTCTTACTGTCAGGAACTTCTTCTCAATGGTCAGATGGAATCTCCTTCCCTGTAATTTGAACCCATTGCTCCGAGTCCTAGTTTCCAGGGCAGCAGAAAACAAGCCTATTCCTTTTCCTTCTGCCATCCTTTCAGATATTTATACATGACTATCATGTCAATCTCTCAACCTTCTCTTCTACAGGCTACACATGCCCAGTTCTTTAAGATGCTCCTCACAGGACAAGGTCTCCAGACCTTTTATCCAGACCTTGCCCTCCTCTGGACACATTCCAGCTTGTCAATATCTCTTTTAAACTGTGGTGCCCAGAACTGGACACAGTACTCAAGTTGGGGTCTAACTAAATAGAGAGGCACCATGACTTCCCCCGATCTTGGCACTATACCCCTTTTATTGCAGCCCAGAATCCCATTGGCTTTTTAAGCTGCTGCTTCACACTGTTGGCGCATGTTCAATTTGTTGTTCACAAAGACTCCAACATATTTTTCACATGCACTGTTGTTGAGCCAAGCATTACCCATCCTGTATCTGTGCATTTCGGGGTTTTTCTACCTAAGTGAAGTATCCTACACTTCTACTTGTTGAAATTCATGTTGTTAATTTTAGCCCAGCTCTGTAATCTGTTGAGGTCATTTTGAATTCTGATCCTGTTCTCTGGAGTATTAGCTATCCCTCCTAATTTGGTGTCTTCAGAAAACCTGATAAGCATACCCTCTAAACCTTCATCCAATTCATTCATAAAGATGTTGAACAGAAATGGGCACAAGACAGAACCCTGCAACACTTCACTAGTAGTCACTTCTTTCCAGGATGAAGAGGAACCATTAATGAGCACCCTTTGGGTTCGGTTGCTCAACCAATTACAAATCCACCTAATATTAGTATTGTCTAGTTCACATTTTACTAGTTTGTTTCCAAGAAGATCATGGGAGACCTTGTCAAAGAAGGCCTTACTGGAATCATGGTATGCTACATCTACAGCATACCATTGCATCTGCCAACCTTTAACTAGTAGTAATAATGCAGTGTAATAAGGACTTTAATGGTTTAAATTAGAAAGGTAGCATATCAAATGTTGCTAAGCAGCACACTAAAACACAGATACCAATTCACACATCACTGGGTCAATTGCAGTTGAATATGTAGACCAGCTGTGTTACATAGTCTTGGGGCTAATGTGGTTTAAATAAAATTGTCAGGTTTCAGCTAAAGAACCATGATCTGGAGGAGAAGGATAAAAAAATGTGGGGTTTTTTGTATATGAGGTGGGCCATTATCTACATTCATTCCTATTTGGTATCAATATTCTGTGGCTCCGTATGAAGTTGTTTGCATGTGTATTTGTATGTACAGCATTAGTGAAGCAAAATAAAGCAGGAATGAGAGGAGAAAAATCAGATGCTGGGTGTATCCATCCCCTTGTAGTCATCATGCTATCTTGAGCCAGGCAGGGAATGGAGTTTCAGCATTGGGTTTGTTTTACATGCCCTGGAAACAGCTGCATGTGCTGTTGGTAGAGCTAGAAGGGATACCAAACCTTGTGGGAATGGTGACTAGGACTTATATCCTTGACTTTAGATTCATTGGCTACTAACGTCTTCATGCCACTCCTGCATTGTAACTCTCTATTACAGTTATAGTTGGACAGCTTGGATTTTCTCAAATGCTGGACTCACTGCCCTCATCTCTGTTACTTCAGTCAGCTGACACACAAGGACACTTTAGGTATAAACCTGTAAGATATGGATAGGGTTTCTTATTACATGCCTGGTCCTACAATTCAGACTCAAGCCAACATTCAAAATCCTTAGAGAGCAAAGCAATTGTGTGTGAGTGCTGACAACACATGCTATTTCACTTTGTGCTCTTCTTTTCTTCTTGTACCTAGCACTTTTTAAGAAACATCCCGCTGTGAGGGGTTGCTCCTGTTCCCTAAAAAGGAAGAATGAAGTCAAGAGTTTATAGTGGGGTTTTTTTCTGACTGGAGCCATAAAATATTAAAGATGAGCATCCTTCCATCTGAGATATACATTAGTAGATGGTTCTTATACTATCAGATCAGTCCACATGACTGATAGGAAACATCAGGAAGGAATTCCCAAGAAAGTGTTTGTTCTCCTTTTTTCAGTAAATGAGTTTTCTATATACATTTGTCTCCAGTGTGAGAAGAGGGTATATATATATGGCAGGTATAAATAGGATGTCTTCTTCAAACTTTGGCTCTTTCTCTGAGATTAGAAGAAAAAAAATCCTAAATTCCTTTCACTCTATTCCTAGTTTGTTTTTGTTTTGTTTGGGGGGTTTTTTTGTGGGGAGGGGGAATAATTACATTTTTCAGGACTATTGGATTTGTTGTGCTGTTGTGATTTAAGAACTTTTCTTATATTAGAGGTATGGCACAATGATGTGATCTTTAAACAATTCTCTCAAAGCTGTTAATTTACAAATCTCATTCCACTACCATAAACATTTTATTTCCCATCCTGTCTAGTGAAAGAAAGAACATGTTTTGTTCTGAGTGTTTATCACTTATAAATGGGGTTTTTTGGCAAGACAATAAACTGAATTCACCTGAGAGCAGGGCCATAGCTAGAGGGACAAAGACCTCGTGGTGCTGAAGAGGGTTAGGGTTAAGTTTAGGTTAGGGTTTTATTTCCCATCCTGTCTAGAGAAAGAAAGAACATGTTTTGTTCTGAGTGTTTATCACATATCAATGATTTTTTGGGGGGGGCAAGATAATAAACTGAATTCACCTGAGAGCAGAGCCATAGCTAGAGGGGAGCGGGGGGGGGGGGGGGTCAACCCTGCCCTGAAATGTGTCAGGTTAAAAAAGAAACCTGGTTTACTCATAAACTGGTTAACCAGTTAAAATTCATGAGTAAACCAGGTTTCGGGGGGGGGGGGATTAGAACCTCTAACCCCCCCCCCCCCCCCCCCCCCCCCGGATATGGCCCTGCCTGAGAGGCATCAATCAGTAGCTCCAAAGGTTAAATGTATTCTCTCCCTTAACGCTTTCCCATTTCCTCCCATTGTGCTTGTATATCATGCAGGTATTACATGCTTGGTAGAGAATTAGTGAAGGGTTAAATATTGTGGGGTACATTTGTGGGGCAGAGAGCAGGGGATGAAAATTATGATATTGGTATATATGCCTGTGAGACATAAACGGCAATAACATTCCACAGTTGCAAGGTTGTGAACAGGCTCTATGGGATGCTGTTAGTACTCCTCATTTAGAGAAATAGTAGAATAGTCCTCATGACCACAGAAAAATACAACTGTGCTAAGTGACCTAAAATTGCTAGGAATAGCGAAGTTCTTCACAAGAGGATTTTTGAACAGAGCGAGCATTCTGCTTCACTTGCATGTCAGATTCCATGCCATTATTCTTCAGGACCACCTTTGTTGTTGGCCAGCTTTTTTATCCTACATGCTGAGTAACCATTGCTATAAATCATATGGGTCTTTGTACTTGGTATGCAAGCCAAATGTGCAAATACTTTTGGTTGCTACATAAGAGTGGTCATTTGATCTGCCCGCAATACTAAAGCAATATTTTGAAAATAGCTAGGAGACTTTGGATGAGACTGAATGATTGCCCACTTTTTTCACTAAGAAGCCATAAGTTAAAAAAGAGAACACATGCTTACATGCAGAAAGTCCTCTGTTCAATCTTTGGCATCTTCAGAGAAATGTTTTTCCCTAAAACTTTCGTGAGCCACTTCCAGTCTGCACTGAGAATAGTTGTCTGGATGGACCAACGGTCTTGATTCAGCGTAAGTCAGTTTCTTCCCCAGGCACTATAGAGCATTTTGAAGGAATGGAGGTTATTTCTCCATCAGCAACAAAATCAACAAGAAGACATATGCCAATGTCACATTGGTGTATGTCATAGACAGGATGCTATCTTTGAATTTAAAAAATTACATGTCCCAGGATTTAGTCCATGACAATGCAGTGAGAAAGTAACTTAGTGAGAACAGGTGAATGTATGCAGCTTGGGGGAGAAACTTGACCAAAAATGTACTTTTTAAAAGAAGGAAAGAAAGAAAGAAAGAAAGAAAGAAAGAAAGAAAGAAAGAAAGAAAGAAAGAAAGAAGAAAAGATGGAAGGAAAGAAGGAAGGAAAGAAGGGAGGAAGGAAAGAAAGAAGGAAGGAAGCCTCAAAGGGAAGCGTTTGGAAAATGGGAAATAAGCGTGCATTGTGTGTTTCAGGGAGGCATTGATCTTCAGGCTTAAAAATGTGGCCAAATCCATATTGTCTTTGTGTTTCAAAAGAATTTCCCTCAAAATCCATTTGTTTTCCCCTTATTTATTTGAAATTAGGAAACAGTGATGTGCTTGCTCCATGGCAAAGTCAAGATATACGGCACATAATCAAAGGTGGGTTTTTTTCCCTCCTAGCAGAGCAATAAAATTATTTAATTACTGGTTGGTGATTAAATGGACCTTTATATCTTATTTTATGACTGGCAAGGGGTCCCAAAAGAGAGGTAAATTTAGCCAAAGATCTAAACTGGGAAAAGGCTAAGGACCGTTCAGAGTCATCGGAACCATCTTTCTTTCCCTATTTCAGAAGGAGTTCCATTAAGCACCTCTGGTGAATTGTGCTGTACATACTCACTCACTGCCTTTCTCTCTCTCTCTATCTGACAGAAAATATTAATAGCGATAATAACTACTGGAACCGATGAGATGGCATTTCTATGACCTATATGATAGATTCTATAGCATTCACAGGTCACCAGAGATGAAAAAAATAAGTCATTGCTGTTATCACCTACACACACAGAGAGAGAGAGAGAGAGAGAGAGAGATTCCTCCATCTCCTGGAGGTGCCTGGAGATTGCCCCAGGCACCTCCAGGCCATCAAATGCTAATCAAGGTGGTCAGTTGAAACATTCACACCTAGCTCCAGCAAACAAGAGTTCTTTGTCCTACCTTGGTCATTCCACAGATATATAAACCCATTTTCCTAGTTACAACAGACCTCACTACCTCTGAGGATGCTTGCCATAGATGCAGGTGAAACGTCAGGAGAGAATGCCTCTAGAACATGGCCATATAGCCCAAAAAAACCTACAACAACCCATCTAGAGTACTGCTTCTTAAACTGAGTACTGGCCTCAAATGGGGTCCCAATAACTCAATGTTGAGGTCCTGGAAAATTTGGCAGGTTTGTGAACATCATGTAGTAGCTGTTTTAGACATGTATACGAATCTGTTGTGCAGTTTGGGCTCTGCAGAAGATGCTTCAGCTGTACTTCATAAAAAAAGAAAATCAGCCTCTTTAGCAAACCTTGCAAAAATGCTAGTTTGTCATCAGTAAATGTTTGGGTTTTATACCAATTTTATATATCGGTATATTTGGGATCACACAAACATTTCTCAGGACAAAAGAGGTGCTGAGTTGAAAAGTTTAAGAAGCCCTGATCTAGAAGACCACCAGTTCACAAACCCTATTATAATCAGTCTGCAGCCAAAATTGTATCAATTAAAAGGTTTTGAAGATTTATGAGTCAAGAAGAGATCTTTAAAATTGTATGTTTTTGACATCTGCATGCCACACATTTTAGGTCTACTGATTAGTTTTGAATAGGAAATCATTTTGGCAGTTCAATAACCTAACTAGATGGAAAAGTTCTATAGCAAGCGACTCCAATACCAGTAAGCTACAACTATAATTCTTTTTATTTGTGCTTTTAATTCATGTGATGTTTTAATGGTGCCTACAGAGAGGGTATTCTCAAGGGAAGGCTAGGGCATGAAAGAGGTGAGGAGAGGTCAGAGAGGCCAAAGTGCAGCTCCGCTCCCAAAGTGCCCATCCCCAGCTGCCCTCCTTTCCCTTAAGGACCTGGCCAGCTGTCAGGAAGAGTTTCCAGCCCCCTGACCTCAGCCGACTGCTCATTTTGCCTCCTGCTGCTTCTGTCCTGCCTCAATAACCACTCAGTGCTAACTTGTAATGTCTCCTCGGTGCATCCTGTGAACCTAATTGGGTCTCACTTGTGCTGCACAAAGCAATATAACGTGACACTCCAAATCCTGCAGATAACAAAGAAATCTAATACAGTACATTGTTCATTTTTACAGCTGCTGGTGAGATACCGTAGAAACAGTTTAAATGTCTTGTTAAATAAATATCCCTAGTAAGATGCCTGTAAACTGATTTCAGCTTTTGAAGCCCCAGTTTGTATATCAAGCTCCACATTTGAGTCATTCTTCTCTATAACATTACATAAATTTACTTCTATATGGCCAATATACGCAGAATATTTTAAATGCAGATAACTACTATACAATGCTTGGCAGATGAATGGGCAGTTTTTGCACCTTGCATAGTTGTAAATATAAATTATGCTCTTAATACAAATAGCTTCTTTTCCTCTTAGTAGTCAGACATATACACAATGAAAGACTTGCCTATTCATTTAGATGGCCATGAACACTTATGCTAAAGACTTTAATGGAAATTGTTTTCTTAAAAATGCCCTACTTTTTAGAATACTTGAATTAAATATATTATATCAGTGCTTGAATTAGCTTCCTACACTTCCCTACATATTTGAATTTCTATCTGTTTGATGACCTCTTGTTTGGAGTTGGAAATAATGATACACATGATATGATCCTTATCTGAAAAAATATTTTAGTTTTATTATACATAAGGTAAGTGTGTGAACTTGTTTTACAGCTTCAGTTGACTTCTGGCAACCCCATGAATTTCATAGGGTTTCCATAAATAAGGAATATTCAGAGATGCCAGCTCTTTCCTCTAAAATACAGCCTTCAACAGCACAAGGAATTCACTAGTAGTCTTCCATCCAAGTACTAACCAGGTACTAAGACTGACTTTGCTTAGCTTCCAAGTTCAGAGAGAATCTGGTGCTTTCATAATATGTAGGTCCAGACACATTCTTATGCAGAAACACATAACTAACCAAACACAAAACTCTAAATCCATTTAAATGATAAGATGCTATGCAATTTATCCAACCATACATTTTATATAGAATATTTGTAATTAATCACATCTGTAGCCCTATAAAAACTGCATTGAGATTATGATGTGTGTATATATATGAATTACAGTCACATGTGAATTTATGACATGCAACCCCATGAAATTCATCAGGATTTCTTAAGCAAAGAATACACAGAGGTGGCTTGCCAATTCCTTCATCTCAAGTATAGCCTACAACCTCTGCTATTTATTGGCAGTCTCCCTTTCAGGTACTAAGCAGGCTTGATTCTGCTCAGCTTCCAGGAGAAGTCTACAGAAATGTTCAGTATGCCTTGTCTACTTGTCTGTAAAGTATGTATTCCTCTGCAAGATTCTTAAAAACAATTCAAATATAAGAAATTGTGATGTTCCTTTTTCCTTAATTTTACTCACAAATGTTGGGGTATTGACCAACTAATTTGAAGCCAAAGCTCTTTCTGGAAGGCCACTTAAGCTCACTTGAAATTTGAATTAAAATTGCTTAGTATTGTCTACTTCCATTTGCCTGAGTGCCCTGTTCTTCTCAACATGAAAACACCAAGGCAACTGGATATATGTTAATGCTTCAGGTTAATTATGAAATTATATTTAAGGGGCCCGATGATGATGATGATGATGATGTAATAATCTCAAGCCTGAAAAGGTTACAGAAAATTCAGACTGACAGAGTTTTAGAGCACAATACTTCTGACCTCACAATCGTGTTAAAAAACAAAGTATGGATCATTGATGTTGCAATCCCAGGTGAGAGCATGATTGAGGAGAAACAACTGGAAAAGCTGGCATGATACGAGGATTTAAAGATCGAACTGCAAAGACTCTGGCATAAGCCAGTCAAGGTGGTCCCAGTGGTGATCAGCACACTGGGTGCAGTGCCTAAAGACCTTGGCCTGCACTTAAACATAATCGGCGCTGACAAAATTACCATCTGTCAGCTGCAGAAGGCCACCCAACTTGGATCTGCATGCATTATTCGCTGATACATCACATAGTCCTAGACACTTAAAAAGTGTCCGACGTGTGATCCAATACAACAACCAGCATCGTGATCTTGTTTGCTGTGTATTAATCTTGTTGTGTTTCAAATAATTATTATTATTATTATTATTATTATTATTATTATTATTAATTACCTGCTTCTGCCTGTGGCTCGAGGTTACAACACAATTAAAAAATGTGAATGTTGCAAAAATTTAAATATACATGTTTTTCTAGAACATCCTCATTAAAACTGCATTTCCATAAGTACACAAATAAGATTGACTCCTTTTGCCCTGCACCACATTGCCACTAGCTTTCATATCAGAGAACCAGAACTTATAATAAGAATTCAGAATTGCTGTTAAACATTTATGCAAATAGTGGCCTTTTTAATATCCCCTAGCATGGGCAAAGACAGAAGACATTTGAAGAACTGCTGTGCTATGTACATCTAAATTCCTTTGCAAAATTTGTAGCACTTGAAGACATATTCCCTCTAGGTTACAGCAGGCATTGCTGTGCTATGTAGGAAAAGACAGATCAATTATTGTTCCTATATTCACTAGAGGTAGACCATTTTTTCTAATTGTTCAGCATATAAGAGCTTTCCTTTAAGCCTGAGAGACTTATGAGAAGGAGGCAAGTTCTTGCGTAGCAGATTCATCAGTAAGTCTTTGACTGACACAATAATTTTCAGAGAAGTAGCTAGCTATACGAGTTAATTTAGGGGATGGTGGAGGGAGGAGGGGAATGTAAGAGTGTTAAAGCACCAACAAATTCTTATGCCATGGACTTTCTTAGGGTGCATCTACACTGTAGAATTAATGCTGTTGGACACCATTTCAACCGATCTTGTAAAACAACAACTCCCAGGGTTTGATAGCATTGATCCTGGCAATTAAAATAGTGTCCAACTTCATTCATTCTAGTGTAGACACACCTGAACTGCACACTCAGGTAATTACTACACTCAGTTATATTATTGAGCACACAGAGAGCTCCGATACAACTTTATCTGCTAAGGCTCCATCTTATAAAATCCTGGGATGCACTGTTGCATATGTCATTTGAATTTCTCTGCCAAAGAGCCAATAGCACCCAAACAAACTGAAAATCTGTAGGACAGAGAAATGGCACTTAAAGCAGCTTCATAGTGCTATAGATATATAGTGTAAAAGAGACTTGGAGAATTAGGTATAAAATGTGATTTGTATCATGTATAAGAGAGGCAACCCCATGTAGAGTGCATTGCAGTAGTCTATTCGGGATGTAGCAAGAGTGTGGACCACCATGGCCAAGTCAGGCTTCCCAAGGTACGGTGGTCTCGCAACTCTGGTGCACAAGTTTTAACCTGCGCCTTCAGGAGGAATGTAATCCCGTCAAGCACAGGCTGTAACCCTATGCCCTGTTCAGCCCTGCGACTGACCAGTAGGACCTCTGTCTTGTCTGGATTAAGTTTCAATTTATTCGCTCTCATCCAGTCTGTTACAGCAGCCAAGCACCGGTTCAGGACATGAACAGCCTCCTTAGTAGCAGGTGGAAAGGAGTGACAGAGCTGGACATCATCTGCGTACAGATGACATCGCACCCTGAAACTCCGGATGATCTCCTCCAGTGGCTTCATGTAGATGTTAACATAGGGGACAATACTGAACCCTGCAGGACTCCACAGTACAATGGCGTGGAGTCAAGCAGGTTCCCCTTGTAACACCTTCTGAGAGCGACCCTCCAAGGGCCATTCCTGCAAGGCATCACAGAAGGATACCGTGGTTGACGGTATTGAAGGCTGCTGAGAGGTCCAGCACCGGCCACTGCCAAAACGTGGGATTCCAGGCTCAGCGATGAGTCCAGGATCACTCCCAACAGGGATACACTCACCCTGTCGAGCTCCCAGCATAGATCATCCACTAAGGCGACCAAGGCTGTCTATAGCCAGACTGCACCGGATCTAGATAAGCCGTTTCTTCCAAGAGTTGCGAGGCCACCACACGTTCCAGGACTTTGCCTAAGAAGGGAAGATTGGAAAAAGGCTGAAAGTTGTCAAATTGAAAGGGGACCAGTGATGGTTTTTTCAACAGCGGTTTTATTATAGCTTGTTTTAAGCTAGCTGGAATCTTGCCTTTCCAAAGCGAGGCATTAACCACCACCTTCACCCACTCGGCCAATTCCCCTCTGGCCTCCTTTAGAAGCCAGGGTGGGCAGGGGTCTAGGATACATGTGGTTGCTCTTGCTCCTCCAAGAATCCTGTCAATATCCTCAAGCTGAACCAATTGAAATGAATCCATCAAAACTGGACAAGCAGGTGCTCGCATTACATCCTCAGAGACTGCTGTTAACAAGGTGTCAGGGCCTGAGTGGATCAAAATGACTTTGTCTGCAAAGAACTGAGTAAATGCTTCACAGCAGGCTGCCGAGTCGACAGGGGACCCGTCTTGTGAAGCGGGGTTCAACAACCCGGACTACTCGAAACAGCTCAGCCAGACGGTACTTTGCAGACGCATATTGGCTGAATAGAAAGAGTTTTTTGTGGCTTCTATTGCCACGTCATATGCCCTTAGATAAAGGAATAGGTTTGTTCGGTTAGACTCGCTAGCCTTTTTCCTCCACACGCACTCTAGTCTCCTCTTTGTTCGCTTCATCACTGCCAACTCTTCAGTAAACCAAGGAGATGGTTTAGCTCGGCTACTTAAGAGGGGACATTCTGGAGCGATTGTGTCTATTGCCCTGGCCAACTCCCCATTCCAGAGGGTGACTGGAGTGTCAACAGGATCACCTACTGAGGCAGCGGAAATTCCCCAAGAGCCATCAGGAAGCCATCCAGATCCATAAGCCTCCTGGGGTGGAACATCTTAATGGATCCTCCACCCCTGCAGAGGTTAGGGGGCATAGTGAGTCTAAACCTGATCAGGTGGTGGTTGGTCTATGGCAACGGAGAGATGGTCAGCTCCTCGACACCGCCACCTTCATCCCATCCCTGGCAGAAAACCAAGTCTAATGTGTGTCCAGCACTGTGAGTAGGGCCAGTTACTAGTTGGGACAACCCCATTGTCACCATGGAGGACATGAAGTCCTGATCCCCTCCCAAAAGGGCGGTCTCTGCATTGAAGTCCCCCAGCACTACAAGCCATTGGGACTCCAACGCCAAGCCCGAGACCACCCCAGCTAGCTCAGGTAGGGAGACTGTAGTGCAGCAGGGTGGACGGTACACCATTCACCCCGACAGCAACAATATTGTGCTTCTGGATTCCTCAAGAGGGTTTTTTTAATTATTATTATTTTAACATCACCTTATCTCCAACGTGGCTTTTTTCCCCCAAAGGGAAAAGCCCATAATACAACTGTTGCCTGGGATGATGAGTACTTAATATGCCTGGAAACATTCAGCTTCGGGTGGCTGTCCCAAAACATGAGCTCTCGTCTCAGACCTTATCTATTTCAGCTTTTACACTTATCGGCACCTCTTTTCTTTCCCCACCCAAATAACATGGAGGTTGTTCATTCATTTCTCAAGTGCCTTAAAATGTACTTTATAGCGTAGCAGTCAATGGAGACACCTGAAGGAGTGCCATCAACTATTTGTAGAAAAAGTGAAATATGAATATAATAAAACTGTCTTCATCTTCATTATGTCAGACTTATTTACACGCAAGACTCCTCTCTTCAGAGTGGGCAGCTGCCCATGAAAAGAATCAATTTGCCTCAACCACAGGGGAGTTCCTGAGTCCCAAACCTTCTAAAATTGCCAATATAGTTATTAATATCTATCATGAAAATAGCTTCTTTTTTATCTTGTTTTCTCTCAGTCTCTGTCTTTTGAGAAGACCTGAAACAACCAGACAGAAGATGTGCACTCTTACAATACTGTATTGAAAGCTACCCTTAAGAAAAATCTCTAAGGATTTGTGAGTGCTTGTGATCTTAGACTGAACCTTTTCACTAGTAACGTTTTTAGTTTTCAAAATAGTGACAGCTGTTTGCTTTTGTACTCTGATGTTTAAAACTTCTAAGTACATCCACATCATTTCAGCATACCTAGTCTCAAATCAGTAAGAGCCTCTCCATCATCAGCAAACACTAGCTGTTCCTTGCCATCTCTCTGTGTTTTCTAAACTGCCCTGTACAAAAAAAAAACTGACCCTGCTAACGTGATTGAGTTCGGAAATATCATTGGTAAACAATAAAGCTAGGCATGGCCTCCAGCAGAAATTACATCCCATCCCGTTGTAAGCTTTGCAAAATCAGGAATAATTGGCCCCACTGGGTGCAGCTGCACTGTAGAATGAATGCAATTTGACACCACTTTATCTGCCAGGGCTCAATGCTATGGGATCCTGGACTTGGAGTTTGGTGAGGCACCAGGAGTCTTTGGCATAGAATGCTTCTTGTTGTTGTTTATTCATTCAGTCGCTTCCGGCTCTTTGTGACCTCATGGATCAGCCCATGCCAGAACTCCCTGTTGGCCATGGCCACCCCCAGTTCCTTCAAAGTCAAGCCAGTCACTTCAAGGATACCACCCATCCATCTTGTCCTTGGTTGGCCCCTCTTCCTTTTTCCTTCCATTTCCCCCAGCATTATTGTCTTCTCCAAGTTTTCCTGTCTTCTCACGATGTGGCCAAAGTACTTCATCTTTGCCTCTACTATCCTTCCCTCCAATGAGCAGTCGAGCTTTATTTCCTGGAGTATGGACTGGTTGGATCTTCTTGCGGTCCAAGGCACTCTCAGCATTTTCCTCCAACATCACAGTTCAAAAGCATACATCTTCCTTTGCTCAACCTTCCTTATGGTCCAACTTTCACATCCATAGGTTACTATGGAGAATGCCATTATTTTAACTATGTGGATCTTCATTGCCAGTATGATGTCTCTACTCTTAACTATTTTATCAAGATTGGTCATTGCTCCCCTCCCAAGAAAGCTAAAGGCCTTAAAAAACTACAACTCCCATGATTCCATATTCTTGAGCCATGGTAGTTCAAGTGCATTTGTTCTACAGTGTAGATGCACCTGCTATATCTCAAAACTGGATAAATCTAATCATGGCCAAATTTTGTAATGAGGATTGCCCACAATTTGCAGTTCATATTCAGTGCACTTCTGATGGATCCTGTTTGTGAATTAATAGAATGTAGAAATCTAATTGCCCCAAGAGCTCACAATGGGTCAAGATCCAGTTTCAAGTTTATCCCTCAAAGAAGATTAAAAAATTAATGATTCTTTGCTTCTTTGTTTAAATGGAAGCAAACTTGGCATCCATTGCACTGAGAAAATCCAGTGACGAAATAAAGTTTGATTATGCCCTTTGTGAACTTTGAAGGACTTACTGGAAGCAACATAGATTTTTTTTAAAGGAGTGAATGAACAATCGAGGAAATGTCATAATTTTAATAAAGCCACAGATAAGGTAATGCTGGCAACAGGAAAAAAACAAATGGAGTATACTACTACATGAACTCAAGTCTCCGGGATATTATTTCTACACAATTGTAGTAGACTGTAGATAGGCTCCCCAATTGTGACAAAGCAAAAAAGCACTTTCCATAACAAAGTTGTCAAGTGGGAAAAAGTGAACATACAAGGGGCCGAAGCCAAAGAGATCTCCTACGTGAACATGGACGAAATTGGTGGTTGAGGAAGCATACCTATTTTGCCTTTGTTTCACAGATTCTAGTGTCTCCTGATGCTGGCCATTTGTTCAGACTTCTTTAGTAGCAGCACCAAATAAATCAAGATGAATAAGCTATGGTCCTCCATATGTTGCTGGGTGGCAGCTTTCATAATTTCTCAGGGCTGATGGGAGCTACAATCCAACAACAGCTGCACAAGCCCCATCCTTCACTTAAATGGCTTTCTATGGTTCAGTCCAATGCAAAAAGAGGTATTTGTCTAGACCAGTGGATCTCAACCTGTGGGTTCCCAGATGTTTTGTCCTTCAACTCCCAGATCTCCTGGGAATTCTGGGAGTTGTGGGCCAAAACACCTGGGACCCACAGGCTGAGAACCACTGGTTTAGACTATAGGGCCTTTAGAACCAAGCTGGGTACAAAGAGGTAAATGGAATTTATAAGCATGAAGAGTTGTTAACATATCTGGAATATATATATATATATATATATATATATATATATATATATATATATATATATGAAACTATAATTGACTATGGTATATAATACAATTGCAAAAGCAATACTTTTGTTTTGTTTTTTTTCCTTCACAGAGCTTATAAAAAGAACTATGTGAGACCTTTGGTTAATTTTCTTAGAATAGTACTGAATTACCACATGTTCATACAAGTTATTTCATTTAAAAAACATTCCATTAACAATAGCAGATGTTAAAATATATTTCTGACCCGTTGAAATAATGGCTGATTCAGTGATTCAAAAATACAGTACAATTGCTGTTTATTTAGCCATCACTGGTGGGCTCAGGTAGACCATAAAGAAATTCCCAGTCATGCGTATTATAGGTTATTTGGAGTGCCGTGGAGGTAGAGGGGATTTAAGGGTAGTGTAATTTAACTTGGCTTAAACACAAAGAAGGTGTGGGGTCTTGAGCTCAGAAAGAAAGTATTTTGGGCGCTCTCTGTGTGTTTGTGCATGTGAAGGGGAAATAATCTCATGAATTTTATTTTAGAGAAAAGCAGAAGTAAGAATAACAGGGTTTTTTTTATTAAACAAATGTATCCATGATTTGTTATATGTGTCTACACTCTAAGAACTTAACTACCCAAAAGGTACCAGATCCTGTCTGGTCTTCAAAGCTAAGCTGGGTCAGCCCTAGTTTGCCACATTCTTCAAGAGCAGTGCTTCTTAACCTGAGGGTTGTGGACCACCAGTGGGCTGCTAGGACGAAAATCTGGTCTGCAAGCCCCTTCCTCTTCATTTTATTTTATTATATTTCTGCTCCTTTTGTACCGCCTGCCACTCCTTTCCTGTCGCTGACCATGGCATATGTTCTGTATCAGAAACTAGAGCTAATGTGGTCTATCCAATGCAATTTTCTGAATCAGCACCCCAAACCAAATCTAAAGTTGACCAAAAACTGATTCGTAACCCTTTTGGTACTAATGTTGGAGAGTGGTCCCTGGTCAAGTGGTCCCTGGTCAAAGTGGACCCTGGTCAAAAAAAGGTTGGGAATCACTGTTCTAGAGTTTGTTATATAAAGAAAGGGGGGCATTAAGCATAGTCAGACACACAGCAGACTTTTAAAAAACTGATTTCAGTGAACTTAAATGAATGTGATCCTATGATCACAAACACTAAAAGAGAAAGGAGATCGTGTTGGACGGGAGTTTCTGAAAAGTGAGGTATTGCAGGCACAGTTTCAGTCAGTTCAATGGAGAGGGAAAATACAGGTGTCTAAAGAAATTGTTACTGGAGATGAGCAAACATATACCTTTTCTTCAAAAAGGGCAAAGCAGATCTTAGTGAAGTGGCCAACCCGACCTCAGTACTTGGACCAGGAAAAATGCTATAATGGATTGTAAAGGAGAATGTTTGCAAGACCATCGATTAATCAGTAGAACCCAGCATGGGTTTGTCAGTGGTGCAATGAGTTAAACCCTTGTGCTGGAAGGACTGCGGACCAACAGGTTGGCGGTTCAAATCCGGGGAGCGGGGTGAACTCCTGTCTCAGATCTAGCTTCCCATGCGGGGACATAACAGAAACCTCCCACAGGATGGTAAAATATCAAACATCCATGCATCCCCTGGGCAACATCCTTGCAGGCAGCCAATTCTCTCATGCCAGAAGCAACTTGCAGTTTCTTAAGTCTCTCCTCACACACACACACAAAAGCGGGGGTTTGTCAAAAACATATCCAGCCAAAAAACTCTATCTTTTTTATTGGATCACTACAAGCTGCCACTTTTGAGAGTGATCCCCTTGGGAGACTGATCTCTAGTGCAAGGGCAAATTGGAAGAGGGACCCCGCTTCTGCTTGTGACAAGAAAGATCACTCATGTGAAGGGTGGGAATATCTGTCAACTGCTTCCTGTGTCACAGGGGAACAGATACTCATTGAGGCAGCTCAGCAGTGCAAATAGAGACAATTAGGCCATGAGTCACTACATAGCTACACAACTAGCTATGTAGTTATATACCCAAATGGAATCTAGCCATATTTTAAAATGGCAGCAAAGTTTAGCTCTTAATCAATGGACCTCTAATCTGCTGATGAGAGTACCATTTCTTTATTTTTTTTAAAAAAAAAATCTAAGCCTTTAAAAATGTCTTTTAAAGCTTCGAAGCAAAATGTTTAATTTCTCCCTTCTATAGGGTGGCATTAGACTAAAAATGCATAACCTGGATCAAATTTAAAGTGTGTTAAATAGATGCTCCATCTCTTGGAAACAATTTGACAGATGTGTTCCAATTACCAGTAATGTTAAGTGAATGGAAGCATTTACATTCTGATTGCACCAAAAATGTAAAGCATGATGCTTATCGAGCTTTTACATTTGACATGTCATCTGTTACCTGACGACACTTTTTTCCCAAACTATCTGGAGATTATTTGGCTAATGCACTTGTAAAAGGTAAAATTAGAGATAGTATGGAGTCATTAAACTACAAATTATATAGATTTCCTGGGCCTTCCAGGTAATTTTATAAAATGAGTCAAATGACTCCACAAATGTCAGCTGGCATCTTCCTTTTCTTAATTCTAGTTATTTGTGCTTTCTTCTTTCTTCCAGACTGGTGACAATGCTTGCTGCCATCATTATGTTTTTTAAAAAAATCTCATGAAAATTATGGGCACTGTTGGTATGTTCAGTTGCTATGGAGAGGAAGCTCATTATTAATGTTA
This sequence comes from Anolis sagrei, assembly GCF_037176765.1. NCBI lineage: Eukaryota > Metazoa > Chordata > Lepidosauria > Squamata > Anolidae > Anolis > Anolis sagrei. The sequence goes on along the minus strand of NC_090021.1, from coordinate 205,029,031 downwards.
ATTTTCATATAGCAGATTTTGACATGGGTGAAATGCAAGACCTCCAAGACATCCTGTTGAGATTTCAAGGCATTGGCTTCCCTGACTGACTCTATGCACCTTTCTTGCTTGTTTCTACCTTCCACTTTGCTGAACAAAATTATCATTTCTAATTATCATGTTGCCTCATGATATATCTAAATATAATAGCATCGGTTTAGTCATAGGATTGTTGTAGATTTTTTGGGTTATATGGCCATATTCTAAAGGCATTCTCTCCTGACGTTTCATCTGCATCTATGGCAAGCATCCTCAGAGGTAGTGAGGTTTAGTCATATTCTCTACTAGAGAAAGCTCACATTTTTAGAGGAGGCTACTTACCATGAATCCTTGTACTTACCTGTAAAATCTATGAGCCTCTTGTGAGCAGTTGCCATCGCTATCCAGACAATGTAATGGTCTACTCCATGGCAAGCTCTCAAAAAGGTAGAGGCGACTCGTTGTGTGACTTATCATGTACAAACAGAAGCACAAACATCTCATTATAACATCTTGTTTTTTCTTGAATTTTTCCCCAATACATTTTGAGTTGTTCTAATGATGTACCTCTTTGCAGGATCCCAGTGGCTAAAGGGAATGACCACAAAAATACCTTCAGAGTCCACTCTGTTTAGGCTTTCCCTCCCTACTAGAGCATCACAACTACCACGGAAGTGGTTGCTGCCAAGGTGAAAATGCTTCAGGAGAAACCGCACTGCCCACTATTTTGCAGTCAAAATTGCTCAGAATTATTCTGATTTACACATCAGTTGATACAGTTCCAGTGGATGTCATCTTGGCTCTTGGTTATCTATTGTTAATGAACACTTTGATTTGTGCAACCTGAGGGTGTTGACAGGAGAACTGAAGTCACCACATGTGTACAAGACCCTTGCCCTCCATGGTTTATTAAGCAGGCCTAATGTGGACTGGCTAACTGAGTAACAAGAGCAGTAAATGCCTCATTGCAACTAGACTGGGTCCCAATGTGCCTGAAAAAGACTGTCACAAAATCTTGGGGTGGGGAGCATTCCTTAGATTCTATTTGGCTGGATAACTATAGGCTAGTCTCTAACATTATATTATATTCTTGGGCAAGATACTGGAGCATGTGGTGGTATCTCAACCCCAAAAAGTTCCTACATGAGGTGAATTATCTAAATCCATTTCAATTTGGTTTCAAACCTGATTATGGGATGGCAACAGCTTTGGTTGCCTTGATGAGTGACTTAATACCTTGTCACATGAAAGAGTCCCATGTCGCTTTGCCATGGGGAATGGGGAGGCCGCCACCCCACACCTCGCATCACTTGGCTCCCCCCCCCCCATTAAAGTCAATGGCCATGGGGAATGGGGAAGCTGAATGATGTGGGTTGTAGGGTGGCAGCTTCCTGCCATTAAAGTCAATGGCAACACAGGAAGCCTGCTGCAGTGGTGGCGGCATGCTGGTTCCATCATCCTTCACTCAAGTAACTGGCACGACATCATCTGATGGGAGCCGGCCAACTCCATGGGTGACTGGGACTAGATCAGCATATGCCACCAATTTTAGCCCGTATGATGAGGTAGTCACACAGGGAATTGCTGGTTCAACTGGACCATGATATCCTTCTGGATCACTTTGCCGCAATGAGACCTACAGTAGCTGTGGTTTTTCTTGGAGAGGTGTTACTGGAGGGTTGTACTGCTGGACTTCTTTTTGAGTATTTGGCTGTTAATCTATGGAATTCCTTGGGATTTTATTTTGTCCCCTATACTATTTAACATAAATAAGAAAGTGCTGGGGTAGGTTGAAGTTTTGGGGTCATGTGTCACCATTAAAATGATGATACCCACCTTTATTTTTCTTTTATTTATATTTGAAAGAATATGTTTCTGTGCTGATCTGGTGCTTGGGAGATATCACAGACTGAATGCCATTGTGCAATGCTTATATTCTCAGAAGTGGAGGAGAGCCATGATACTAGAATGATTGCACAGCATAGCCAACATAGCAGGCACTGCACAATTGTGTTGCTGCACAATGTGTCCTGAGTTCTGATGCATAACATATTCCTTTGTGCAATGTTGTCTTGATGCATATGTCCTAATGCACAGTATATCCCATTGTGCAATGGGATCACACAATAGTACATTTTGCATAGTACCCCACTGTTGCATGCCATGTTAGAGATGTAAGGTCACAATTGTAAAGTTACACTTTGTAGCATCTAATGCCCTTGATTATATTTTAGCTCCCAGCCCCACATACAATAGTGATTACAGTGAATGCTCTTGTTCCTCAGTCTTGCCCCTCAGAGGCAATTTTGATGGTGCCTGATGACATTTTTGCAGAGAAAATCAAACACAGTAGAAGTTCAGCTTAACCCTCATGTAAATCAATTCCTTTGAGAAATTTAAGATTGAGGCCACTCTGGTTCAACACTGTACTAAATCCTTCTAGTTTGATTCAGGAAGTGAAACAAAATGCCAAGCAAGATTTGCGAAATAATCAGTTGAATTGTTAGGTATTTTCTCCACCTTTGCCCAATGCTGGGAGAGAATTATATAAAGGTCTAGATAATTCCTTTACTATTTTAATGAATGGGTTATTGTGGAAAGTCAATAAAACGCTCCTTTAAAAAAGTGAAGTGAAAAAGGTGAGCAGGCCTAGGTATGTAAAAAACAAGGAATGGGTAAAATAATGCTTGTAAAGTGTTTAGGGCACATTAAATTGCTTACACATGCTCCGAACACAGCGTTGCCATGGTTTTCTATGCCAGGAAAAAAATACAGTTAAGTGCTATACAAGCTAGATATCCCTTTGTGAGGGTGATTATGAAAAGGAAACACAGGCCACACAGAGGAAAGGAATGTGGGTGTTTCAATCACTTTTCTCCTTGAGGACGTTAATAGCAAATACTGGCAGACTACAAAGATCTAGCTTTAAGGCCAGGCTTGAGAGCTTCAGAATAATATCTTCTGTCACGCTGCACTCAGCTTCTCAAACGGCTGCAATTCAGGATGTCATTTGGTCTCAACAAGGAAGGAAATGTTATTCCAGGAAGGAGCTTCAGGATATCCTACAAGCTCTTTCCCAAAATAGATTAGGATGAGCAAATAGCAAAGGCCACTGATAATTATGCCCCAGGAAAAGTCACTGGTCTATGAGAGATTTGGATAAACAACATCGAAGACAAGATTAGGCTATTTAGATTCCAGCCAGGAAAGAAAGGTGACTGAAGACAAAGAAGCATCTGGTGGCTATTCGCAGGAAGACGCATCGGCAAACACAGCCAGTGACTCAGCCAATTTCCCCCAAAATCCAAACAAACTACCACAAATCTCAGGAATAGGCTTCCTTACACTTTGCCTTGAGACTAGACCATTTCTTCCTCCAAATGGTTATCTTTGCAGAGTGAGCATCGATGTTTGGTTCTGAGCACAACATCAGGGCAGGAAGAGTGGATTTTGCTTCATGTCTTCAGTGTTGAAATGAGCACTGCTAAATCGGGATGGGCAACACATGGCCCAAGGGCTCCATGTGGCACCCAGAACTGATGTCTGGAAGCATTCCCAAAGAAACATTTTAATGGAAAACTAGGTTGTGCCCACATTGCAGAATTATAGCAGCTTGATACCACATTAACCAGAGCGGTCAGAGAGCTCTGGTTTCATAACAAACTACAAATCCCAGACTTCCACAGGATGGCACAATGGCAGTTAAAGTGGTGTCAAGCTGCTATAATTTTTCAGTGTAGCTGGTAGTTTCTTGTCAGAGCCTGAAGAAGCACAACTCCTTTAATACAAAGGATGCACCCACATGCACCTCTTGTTTGAAGGGCGAGAAAGAGACATGGCTTTTCATTCAATACTGGACATTGGGACTTCCTTGATTAAATTTGGCAGCTCATGGCAGAGATGGATGAAGGTGGGACATTATCATATGACCTCATCTCACTTAACTAAATCAGCATCTGAAGATGCTTCCACTCTGTCTTGAGGATAGAGTCCCATGCTGGCCATCACACAACGTCCTGTGACTTCAGGTGGAAGACCCACCTGGTTGTGAATTTCACAACCAGGGTGGAAGCATTGTTGGACACTTTTCCCCTCAACATAGGAAGCTCTGGTAAAATATCTCTGAGCAAAATCAAGTCCAGCAAAACAAATCTCAAATACTCCCCATGCTTAATTGAGTGTTGCCAAAAGTGATGTAGTGGAGAGTTAAAACACAAGTACTTTGGATTAGGAGGGATGCATCATCTGCTACACACACATACACAAACACACAACACTGCACACTTTGAATAGAGTCGTAGTCCTCATGACCACAATGTACAATGCAACCCCCATAGCCATGGGACTTGTTACATTTGTCCACTTCTGACATATTATGTCCTTTCTGGGCATTTTCTAGATCCTTCAGCATGACTTTATGGTATTTGTGGGGTGGTTGCCTTCATTTCAATAGGGTTCACTATTATTGGTGGTTTTGCATATCCACATGGAGTCCACAAATGTATCCCCCACTGATACAAGGGTCAAGTGTATTGTCAAAAGTGCATTTCTTGCCTTTTTGAAAGTGTGATGATCAGGACCATAATGTTCCATGATACTACTCTCTTCCCACTAAAGGGCCCATAGGTGGCAAATGCTATCTGATTATTTTGAAGTGTGCACTGGGGATACACCATGGGTTCTGAGGGTGAGTAGCAAAATACTCACCCATCTCTACTTTTTTGATTTGAAAACAACTGTAAATCCATTTTACTTCAGTGTAGCTGTTTGGAGGGTACTAACAAGATTTGGAGAAATTGTTTTTTCCCAACTGCTCCATGAATGATGGCCAAACTAAATCTGTCTCCCCAAAGTGGAATGTTGCAGGGACAGAGTAATTGCAATACACTTGGGCTGTCATTGTATAGAGGGACAGGGAAATGGATAGATTCCTATTTTTCTCACCATTTCTCCCCAGTCTGCTCCTGGCACTTTGCAAGCAGTGAGTTGCAAGGACAGGCAAATGTCAGCAAAATGGCAAGCCTGGTTACACCTGACATTAAACAGGGCCTGGCACTTTGAGGGAGGGAGTTCACACAGAATGAGCACACCTCATTCTAACTCTGTTATGAGATTTCACTTCATTAATGAGTATGTGTGTTTTGCGATTCGTTAAATAGGAACTACTCTCCAGGTCCAGACTAATGAACTTTTAGTGAGTCGGGAAAATAGGCTTTGCTGCCAAGTATATGATTTGAATTAAGCACTTGCTAAATACATCCTGCACACAAATGTCAGGGAGAGAAAAAGATTTCAAATCAGCATTGAGCATATTGCCAGTATCGGAGAGAACCCCCACCTCCTCACATTGAACTTCTGAGACAGTAAAAAACAAAACAAAACTGAGCACTGTGTGTTTTATTCAGGTACTGTTTATATACTGCAGTATATCACCCGTGGACTAAACACTTACGATGATGGCTTTTATTTCCCACAGCATGTCTAGACTTTCCTTAGTGTACCTGCTGCACACTTCAAAAGGGGATTAAATAAATACACAGAGGATTCATACAAATCATCCGAGCCTAGAGGTGTGCTCATATTCTCAAGATATTCCTTTAATCGAACCATGGAGTAAATACAGGGGTGGAAGAGCTAATACTGCAAGCTCATAACCCCAGAGGATGGTACACCTTGACCACTTTTCAGTCTACAGAAGGAATATTGCTTAGGCACACCTGTCAGGAGGCAGCTCCCATGGCACACATCCCAATGTTTCACAGATTAAAACTGAGAATATATGGCTGAGCAATGTGTGTCCCAGAGTGCAACCAAGCAACAAAAGAACAAACGTTATTAATGAGGAAAGAAATACACATGTCATTTCAAGCACAGAAACCCTAGAATTTATGCAAGGAAATCTGAAAAATGAGGGATCCAAATAAGTAAACACAGCACACTGCCATGTGCAGTATTATTGTATACCTGATGCCAATGAAGAAGGTTGATACAGACTACCAATCACAGGGACCAATATTATGCAACTCTATTGCCATCCGCTCTCACAGAGAATCTGGGAATTAGTGTACACAATCCACTATACTCTACAGCAGGTATGGGCAAGCTTTTTTGCCTTGGGGCCGCATTGCAGGCCCAGCCAGGAAGGACAGGTGCCAGGAACACAATGGGCAGGGTGGGGGCAGGAGGGGGCAGGGCAGGGCAGGGCCCGGGTCATAGTCAGGTTGTCCACCCAGCATAAGGACAGAGCTACTCATCCCATCCTTATGCCAAGAGGAAGGCAGAACATGTGATGACTGCCCCGATCTTCCCCCCTCCCTGATCCTTCTCCCCTGTTCCTCCTCTTGGCATTATGCCAGTAAGAGGGCAAGACAGGAGGCAAGTGAGAATGATTCAAGGGGCTCTCAGCCACTGCATGCCTTCCTCAAGCTGTCATCCCAGCATAAGGATGGGCCGCTTCACCGTCCTTATGCTGGGACACACGGTGCTCCAGAGGGCTCTCAGCTGCTGCGTGCTTTCCTCCATCATCTTTTTGTCATAAGGACGCAGCGAGCCACCGTGTCCTTATGCCAAGAGGACAGAGAAAATGAGGAGGGCCTGAGGTAAGGACACGGGGGCCATATACAGGATATGCACTTGAGCAGATGCAGAAAAATGCTTCCTGATATTTATGCCACTAGGCTTGGGGTCTGAATAAGCTATTATTCTTGTATACGCAATCAATGTAAAATTTCTATTTTTGAATCCATCAGTTTGGAACATGTAGATATTCCGGTGTTATAATACTGCCTAAAGCAAACTCTCCACCTGATTTATATAGAGACAAGTACTTAGCTGGAACTGTATAAGCCCTTAATGAATGTACACTTGTTAGTCTATTAATCAGAAGTGATAGGTTTCTCCTCTCACAGAGAACTTTGACTAAGAAGCATTAGGAGGGAAATGCTTTGCATTTCAGCTATTCCCTTATAGCATTAGCTAGGCCATTGATCTTCCCCAGCTTCACGTCAAGAAGTTTACTGAAATAGTCTAAAACAATATGAATGTCAGATACAGCACTGCAGGTAGATTTATTTTCTTTTTAGTTTAAAATTTGTTGTTGTTGTGTGTCTTCAAATGGTTTCTCACCTATGGCAAATCTATTGCAGATTTTTCTTGGGATTTTGTTCAGGAGAGGGTTACCTGTGCTTTCCTCTGAGGCTGGTCACTAAGTAGGGATTAGAAAGCTGGTCTGCAGAGTTATATACCAATTCCCAAACCACTGCACCACACTGGTTCTTTGTGTGAAGTTATGACAAATCTAACTTTCTTTTTTTTTTTTCATATGGCATCACTCTATATATTGAATCAGATCATTTGACTTTTCCAGCCCAGTACTATCTATTCCGTCTGTTTTTCCCTATCTCTTTACTCACATTCCTTGAACTGGAAGGAACAAGGAACGGTAAGCAAACAGTATTTTGCCCCCCCCCCCCCCAACCAATCACTGATATATATTTTCTGTTCGTCGTGGGAGTTCTGTGTGCCATATTTGGTTCGATTCCATCATTGGGGGAGTTCAGAATGCTCTTTGATTGTAGGTGAACTATACATCCCAGTAACTACAACTCGCATATGTCAAAGTCTATTTTCCCCCAAGAGTGCCTCAAGAGCACCCCTGGGCAAAATCAACTATACTGCAAATGCTTACTTTGCGTAATGGGTTGAGCCGCCCCTGCGGAGTGGACTATAGCGGCATAGAGAGGCATTTGACTCAGGCAGCAATTGTTGAGAGATCTTTTAGTAATGAGGAACATTATAGTGCAGCAAAGAGAGAAGCAACTGTTAATACACATGGTATATGACCATTTGGACCAGAGTTTCTCAAACTGTGCTCCTCCAGGTGTTTTGGACTTCAGCTCCCACAATTCCTAACAGCTGGTAAACTGGTTAGGATTTCTAGGAGCTGAAGCTCAAAACACCTGGAGAAGCATAGTTTGAGAAATACTGCTTTAGACTAACAAGGTAAATTTATAAATTTAAATGTAAATTTATTATGGCCCATGATATGCACAAAGGTCCATTTTTGTCCCACCAGTTGATGGGTAGTTCCAAACAGATTGCTTCTAGTCCCAACAAACAGGTGACATTGTGCAATTAACCAGATTCCCCTTTTCAAACTAACTTTCTCTGTCTCTTCTTCTTTTACTCTCTCAATCTTCTCACTCTTTCTGTAAGTATGTGTGTGTAAATTAAGAAGATGGACATGGATGAAAAATCCATCAGGATTAGATATGGGAGGGAATTTTGTGTAGAAAATGCAAAATAAAATGCTTCCTGTGAAGTATTTTACAAACAGGTTTATCCAATAATAAATATATTGGTTTTTAAGACCTCTGATGCTGCATGACCTCTGGTGATTTTGCGACAATTACTCCTTTGGAAATTTCAGCTTTGAAGCATCAATTGAGGTTGTGGAAACATTTTACAGCCTACGTTTGAGATAATTTCATAGGTCTAAAGAACCGAATATTTTTGAGAACAATATTATAGTATAGAAATATATGGCTAATGTGAATGCTTGAAATAAACATCAACCATATATTTATGTACTATAGCATACAACTTAGGTTGAAATATGTTTCAACAGCCACAAATACTGTGTTTAAATGAAACAGCCACTCTACTGTACCAAATGGCAAAGCAGCCCTGCAGGCAATGTTTGAGTATATACCTGGCAGAGGCATATACGTTGCCTGCAAACAATACCTTTCCCTAGGGCATCTGTCCATGGATGGTCTGTTCCATTAGACCTATTGAGAATGAAGTTGTCTGAGCTCAGGTCTTCATTTCCTGAATTAACATTCTGAAATTTCTGATCATTTGCTCAGTTGTTGTGTACCTTTCTGATTTATGGTGACTCCAAGATGAACCCATCATACGGTTTTTTTGGCAATATATGTTTAGAGGAAGTTTTCCTTAATTTCCACTGAGGCTGAGATAGTATAACTTGTCCAAGGTCAGCCAGCCCTTGTTGGTCCTTTGCCCATTACATGGTTCAAATAGGGCTGACAAGTACTTGGAAACATTAGGGAAAAGGTTAACATTTCAGATAGCGGTCATTTAGAATGTGGTAACACATTAACGGCGCTCCATGCAGTCATGCCGGCCACATGACCTTGGAAGTGTCTACGGACAACCCTGGCTCTTCGGCTTAGAAATGGAGATGAGCACCACACCCCAGAGTCAGACATGACTGGACTTAATGTCAGGGGACTACCTTTACCTTTACCTTAACACATTAATATTAATATTAGTTCAATTTCAGGGAGCAGTGTATTAGTAAAGGTGATTATTTTTACTTTCAAAAATTGAAAAAAAAAATTTTTAAAATAGAAAAAGTCCCTAGAAAGACTTTGTTAACAATGCCTTTGAAGTAATCAGCATCACATTAAAATATAAGAAAAGGCGGGGGGGGGGGGGGGGGTTGTTATCCATTTGCTATCACAAAAATAATATTGTATTACAGATTGAGCACTCCTTATCTGGAGTTCCAAAATCTGAAATAATCCAAAATTGTCCACATGGATGGCTGAGATAGTGATACCTTTGCCTTCTAATGGTTCATAAATCTTGCTTCATGCACCAAATTATTTAAAATAATGTATAAAATTACCTTCAGGTTATATGAATGAGCAATGACTTTTGTGTTTAAACATAGATCCCAATTTCTAAGGTATTGCTTTATGTACATAAATGCAAATACAGGTATTGCAAAATCAAAAAGAACTTCCAAAATACAAAATACTTCTATTTCCAAGCATTTTGGGTAAGGAATACTCAACCTGTAATATTCTAACAGCATGTTACAGGTTAACATGTTACAGGCAACTCTGATACATGGATTCGCTCCAGACCTTAAGGCTACCTATCCATCCAAGATATGCTGACTGGATAATATATGCCATTGTGGGGTGTCATCTTTTTTGAGTGACTTCAATATTATGGGGAATCCAGAATAAAAAGATTCTGCATTGAGAACCCTTAGCTGAATCGTGGTGCATGCAACACATTTCATTTCATAGTACAATAAGATAATAATCACACTGTTTATTTTATGGTTTAAATCCAGGCATCAGCTATAAATAAAACCTGGTTTCCTGCCAGTCGAACTAAAAAAAAAAACATACCCAAATGAATTAATTAAAACATGAGCCAGCACTGCAGTCTCAAATTGCTCACTATGATTTATTGTGCTATTTCTTACAAAAAGTCTCAGGAAATTAGTCACTAGAGCTGTTGAGAAGAGTGTCCTCATGAAAAGACGGGGAGGCCATGCACCTCAGTTGTTAACATGCCCAATGGCTCCCACTTAGTATTTTGTAAATAGAGGATGAGGGAAGGCATGTTAAGTAATCATGATTCCCAATGCTGTGAATGTAAGAGAGGTCCTGGGACATAGCTAGTTAGGGAGAGACTGGGACATTCTCCCCCAGTAAGAATTCAGCCTCCAGTGTATGTTTCTGTCAGTCCCCAAATTTCTAGCATTGTGGTAACTTAAAAGTTTAGGACTGCCCCTACCAGATTGGGATAGTTGGAGGGGATGGCAATAGCTTTAGGCTAAAATCTGTTTCTATTCTTTTGCCTTGTCACTATAAATGATCCCTATCCCACAAAAGCCTTCGTCTCTAAATATAAATTCAGTTCTGGGACTGAAAGAAGCTCCCCAGTTTTGATCTAAAATCCCAGAATTATCATTTGCTTTTTCCTCTTGTGGCCATACCCCTAACGTTATAGAGCAGGCATGGGCAAACTTCAGGTGTTTTGGACTTTAACTCCCACAATTCCTAAGAGTTGGTAAGCTGGCTGGGATTTCTGAAGTTGAAATACAAAACACCTAGAGGGCCGAAGTTTTCCCATGCCAGTTATAGCACAGCCCCTGAACTATGAAGGAGGCACCATCAGAAGGTCTGAGAAGTCCTTGCCCCCTCAGTTGATGGTTTTTCCACACAAACCATATTTTGAGGAATTTTCAGGTTAATCATGCTTAGGAAAACATTGTATTGATGACAAGGATGTACAAACCTGAACATCTTCACTAGTAACATGTACATAATTTTGATTACATGATCTCACACTTCTTGCTTATAGTTTTGTGCTAAAATAAAGTTATTTTGTGGGGCCAGAATTATGCATTCTGGTTGTGTATTTAGTCTTTCCTTGTGTTTGCTTGGCTTGATGTGCCTCGGTGTGTTATTGTTTTCTAACTGGTCCATAGTGGCGGATCAGAAACATGTGAAGATTGAAGACTCATGCCAGCCAAAAGCTGCCATGCCAAATTGGCATGTGGCTGATAAGAAGTATGGAAATGTCTGATGGAATGTCATGGGGTGCCGCTGACGGGATTTCTCCTTCCCTCTGCCAAATTGCCACAGTTACTGCAAACTGCTGGGACATTTCTCTCTCTGTGGGGCTCATTAGCAGCACAAAGCTGTTTTCATAAGGCAAATGTGAGTCTTTTGATGTGACATTAGTTTGGAAAAAAGCACCATTACTGCTTAAGTATTTGCTGCATGGGGCTCATTCCGTGATATGTAAAAGTATTAGAGGGTCAAAGATGCATCCAGCTGCCAACATCTCTTGCCTCAACATTGGTTCTGCTTTGACATCCATCAGCTCAGCAAGAGAGAAATGGGAAAACACAGTGGGGAAAATGTTTTGGTGTTCTACCTTTTTGCCCTGGTGAACCTGCATCTCCCTGGGATCATGACTTTTGGTGAACTGGGCTGGGAGAAGTGGGTGTGTTGCTACTTAAGAGAGATGCAAATACTTAGAATCATAGAGTTGGAAGGGACTACAGAGTTCAACCCGCCATGGAGGAATGCACAATCCAAGCACTCTGGCAAATGGTCATCCAGTATTTACTTTAAAACCACCAGAGAAGGAGACTTTACCACCCTCTGAGGGAGCAGCACCTCTTACTTCCAATCAGCGTATCAAAGGCCATTGCCAGCTGCACCATAGGCTTCTTCAACTATTTGCACTGGTTCCCTCTTGGAATGTGGAAGGCAGGTGGAATTAAACCTATCTTTCCCACTCCCATCATCCATACTGATTGGGGATGATGTGAATTTTAGCCAAATTCAGATGGAGTAAGGTTTCCTTAGATTTATGCCATTATATTCTGTGAAGTGTAGGTGGCACCTGTTTACAACCTTAGTTTGTAATTAAGTCAACAAACCTTATTGCTTACGGTCTTACTCTTTTCACATTTTCCAAAAGCAGAGTCCCTTGTTCAGAGGCTTGTATTTTACTCGATATGTAGGACCTTTTTTATTCCTGACTATGGCAGCAGGAGCAGTATGAAATGCACACACGTTTTCTCCCACTGAGCTGTCCTCTGTAAAAAGGAAAAAATGCTGTACCTCCAAGGAAAAGCTTGATTGGAATGTACTTCCTTCATCCAAAATCAGCCCAGTCTGAGGTCGACTCACGCACCACATGTGTAATCCATTATTTCTGAGCAATTACTTAAGTTCTCTTGTCAGATGCCAACCACCTGTAGTAACTGCTGAAAATATTGTCTAAGTTTGGAGTGTGCCTAGCTATCAACAAGAAGAGCAAATAGTTCAGCTGTTTTCAGCATTAATATAATTCAGTGTGAAGTCATTACTCCTTCTGTTAGGGAAAAAATAGCATTCATCATTGTAATGGGAACAGCAAGGTACCTTCTTGCTAGGGATGCAGTTCTTCACTAAGTTTCTTTTTGAAGATAATGACAAGCACTCAGCAATTTAAGAACCAGGGAAATAAGACTCTGACTGTGAATAGAGGGTCAGCTGCTGTCCTCGCCTTTTCGCCTTGTCTTTTACTCATTTTGTATTTTGTATTTTGAAATGGTCATATGACTGATCAAATAAATAAATTATTATCACTCAGCAATTTTCTTCCTTTTGTAAGAGGGTCTTCAAAAACTACGTAGCCTTCAAGAGCTATTCACAATTTAAGTCTTACTTTACACAAAATTCACACATGGTTGTTTTGTAGAAAAACATAATACTTCAACACAGAAAAAGTAATTGCTGTTTTGTATGCAGATAACGTGTAGATATTGTGCAGAATGAATCCCGTTACAGCATTTTGTGTGCAGAAAAATTGTGTTGAAATACTAGTTCCTGCGCAGAAAATGATGTTTCCTACTACAAAACAACTATGTGCAAATTTTGCGCAAAGCACCAAACTGAGAAGATTCTCATCCCTCCAAGATTTTCCTTGACAGTCTTTCCACTCAAAAAACACATTTTCTTCCACGTCTAAGCCTTTTTCTAATATTTTTCCACCTATATTTCTAATACAAGTAAGACATTCCATATGGATTTCAACTTGCAGATATTTCAATTGTCAGATATGGTTTTAAATGTGGCTCGGACACCTCTCAGAAAACCATACAGTCCAAATCTTGAGTCTGTGCACGTTTTATTGCAACAACCATGACCTGTCTAGATAGTGCCTTAAATCATCCTCTCTAGACTATGACATCCGAAGTGGGAATTATTTTTGGCTGCAAGATGTAGTGCAAATTAGTCGCTGAATACAGTCAAGGGTTCCCCCATATGGTGTCTTTTGCCAAGCAGGAAGGTTCATCATTTATATCTGTTTCTCCAGTCAACAATTTGTAGAAATAATACTCCCAGAGAAATAGAATTCCATGAGTAGAGCCCCCAAACAATTTCTTGGTTGAATTTGGTCATCTGTTTTCCACCATCTAGATCAGGCATGGGCAGACTTCAGCTGTTTTGGACTTTAACTCCCACAATTCCTAACAGTCGGTAAGGTGGCTGGGATTTCTACATTGGGACGGGAGCATGAGTCTAGAGCAGTGATTCTCAACCTGTGGGTCCCCAGGTGTTTTGGCCTACAACTCCCAGAAATCCCAACCAGTTTACCAGCTGTTAGGATTTCTGGAAGTTGAAGGCCAAAACATCTGGGGACCCACAGGTTGAGGACCATTGGTTTAGAGCCTGACTTATCTCCCAACCCTCTCCCTATTGTTCCCCATTGAATAAAACATGACAAGGTTTTTCTGCTGTTTTTGGAAGGCTTCCCAAGTGGTGATTCAGCACAAAGTGTTTTCCAAAGGTCCTCCTGCTCTATAAGTCCACTCTCAAAAATGAAAAAATCGAACTAGGAATCACTTTGGCTCTAAAATCAGACTTCGCACCTTCCAAGTATTGAGAACTATATTTCCCATCATCCCTGGCAATGTGTCTAGGGCTAAAACATTTGTTTGTAGGCAACTGTTTTAAGATGCAAGGTTGCAAAATTTACAGAAATTCTTTTTCAATCCAACAACACAAGCTCCACTGCAAGGCGCTCCCAACTGAATGAGACCACTGAATTTGGATCAGAAATCCTATTTCTTTTGTGCAGTTTTAGCTAGGAAGGATTTGATTTCGGCAAACTGGAAATCCAGCTTTATGGTATTTGGCTCCCTCTTGTGCTATCTCTTTTAACTACACTTGAAACTTTTCAGAGGTTTTTAAAGAGATGAGATGGCCACTTCTCAAGAGCATTTTAGCAGTGGATTCTTAAATGTCCTTTGCTGTCCTTCTGATTTTATGATTCTGTAATCCTTTGCCAACTGTGTTTGCCAACTATTAAATGCTTCCATTTATCTGCAATATCTTTAAAGATATTCCCCACCAAAACCCATCAAACAATAAAAGGTTTGGATCAGAAATACTGGGATTACTGTACTGTGAACCTTAGTGAAAAGTGGTATAAGAGTATCAAAAGGTACATACAGTAATGGTTTTGATTTTTGGATGAGAAGTTTATATCTAGCCACAAATTTTAAAGACAAGGTTAAAAACATAATAGGCTATCAAGGTTTACAGAAAACGGTTTAAAACAGGTATATCTGCAACTGCTTTTAGCTTCTAGCTTCATGGATGCTTTCTATATTTTCACACTGATGTTCTAGATCAGGAGTCCTCAAACTAAGGCCCGAGGGCCAGATGCGGCCTTCCAAGGTCATTTACCCGGCCCTTGCTCAGGGTCAACCTAAGTCCGAAACGACTTGAAAGCACACAACAACAACAATCCTATCTCGTCAGCCAAAAGCAGGCCCACACTTCCCATTGAAATACTCATAAGTTTATATTTGTTAAAATTGTTCTTCATTTTAATTATTGTATTGTTTTAAGTGTTTTTTGCACTACAAATAAGATATGTGCAGTGTGCATAGGAATTCATTCGTGCTTTTTAAAAAATATACTCCGGCCCTCCAACAGTTTGAGGGACTGTGACCTGGCCCTCTGTTTAAAAAGTTTGAGGGCCCCTGTTTTAGATAATAACAAACAGTGAATTTGTTCTAAAGGTTGGTATAAAGCAAGAGAAGGAGAGAACCAGACTTTTGGGGTGCCTCCTCTCAAGATTGAGGATTTAAGGTTTAAATGAAAGCCTATAAGCCTATAAATTACAATGTCAATATCAACTATGAGTAACAACTAGAATTCAAAAGTGAAGACACATTTCAGATCTGATATGCTCCATTCCTTTCCTAAGAAAAAATAGATAAAACCCAGTAAAAAGCCAAGGAAATACCAGAAGAGTGGCATGTTTGCTAACATTTGTAAAATAACACTTTGTAGGTTTCATCAATGGCCAGGTTCATACAGTTAATATTTACATAATACTATGTAACACGATTTTTGTTCCTGGGTTATAAATGTCATTTCCTAATTGGTTCTATCATACAAACATGGAAAAGGTTCATTAAACTGCAAAAACATTGTTTTTCAATTAATAGCTCACAGAGTCTCAATTCAACGTAGTTTGTGGCAACCACAAAAGCAAAGTTTCTGGAGTATAACAACTTCCATCAATGTAAGTACAACTATTAAACCGGAAATAACACTTTCAAACCAGGAACAGAAAATCTTTCAATTTTTGTTACATAATGTAATGCAGTGGAAAGAGATTGTAGTGTTTGGTTTGGGTTTTTGAGAGTGAGAATTGTCCTAAATCCACACCCCTCTTTGGGTCTCCATTCCCTGGACTGATGTACTGGCCGAACCCCCTCTTGTAGGCCTTGGAGAAGAGTGATGATGGGACATATAATTCATTTCTTGCTTGAAAAAAATAGCCTCATTTCCCGGTAGAATGAGAATGTCTCTTCCCAAGTCAATGAAAAGGTTTTTGCTTCCCAATGGTGCTTTCTGTTGGAGATAATAAATAATCCTGTGAATTCATGTGACTCCTCTCTGCCAAAGTTTTTTAGGAGTGCAAGACAAAGTAAATCTGTATCCACTCAAGATGCATTTTCATCATTTATCATCATTTAATATTCTAAGAGCCTGGCTTAAAGAACTGGGAGCCAGATGGTTATCCAACATTTCAACAATCTCTCCCAAAATGACTTAACTGCAATGTTCCTTTGTGCCAGTTTCACCTCCTTCAAAATGTATTTCACATGTAGCTTAGAATTCAGAAGGGAAGAGGAGCAACTGACTCCCTTGGAGAGGTACTAGATTTTTCCAGAGGGCACACTCCTTGCTAATCCCATTGTCTAAAAAGCATTACCTAAACACAAATATAAATTCACCATCTGGAAGGCAACGTTAAGAGAAAAATTCAAGAGATGCTCAGGCATGTCTGACTTGAAAGTAAATTTCCTGAAAATTGAGAAAAGCCCTAGTACAGCTTTATTATCATTATATAACAATATACAATTGAAAAAGGAGGATAAAGAAGCGATAACGAACTTATTAACAATAGCAAAACTGCTTATAGAAAGGAATTGGAAAAAAGAAATAAATATACAAATAGAGGAGTGGTACAAGAAAGCATGGAAACTGGCAATAAATGATAAGCTTACATGTATATTAAAAGTTTAAAAAGGTATATGGAAACAAAGTGATTTTGATGCTGTATGGGGAAATTTTTTTGTAAATGATTTAAAAAACAAAGAAGGAAAGTTACCGTCACAAGAAGAATTGAAATTTTGGACAGACGATATGTAAAAGTTGTAGCTTGATATGGGGGGAGGGGAGCACAGTGGTGGGAAAAAAGGTGGGGAAATGCTTAAGCAGAATAATAAGATTATATGTTAAAGAGTGTGTTGAATAATATGTAACTGCTATAACCAAACGCATAACAAATGTAATAACTATGATAAAACAATAAAAAATATTTTTTTTTAAAAAAAAAAGTGAATTTCCTTGCAGACAACTGCCCTGTATCATGTTGTATTTGAGCCTAACGGTGCATTACCATTCCTTATACCAATTTCGCATATGCATCTCCATGACCATTCCTTTCCTCCACTTGCCCCCTTCCAATGAATTCAGATGTAGAAAAAAGGTGCCATGGTTTGACCACATGCCTCTAGAGAACAGGATTGATTCCCCACTTAGCCAAAGAAACCCACTGGGAGATCTTGGACAAGTCACATATTCTCACCCTCAGAAAACCATGCGATAGGGTCACCAGTGGAAACCACTTGGAAGGCAGACAACAACCAAAAAACAAAAGGTCCATGGTAAAATTACACATGTCTACTTTTATTTACTGCCTTTTCACAGACAATAGTTACTATAAAATTAGAAATTTAAAACTAGTAAAAAACATTAACATATAAAGACATGGCTAATCCAGAGGAACTACCAAGATATTATCAAGTTATCTATCTGTCTACCCAACCTCCCTTATTACTCTCATTATCCATCCTTGTAATAAGTTTTCATTGTAAATTAATATTTTAAAAGAAGACTCTAGCTGTCTACACATCTTATCCTGTGATATCTCACTGCATAAAACAGAGCAATGGAAGCTGCCGGTGTAAAAAGCACACAATTACACAAGAATATGTTAAGGATATGTTAATTTTAAACTAAAAACAACATTGCTTCACAAATATGCTAGTTTTATTAAAAATGCTAATATACTAAAATGGAGGTAACAAAAGGAAAGTATGTGATTTTTAAAAGATTTATGTTCTGTGGGAAGCTGTGACACTTCCATCATTTCTTCTAACTACCTCTTGTTCTAGTCCAACATGGTTAACTAAACGAATTTCAGAGTCAAGCTATGTGTAGTTACATTGATAAACCAAAAAGAAATAAGACTCTCAAAACAAGTTCTCCAAGTAGCTCAAACATAACACATTCAAGGCTTCTGTGAATGAAGGATGGGGAACAGGGATGGAAAAATAAACAGTGATGCCAATTACACCCACAGATTTAGAAGAGAAAGATGGCATTTGGGGCAATAGCTCTGTGCCAACATGTAGGCCAGATCCCTGGGATCAAAGTAACGGCAAACTATTTCCAGGGTTCTTTTTGAGAATTCCTGAACATTTTCTTCATCTCTTGTGTAAATTCAAAAACATCTGAAGAAGAGCCTATAATATCTATGTGACTTGAATACTCTGCAACTAGGACATTTGGATATTGTGTGCAGACCATGTTGAGTGCCTGCACACGATTCTGTCTCTCTGTTTTGGTGGAGCCTTTCAGAGGCAATCTTTCTTTGCGTAAAGAGCTATGCAGTTCTGCTGACAAACTTTCAAGTCTATCTTTGGCACGTTCTAATTGGCTGGCACTTGCCTTTGGGGTCTTTTTTCTCAGATATATGGTGGTAATTTCATCGCCCACAGATGCGTTACCAACAACATCACATTGTTCTAGATTCTTCTGATATAACTTGTTTCTGAATTTTTTCATGTAGTGATAAATATCAGTATCAAGGGAAACACTCAGTTCATCTTCACTTGCATCTTGACCCAAATCATTTCTTGGCTCCAAGGACTTTGTCGGACTAGTACTTAATCTAGACTTTGTCTGACTAGTACTTGCCATATGATCTGGCACTTTCTTTTTTACATTCTTGTGTTGCTCAGAACAGGAATGCTTTATTCTTGATAACAACATTTTCTGAAGTGCACTGATGGCACAAAATGGCCCTTGCACCTTTATCTGTCCATTCGGGTGTAAAGGCCCAAAACTGAGTTTTGGAAGATTCTTCTTCAAGTCTTCTATCAGATCTTCTAAACTGCATTTTGCTCTCAAAGGTGCCAACCCAAGAGTGCATGACACACAAGTAAAAACCTAAAGAAACAAAAAGAGAGTTGTGAATCTTTTTTAATTTCTGTTATAATAATTCCCATTTTGGGAGAAAGATGGGAAATCCAATGAATAAATAGTTAATTAGTGTGTTTTTTAAACAAGTTGACTAGCTTACAAGTCCAAATATGTTTAATATTTACTGATATTTGTCATTACCTTTCCTCACTTCCTCAGAGGATTCTGCTCTCTGAAATGTTGCTCTAAAACCTCAACCATTTACTACTTCTTTCTTCTGATGTACAGAGCACCACCTACATTGTATTGTCAAAGGCTTTCATGGCCGGAATCACTGGGTTGTTGTAGGTTTCTTCAGGCTATATGGCCATGTTCTAGAGGCATTCTCTCCTGACATTTCGCCTGCATGTATGGCAAGCATCCTCAAAGGTAGTGAGGTCTGTTGGAACTAGGAAAGTGGGTTTATATATCTGTGGAATGACCATGGTGGGACAAAGAACTCTTGTATGTTAGAGCTAGGTGTGAATGTTTCAACTGACCACCTTGATTAGCATTTGATGGCCTGGCAGTGCCTGGGACAATCTTTTGTTGAGAGGTGATTAGATGTCCTTGTTTGTTTCCTCTCTGTTGTTTTGCTGTTGTAATTTTAGAGTTGTTTTAATACTGGTAGCCAGATTTTGTTCATTTTCATAGTTTCCTCCTTTCTGTTGAAATTGTCCACATGCTTGTGTATTTCAATGGCTTCTCTGTGTAGTCTGACATGGTGGTTGTGAGAGTGGCCCAGCATTTCTGTGTTCTCAAATAAAATGCTGTGTTCAGGTTGGACAGGTTCCAACAGACCTCACTACCTCTGAGGATGCTTGCCATAGATGCAGGCGAAACGTCAGGAGAGAATGCCTCTAGAACATGGCCATATAGCCCGAAAAAACTTACAACAACCCATCACCTACATTGTTAAAAATTATTAATGCTGAACATGTATTGGACATAGACAAATATAGAATGCCGCATTAAAAATCAGCAGAGAAGCACTGGATGATGTGAGCTCCAGTCAGCAAAGGTTAATACTACAATTAATTTGTCATTTTTGTGAGTTATCTCCAAAGAAGAAGAAGAAGAAATTATTTCTGTCCTCTTGACAAAAAGTGTTACTTGGCAGAACTTGAAAGAAATTGAATTTTTGGACTACAATTTACAAAATCCCAGAGTTAGCTTACTGGAGAACTCCAGAAACTGTTGCCCATGTGACTTCCTGCTACTTTGTGAGAAATGTCACTAAAGAGGTCAAAGCCACTCTTAGGGCAGCACAAGCTGATTCAAAACCAAAACACACAGTTGCTTTTACTTACGCTTTCTCCATACAGTGACACTTTCAAGGGATAACCCTGATGCAGCCTCTTGTCCTCCAAATGGTGTTCATTTTTCAGAACATTCTCTGCAACTGAGAGGAAATTCAGATTATGACATAGACAATAGCAATGCATTGCTTCCAATTCGAGAGGCTGAATATCCCTTTTCCTTTATTTCCCAACTATTTTCCTCCCACTTCTCAATATTGTCTTCTGATATTTTATGCAGTGCAAAAAATGTGGAGGAGAAGTAGACAGGAAGCTTTCTCTCAACAAAATTAATTGGCAGCAATTCTACTCTCCTAAGGTTGCAAGTTTCTCACCTGCTGAGTTGCAGTATATTCTATTATAAAACACCCACACAAATGCTGTCCTTTAAAGTTTAAATGTCGGACAAATGTCTGAAAAAACTACAAACTGCAAAAGGTTTCCAACCAGAAGCTGTTACATCAGTGTATCCAATATGTAGGAGTCAACCACAGAGTTCTCCTTTATGATTAGCAATCCAAAATTCAATTTCATTCCCTTGATATTACCTCCTTTATCTTCAAATGTTATGTATGCCACTCCTTGGGTTGATGTGGGATAGACGATATCCTCCACGTCGCCACCTTTATTCTTTTGCTTTTGAAAATGAATAATTAGTATGTCAACCATTATGTCAGTGTTTAGAAGGCCATCTGGAATACCGTAGACCACAATTGTTCTTTCTAGTTTGGCAGCTTGTGCAGTAGCCTGTGGAGAAGCAAATGGGATGCTGAAAGCACAAGTTAAGCCAGCAGATGACTTGCCATATCTGCTCTCTTCCCTTAAGGGACAATCTGCCTCATCTGGATACACACTCTGCTCAGGCTGCACAAAAACCCTATGCAGATTATTCACAGAAATTTTGGATTCCCTCTGAAAGGGAAAAGGATCCTGCTTTATCACCAGTAAATTTAACAAACTATCTGATATGGTTGAGAAAACATTGTATGTTGCTAAGACTTTGGGGAAGCAGAATAGATTAGCTAGCTGCCATTGCCATAATCATCACTATACATTTTAGAATACAACAGATAAAAAAATATATAGACATATGTTTAAAAACATATAGACATAAGATTAAAGCACACATCAAAATCATTCGTACCAATAAAATATCAGTGTGTAATTCATTGTTCAAAACTGACTTGGTATTCTATTGATATGTTATATAATGAGCAAGACCATTCTGTTTTGTTTTCTTTTACATTTTATTTAGTTCATACACTTATATTCTGCTTATCTTTCAAGAAATTCAGGACTCATACATACTTCTCTTCTTCTAGGAGTTATAGTGCTATATCCATCTTAATTGCCATGGTTCCATTCTACTGAATCCTAAGTTTTGTGTTTAGTGGGAGATACTGCGGCAATGATTCCCTAACTCTTCCTGGTGTTTTGAACTTCAATTTCTAAAAGCCTCAACTGCCTCGGCCAATGATTAGGGATTCTGGGAATTGAAGTACAAAAGAGAGTCCAGACCAGAGTTTGAGGAACACTACTAGAGAATGTCTCTGGCTGCCAACTACAAATGAAACAACATTTGTTCATGAAACAACAAATCCTAGGATAACATAGGGTATAAATATGGAATATAGTGCTATCCTTGTATAGTATGAATATCCCCCAAAATGTGTGTGTGTGTATATACACAAACATACATATACACACATCATAATCCTATGAAAAATAGTCTATTGAGAGGGTGATTGTCCTTTGCCAAATGAGTAAGGATCGTAACAACAATATAATAACATAGTAACAGTAACAACAACACCATTCTAGAGACGTAAGAGACCCCAAAGGCCATCCAGTCCAACCCATTTCTGCCATAAAGTAAAGCACCACACAATCCCTCCTGACAGATGGACATCCGACCTCTGATAAATACTAATAATGATACCATAATAATAATAACAACAACAACAATATGATGCTAGACATGTATGAGCTTTCCTACTATGCAGGAAGGCACCATATGATCCCTCCTGACAGACAGCCATCCAACCTCTGCCAAATAATAAATTTTTAAAAACCATATTCTCTAGTTCGAAGGCTGCCCTGAGTCCCCCCTCGGGGGCGAGAAGGGAGGGGTACAAGTATATGAAATAAATAAATAAAATCAGTCTATGTCGCGCAGCACTCAGTTTACTTTCCCAATACACTACATTGCATCACAGTGGACTGCAACCCTAGCCTGCCAAATTAAGTTAAAAGCTTCTTATCCACTTGTTCATCCTAGTGAAATCTTGAATTTCATCTCTGCCAAGTGTAGTACAGTCGTCGTCCCCCACCCCAATTGCAAGGATTTTTCATCCACAGATTCTAACATCCACAGTTTAGAAATATTCCTTCCATTGCAAAATAATAATAATAATCCAAAACAAAACAATGACTACCCTTCTATACTGGCCATATAATGCAGTTCAGAGTCGACTCAAGGCCATGATGGCTACAAAATGCACCCCATCATTGTGTACTGTAACACGCACCAAGGGGGATACAGCACTTTTTATAAAGCCCCAGAAAAATCTGAATTCTGACAAAAAATGTAATCACCATCCTGCCCTCAAACTGGTTCCAGGCATGGCATTATGATCAACTCAGTGCAAAACCGGTTCCTTTGGAACTGGTTTCACGCTGGATTATAGTGTCAGTACAGAAGTGCCCTGATTTTGCCTTGTCATACAAGGGACACTATCGGGCTTGAGCATACATGGAGTGGCGGGAACCAAACTTCTTTATGTGTTCTTTATAGTCCATGGTTTCTATTTGCTGTTACACTATTTCAATCAAGCATTTGTTGTCTTTCCTAAGGACTAGCTTTGGACTAACACCTAAAGCAAATATCCGTCTCACAGACATCATATCCAGAGTTACGTAATTTTTTCATGAGGCTGTTATTTTGTCTAATTTCTATTAAAGACAGTAGCAGGGGGAAATGAAAAGAAAGTGTATTCATTGTCCTCATTTCTTGTGTAGCTAAAAAACATAATAGTTTACAGCACACATATACTTAGGATATCCACCTCTTCTCAGAGAATGTCTCCAGGACAGAAGGAATGCCACAGCCTAGCAATCCATTAGCAAGTAGAAAGTGCTTTGGGTCACCAGCAAGAATGCTTCTCAGAGTTGAGTAACCAACTTTGTTACTTAGTGGTAAACTCTGGCCATCAGGAGTGACTTATGCCACTAGGGATCACGGGCAGTATTCTGTACATAATTTTGTGTGACAGCGCAGAAGCTTTCGAGGGAAGAAATCATCAATAACTGCTGACATCTTGCAGTCTAAGTCAGTTTTGTACCACATCCCTGTACGAGGCACTTAATGTCCATCTCTGGGACCTTGGCTTCAGAAAGGAGACAGGCCAGTGCCGTAATGTTAAAAACCCTCAAGGCTTGCTCTGGGAATATTTTAATTTTTGAAAAAAACTGATGAGGAATCAGAACTGTGCCAACAATCACCATTTCAGAGAATGAAGAAACAATCTCAAGGCGACAGCTCAGCCACCCCATCCACACTGTTAATCTAAGATGACAAAAGGCCTATTTTTAACTGGCTTCCAGGCCTGGAGTGCTGTAAGTGTTTGTTTATGAAATGATCATTGCACTTAGTAGATGATGTCCATGGTACCTAAAACAGTGCAGTGCAGACTGACTCTTTTTTTAGTGCATTTGGAAGAGATTATCATAGCCTCAAAGCTATGGGAGAAAAGTACAGTAATACTGCTGTGGTCCAATAAAAATAGGGGGGGGGGGGTGTTAAACTGCATTTTATTTTGTCTTATGACAATCAAAACGTAAGTAGAACAGCAAAAAAGACAAAAAAAAACCAATACCACCAAATGGAAGAAACGATTACACAACTTGTTTAATACAAACAGATACCATTGAGCCCCTAAGGCCCCTTCTACACTGCCCTGCCTTATATCCCAAGATCTGATCCCAGATTATCTGTATATCCCAGATGATCTGACAGTGGAGGCTTATATAATCCAATTCAGATCCTGGTATATACAATAGTGTAGAAGGGGCCTAAGTCTCAATTCTGATTCAGACAATTCGTTCTATCATGGACCGCAGGTAGTGCTGGGATGATGATGGCTATTCTTATTATCATTCCACACTTTGCCAAACTTTGAATTACCCATTTTTAAAGTATCTACAATCTTACTGGTGGAGAATCCTCAAAATTGTAGCTCAGAAAAGGATATCCCTCCTACTCCCCAAATCCAACAGCTGTGCATCCAGAATCTTGAATGGCCTACACAAGGGCTTTAGGGGTGTCTCTACACTGTCGAATGGATGCAGTTTAACATCACTTTAACGACCCTGGCTCAATGTTATGGGATCCTGGGAATGAAGTTTTATAAGGTCTTTAGCCCTCTCTGCCAAAGGCTGCTGGTTTTTGTTGTTGTTTTGTCGTGTCAGGAGTGACTTGAGAAACTGCAAGTCGCTTCTGGTGCGAGAGACTTGGCTGTCTGCAAGGACGTTGCCCTGGGGACGCCCG
This sequence comes from Anolis sagrei, assembly GCF_037176765.1. Lineage (NCBI taxonomy): Eukaryota > Metazoa > Chordata > Lepidosauria > Squamata > Anolidae > Anolis > Anolis sagrei. The sequence goes on along the minus strand of NC_090021.1, from coordinate 205,004,072 downwards.
GATGATTTGATGTTTTTTTTTTTAATCAGCCTTGTGGGAGGCTTCTCTCATGTCCCCGCATGAGAGAGCTGGAGCTGATACAGGGAGCTCATCCACCTCTCCCCCGGATTTGAACCTATGACCTGTCGGTCTTCAGTCCTGCCGGCACAGGGGTTTAACCCTACTGCTGCCTCACCAAACTACAAAACCAGAGCCCTTCCATATAGGCATATAATCCAGAATATTAAGACAGATAATCCACATTATCTGCTTTGAACTGGATTATCTGACTCCACACTGCCATATAATCCAGTTCAAAACAGATAATGTGGACTTTATACAGCTGTGTGGAAAGGGCCCCACAGAATAGGTTGCTGCAGCCATCAGCCAGAGAGCAGTAGAGCGAAGTAAGAAGGAATCAGATTCTGGGCACAGCTCTGTCCATTTTATTTCTTTGCCTAGCTGCAGCAGCTTTCACTTTTGCACATGTACACACATAGTACATGTTATTTACATAACGTGGGAGCTGGGAAGATTACCATTCACCCATCCTATGCATTCCACTCCTAACTAGAAAGATGTGAACTGGTTCTTATGCTGCATAGGGGTGTGTGTGTGCATGTGTGGCCTAAATTTATGAGATTGTGGCAGTGTTCATTTTGCAAGGAATTTCGCCTTCTCTGCCAGAGAGTGCGGGTGCCTCACCAAATTACACCTCCCATGATTCCCTAACATTGAGCCATGGAAGGTCAAGCAGTGTCAAACTGCATTCATTCTGCAGTCATAGAATCATAGAATCAAAGAGTTGAAAGAGACCTCATGGGCCATCCAGTCCAACCCCCTGCCAAGAAGCAGGAATGTTGCATTCAAATCACCCCTGACAGATGGCCATCCAGCCTGTTTAAAAGCTTCCAAAGGAGCCTCCACCACACTCTGTGGCAGAGAGTTCCACTGCTGAACGACTCTCACAGTCAGGAAGTTCTTCCTCATGTTCAGATGGAATCTCCTCTCTTGTAGTTTGAAGCCATTGTTCCGCGTCCTAGTCTCCAGGGAAGCAGGAAACAAGCTTGCTCCCTCCTCCCTGAAGATACACACTTCTCAGGCTGTATCGACACTGCTCTATATCCCAGGATCTCATCCCAGATTATTGGCTTTGAACATCCCAGTCTGCAACCATCTGCAGGTTGCCTCAGGGTCCTTCCATACAGCCCTGTTTCCCAGAATATCAAGGGAGAAAATCCCAAATTATACGAGTGTAGATTCAGATAACCCAGGGCCCTTCCACACAGCCATATAATCCAGAATATCAAGGCAGAATAACCCACAATATCTGCTTTGAACTGGAATATCTGAGCCCACAGTGCCATATATCCCTGTTCAAAACAGACAATGTGAGATTTTATTCAGCTGTGTGGAACAGGCCCCAGTTCAAAGCAGATATTGTGGGATTTTCTGCCTTGATATTCTGGGTTACATAGCTGTGTGGAAGGCTGTTAGGAATTGTGGGAGCTGAAGTGCAAAACACCTGGAGGGCCAAAGTTTGCCCATGCCTGAACTAACTCCTCTCTATGGCTACAGAGCTGGATTATCGAATCGTAGAGTTGGAAGAGACCTCATGGGCCATCCAGTCCAACCCCCTGCCAAGAAGCAGGAATATTGCATTCAAATCACTCCTGACAGATGGCCATCCAGCCTCTGTTTAAAAGCTTCCAAAGAAGGAGCCTCCACCACACTCCGGGGCAGAGAGTTCCACTGCTGAACAGCTCTCACAGTCAGGAAGTTCTTCCTCATGTTCAGGTGGAATCTCCTTAATGGATTAAAACCTTTAGAGAGGCCTTTAAATACTTCAAAGACTTTGATGCCTTCATATATATTTAATTCAATATATAAACAATAGACAGACCTAACAAAACTCAAAATAAAATAGTGCTTATTTATATTTGAAACGTTTTCCTTTTCTTCTGGCTGCAAAGCCTAGGATGATTACTTCCGTCCATGGCTGGTCCGGCCCTGGGTGCCCAAATAGCCGGACCCTAGAGCAGACCAAGCCGGCTCTTTGTATCTAGGGCCCTATTTGTATCTATTGGGCAACCTCAGAAAATAGGGTTTTTCCCCCTTCTCCCCCCCCCCCCCCCCCCCTTAAACCGCTGACAGGGACAGACTGATACACAAAACAGACCGGAGTCACTTGCCATCTCCGCGCAGCCCCGTCTCTCCCTGCGATGTTTACTTTCGTTTCCCCAGCGTGGGTTTTTCCCCCAATAGGGAGGCGGGGTCGAGCAAACAGCATGCTGGGAAATGGAGTTCGCTCACGCCGCGGCCAAAGTGCGCATGCGCAAGAAGCAACAAGGAACGAAAGGACTAATTGCGCATGCGCGAGAGAGGCATTACCTCATTAGACTGTATTGTCGAAAGCTTTCATGGCTGGAATCACTAGGTTCTTGTGGGTTTTTTCGGGTTATAGAGATGCTAATGAAGGTGATCAGCCAAACATTCACACCTAACTGCAGCAGGGAAGAGCTCCTTGCCCCACCCCAGCCATTCCACAGATATATAAACCCATTTTTCCTACTTCCAACAGACCTCACACCTCTGAGGATGCTTGCCATAGATGCAGGCGAAACGTCAGGAGAAATGCCTCTAGAACATGGCTCTATAACCCGAAAAAACCCACAAGAACCTACCTCATTAGACTCTTTGTAGCCTTGGGCCCTTCCACACAGCCCTATATCCCAAAATATCAAGGCAGGAAATCCCACATTACCCGAGTGGGGACTCAGGAGCCTTCCACACAGCCCTATGTCCCAGAATATCAAGGCAGGAAATCCCACCATATCTGCTTTGAACTGGATTATCTGAGTCCACACTCAGTTAATATGGGGTTTTCTGCCTTGATATTCTGGGCTGTGTGGAAGGTCCCTTTGTAGTCTTGTCTTCCTGCCCATCGTCTCCCTCAAGTGCATGTTGCAGAGGACGAAGATAAATAGCCCAGTACATGCTTTACTCTCAGGGCTCTTCCATACAGCTATACAACCTAGAACATCAAGGCAGAAAGTCCCACCATATCTGCTTTGAACTGGGTTTTGAGTCCACACTCAGATAATGTAGGATTTTCTGCCTTGATATTCTGGGATATAGGGCTGTGTGGAAGGGTCCTGGGTTTTCTGAGTCCACACTGCCATATATCCCAGTTCCAAAACAGAAAATGTGGGATTTTATTCAGCTGTGTGGAAGGGGCTTCAGTTTCTCACCTATGTTGTGATTGGGGACATCTACACTGTAGACTTAACGCAGTTTGACACCACTTGAGCTGCCATGGCTCACTGCTATGGAATCCTGGGAGTTGCACTTTGGTAAAGTGCTAGCACTCTTTGGCAGAGAAGGCTGAGGACCTTGTAACAGCCCCATGATTCCATAGCATTGAGCCTTGGTGGGGGTCAAACTGCATTAATTCTACTATGTAGATACACCTTAGGCAGCTAAATCTTGAAAACATTCAGAATTACCATCAACAGAAATGATGAGGACAGTTCAAGATTTTAATGGATAACATTTTTAACGATTCCTGGACAGCAAACAAAGTAAATTACTCCCGGTATTGCTGTGATAGCTGAGCACAAAACTAAAAGAGTATTAAGGTTTTTCAAATGTTAAGAAAGGTATTTTAAAACCTTTCAGTCAGGATCAGTTTTAAATCTTGGACCTGGTGTACTGTGGCGATTTTACATACAAACATCCTTTTCTGAATTGAGGGTATCACATATGTGATAGTTTCTTAAATTAACTGAGATTTGTTAAAATTACACATCTGATGTCTGTTGCCTCAGGTATGCTTTGCTCAGGCAAGTTATCCTGGCTAAATTTACAATTCATTGGGATTATTATTAATTAATTAATTTAAAACATTTATATTCCACCCTTCTCACCCTGCAGGGGACTCAGGGCAGAGCACATATATATATGGCAAACATTCAATGCCAGGACATAAACTACACGCAAACATTAAAATCATGTCCACTTTAACTGTTTAAAACCATCTCAGGACACCATTTTATTATTGCCTCACTGCACTGCCCCAAAGGCTTGGTCTCACAGCCATGTCTTCAGCATCCTTCTAGGGACAGGAGGGAAGGGGCTGATCTGATATTGCCAGGAAGGGAGTTCCATAGCTTGGGGGGGGGGAGGGGGGAGGGAATCACTGAGAAGGCCCTCTCTTGTCCCTGCCAAGCACGCCTGTGACAGTGGCAGGACCAAGAGTAGGGCCTTCTCAAAAGATCTTAATCTTCATGGTGGTTCGTAAAGGGAGATGCGTTCATACAGGTAGACTGGGCCGGGGCCATTTAGGGCTTTATAGACCAAAGCCAGCACTTTGAATTGTGCTGGTAGCAAACAGGCAGCCAGTGGAGCTGGCTTAACATGGGAGTTGTGTGCTCCCTGTATGCCACCATTAACCTGGCTGCCTCTCGTTGGACGATTTGAAGCCCACATAAAGCACATTGCAGTAGTCTATCCTGGATGTAAACGAAAGCATGGACCACTATGGCCAAGTCTGACTTCCCAAGGTACGTGCGCAGCTGGCACACAAGTTTAACTGTGCAAAAGCCCTGCTGGCCACCACCGCAACCTGAGGTTCCAGGCTCAGCAATGAGTCCATTATGATTTGTACAATGGGGAATGGACCTATTTATTTATTTATTTACTGCATTTGTTGACCGCCGTTCTCAGCCCTAGGGCGACTCACGGCGGTGTACAACATATAAAAGACAATTTACAATAAAGCCATAACGAAAAAACCAACATATCACTAATACACAATCATATAATTACACTAAAATAGTCCGCTCCGTCTTATCATAGAATCATAACCAATCTCGTAATCCATATTCCGTTCCAGTTGTCATTACCAGTTAATGTAGCACTAACCCAGCTATATTCATATTTAAAGCAGAGAGAAGGAAGCAATCCAATGTATTCTTGGACATCTAAAACAATGGTATATATGTACTATTTAAAATATTTTTTTGGTTGGAATATGAGCTCTTAGGCTCAAAAATAACCCGCAGTTGGGGAAATTCCACCATAAATATAAAGAAGTAAACTTCATAACCTGCAGAAACTGGTTATGAAACAACCCAGGGCAGTTTAACTACCATGTTACTTTGCATTTGTTTATTTTATATCCTATTATCTCATGTACTTTATTTTGATGTTATTTGTTTGTTGGTATTTTATTTTGCTATACTGTAATTTTGGGCTTGGCCTCATGTTAGCCACTCCGAGTCCCCTTTGGGGAGATGGTGGTGGGGTATAAATAAAGTTTATTATGATTATTATTATTACATCACCAAACAGGGAGGAGACACTGACTAGCAGTAAAGAGGAAAGAGGAAGCCCTTTTGGAAAACATGCATAGGAATGTTGGGGAAGGAAATCCCTCAGCTTAGCTCTGTCTCAAGTCTAGCTACTCACTGATGACTAGAAACTTGATTACACACAAAAACATGTGCAGTCCAGGGATGAAACCTAACAACAGTACTAGTAACAGTTGCAGACCACGTTATACCCAAGTGGTTTGTCAAGTGAAACAAATTAATGAGACTTGTGGTGAAACAGAAACCAACAGCTTGCTAAAAGGAAAAAACAACATTTTATTTTGGAAATTCATCCTGAATATTAACGAGACAAGTTAAGGTCCAATTATCATGCATCTGCAGAATTCCTCTATTAGTCCCCCAAATGATATATCCAGATTAGTAGCAAGACAAAGTCTGGCTTTGAAAGGCCGTCACTGTTTGCCAACTTTTATCTATTTAGGGCCTATATTTTATTGCAGCTTTAATAGCAATCAGTGCTTGTCTACTAGTGATATCTTCTCCATAGTCTTGTGTTACTTTCACACTCACGATTATCTGATCAATCTGATGAACTTAAAAAGTTTGAATCCTGAGCTGCACAGAGGAATACATTTGCAGAAGGTTTTGCCAGGCACTGTGTTAAGGCTTTTTAGGCAATTGAGCGTGCAATGATACAGAAACTGAAAATCTCTTTTCTATGCAAGCATTTTGTGCTAAACTGTGAATGGGCTATCTGAATGCAAAAGAGATACCAAGCTGTTAGCAACAGCTGCTCCTAGACTTAGTCTGTAACACAGTCATGGTTACAGAAGGCGGCTTCTACCAAAGCGGTAAGTGTGGACAGTGCTTCAGAGCTAAACCCTGTGCCCATGCTGATCGTTTTGAGGAGCAAAGCAAAATTAGAACCCTAAAGAAATGCCAAGCAACTTAACCTAGAAAGTGAGTGTGTATCTAACAGCATGAATTTTAGATTAAACATGGTGATACATGTAAGGAGAAATGTACCCACACTCGTTCCATTCTTCAGATCTGTATCAAGTTTAATTCCTTTTGCGTGCTGCATCAAACTATTTTTGAGGAAGACTATTAGACCCTAACTATTGAAGTAGCTTTGAGGAATAATGCTCTTTTCCTTCCCAAGAAATACCAGCTGATGGAATCAAAGCTATTGGCAGTTAGGCGGAACCTGAGAGGATTTTTTTTCTACTCATCTTCTTTGTATGCAATAATCACTCATTTGTTTTAGGCAGTTTGGCGCAGGATTCAGATCCAAGATGTTAATTGGGAAGCCAGTAGATGCGAATAACAAAGACCTGTCATTGGATAGGAATAAAGGAGCCACAGTGAGGGAATTTGCTTCACCACACATACATACCCAAGTGACGGGGTACTATGGGTTCGTCAATGAATAGGTGGCCATGCCTAAACTGTAATCAATACAATTGTGGCTTTATTTTCTGCACTAAAATGACTTGTATGTTTGTTGTCAGTGGAGCTTGAACCTGCAAATGGTTTGTTTTCAAACATTCAGTAGAAAGATCACACCCACTGCTTGCGTATCAGAAAGACAGCCCCTTTATTTGTCATTCTCATTCCACAGTATTCACATCAAAACCATGTGGCATATTTATAAAAAGCTGCTTGTACAGTAGTATGTGTAGGTAATCAATCATCTGAGCTCCATGTTAAAATATCCATGTATCTATATACAGAAGACCCCCTCCCCCCCAAATCCATTGATTCAAGTATGGTTTAAATCTATATCCAAAGCACTGGAACTAATGGAACCAAGGTATTTATGTTTGAACAAGTCCCATCACTTTCAACAGGATTTAAGCTGCAATCCTCTGGGCACTGCTTGAGAGGAAGCTCATTCAACAAATTTGGGTTGACATCTGAGTAAGCCAGCACAAAACTGTATCTTCAGTCTGGTGGAATATAATAAAAAATCAATCAGCGACACTATCCAGAGCAATTTTCTGGGCTATGATACTGTATTACCTATGAAGCTCTTCACAAAATCAGAAAACGAGCCATGGCTTTCATGAGCCATAGATTCAACCTCCTCCTGGGACTCTCAAATGACATCATCTGTGTCATTCTCAAAATAAGCAATTTTGGCTGCCTTTGAAGCATATTTGATGTTTTCAACTTCCCCACCACCGTTACTAGCTTTCTGGAAGTGGATCACTATCATATCTTCCACACTTTCTTCATCTTCCTCTTCTACCTTGATTCCTGTTAACAAGATGGTCTTACTGGAACTCCCTGAGAATATCTGGAACAAAGAACACACCACATATTACATTCCAGTTCTCAATTTTTGAAAGGAATGCTTAAATCAACAGGTCAAAGAAAACAACATTAAAAAAACAATGTTGTTGAACCTTACAGGTTATACTTATGAACCTTAATTTTATAATGGGTAAATTAGTGGGCATCTTCAAATGAACATTTCCTCTCTCTCTCTCTATATATATATATATAAATATATATATGAAAAATACCTAGAACGATGATAGGGGTGAGAGTCTGACAATTATCAAAACTGAATCATGACTAATGCATAAATTCATTGATTCAATTGATCTACTCTAGTTGGGAATAAGCATTGTGATATGCACTGTAATTCATTTTTCCCTGTTTTGATCCTGATGAAAATTCCCCCCATGAATCTATCTGGATTGGGGGAAAAGTTTCAACAGGTGCTAAAGGCTTTCCCTCTAACCAAATCCATGTGTCTAATTTCAAAATAAGCGCTTTAGCACTCTGTAGGGCTGTCAATGAACCAAAAATGTCATTATATTAAGCATATGTTAAAAGCACAGATTAAAAGGTCTGCAACCCAAATGTTATAAGGGAATTCCACTCCAGTCAAACAAAATCATAACAAGAACAAGAATTGAGGCCAGTGATTCTTGGCTGAATAGATTTAGACTATTATAGACACTTGATATGTTGAGTGTCTCAATTCTACCATTTTCCTATTGAACAAGATGGGAATAATGAGACCCTTCAGATGTCGTTAGATTACAAATCCAAGTAGCTCTAGGCAGCTTAATGGTAAGGAATGCTGGGAATTACAGTCCAGTATTATCTGAAGGGATATCATGGATCTTTCTACTCAAAAGCCACTTCTAGCTCTCAAGGCTTGTTACGAAAAACCCATTGCTCTCTGTAAAGGTTGAGAAATAACAGGTAGGGGAAAATTAAGCTTAACATCTATCACACTTACTGATCTAAGTCTGATTCAGACTATGCTCAGGGGCACCATACCTATGCTTGACTGCAGATCTGAAATAGACGAACACTTCTCCAGTTAGCCCATCATGTAGTATTGGAGTGTTTTTTTTACCTGAAATTGTTCCAGGTGATTTTGTATAATAGGGGAAACCATGACTGGATGAGTCCATTGACTGGTATAGAAGGGAATGTATTGCCCACAACGTGCAATATCATTAGCAGCTAAAGTAAAAATAGAAGGATACATTTTTGAGAAATACAGCTTATTCAAGAACAAGGAATGCCTGTTCTAAGACAATCAAAGTGAAAACTAGACATGTCTGGGTAACTGAGTCAGAAGCAAGCCTCCCTAGGTCTAATGACATTCCCCTGCCAAGCATCCCCCTATAAGTCTGCAGTGTTAATATCAGTGACTTTTCCCTAATATGACCCAAAATGCAGGCTGCAAAAATGGAAGCACCTGGTACCAAGGAGAAAGCCTATGGATCAAGTGAAGCTCTCTTTTGGGTCATGGTAACACAGTAGCTCTGGCCCTTTCTCAAAGACTGGACAACACAACTGGTAATGAAATGCGGAGGACTTATGGGTTTTTATTATGTTTATTGATGTTATTTGTAATGAATTTTTATCCATGTTAAATGTTTTGAATGTTTAAATTATTTTTGTACTGCTGTGGGCATCGTATTGTGCCACTTTGTAAACCGGCATGAATCGCCCTCGGGCTGAGAATGGCGGCATAGAAGCATAGTAAATAAATTAATAAATAACTAGGGACACTGAAAATACCACTGAGTCAAACACTTTAGAAGTGGTAACCCACTGTGTTCATCACATTAGCTTGAGTTCAAGTGTAGGGTAGAGCATTTTTATGTGTCTAAAGCATTGGGAACAGTTTTTCTTTTCATACATTTCAGGAACTATTTGGGAAGTGGGTTTTTTGTAATGATACAGATGTGGATTGGCAAAATGGCCAGTTCTGTAATGTGATGGCATTTGTTTCTCTAAGGTTTAGAATGATTTTTTACCCCAATTTGTGGGAGGGGAAACTGTTGGAGGAGCCAACACACCCTTGTTATGGAAAGTTCAGCCATTACCTTTTGCTCACTGTGCTTGTACTTTGTCAAAACAATTCTTTTTTTTAAATAGCCTTTCTGGGTCCTTTCTTTTTTCCTTCCATGATATGTCTGTGCCTTGGGTTGCATGGAAAAGCCAAGAGGGAAAGAAGGATGACTGCATTGCCGCTTTTGCTCCCTCCCTCCTTACTTTTGCTCCTTCCCTCCTTGCTTCCTTCCCCAGTGGGCAGCCAAGAGAAAGAGAAAGGGAGGGAAGGATGACATCCAAGAGAGAGAGAGAGTCTGATAGCTCAGGAAATTGAAGACATGTAACAGCTGACATTTCGAAGAGATGAAGGAAGGAAAATCATCCATTTCATTTCTAAACGGAGTATGACTGAGGACTACTATAAACATACTCTACTAAGCACATCCCTGCTTCAATGTGATGAAGTGGTAGTTTTCTAAGGAAACTAGGTTTCTTCCAAACTATCTAAAGCAGTGGTCCCCAGGAGGTGTTTCGGCCTACAATTCCCAGAAATCCCAGCCAGTTTACCAGCTGTTAGGATTTCTAGGAGTTGAAGGCCAAAATATCTGGGGACCCACAGTTTGAAAACCACTGATCTAAAGCCAAGAGGTCAAATTATAACCTAACTCAAAATCAAAAGAATATTACTGTACAAACAATGCAGTACAAAGGAGAGGCAAATAAAAGTTAGCTCTGGGATTTACCTAGAGGTTGCGCAAATGTAACGAAAGCCATCCGTGACTGTGGGTTATACATCACCTTCTGCACTCCTCCACCCAATTTAGTTTTGCAAAAATGCAGTTCCAGCTTGTCTTTCATCCATTCCTTGGGGATATCTAGGTCTGGGATGTTAGAAACTTTAAGCGTGCAGAGAGAGATCTTAGAATGGAGCTGGAAAAACAATACACATCCAGTGCAAAATTACACATGTGAAATAGAAACCAGAGGTTCAGCCCTGTTACTCTATAAGAGGTAAAAACCAAAATCTCTTGGTCATATAGCATGTGCTTTCATCAGCAACAGCGTATTTCCATCATCTCTACAATTGACAGCAAAAAAAAAAAAAACTACAGAAAGATAATACATAATGTGATTATCAGAGATTAAATAATTCCCCACATTTCAAGGTAGGATGGTTGTGTGAGAGCATGGGCTGAAGTGTTATGAAAGAGAGATAGACAGTAAAAGGATGATAACAATGGCTGCTATATGTAATGTACCTTGTACCATGTGGATACCTGTAGTCACATGAGTCCAGCAACACTTGATACTGTAATGGAAATCTTAATTGAAAGGAACAGCAGTGTGCTGAACTGTGTGACATGATGTGCACAAGCAATGTCCATAATGACCTGAGGAAGCACTGAAAAGTTACCTTTTAGACCATGAATCCCACTATCCTCTACCAGCTTGGACAGTAATCGGGTTAGCTGGTGAATTCCGAAAGCTGGAAGCCAAAGCAGGAACATTTCCAAAGACTAGATCAGCTAATATATGGCCAGGCTCTTTGTTCATAAAAGTCTAAAATTGTTTATGAAAAATCCTTATCTGAATTAAAGTTAGAATCCAGTGAGTTACCTGACACTGTAGGCACAAAACATCTCACCACAGTCATCAGGTAAAAGAAAACGTCTTATTTATTAAGGAAAAGGGGGTAAACTCGTGTTATTTGAATGTAACTTCCTAGTGGGAGTTCAATAGGATTCAACTCTATTTAAGGATAGAGTTTATTTGAGTGTAACTCACTAGAAATGTCAGTATTTGACAACAGGGAATGGAAAATTCTTTCCTTTCTTTCATGGGCCATGCAGCATAACATAAGGTACCTTACCATCCAACTAGAAAGGTGTGCATAAGATTATAGCTACTTACAAAATGATATTTACAGCCACTAATGAATATACAGACTGATAATGTCACTGTGGTATACTTTAAAAAGCTTTTATGATAATTTGTTTACCTCAAATGTTAGTCCTTTTTCTAGCGTTGCAGGCATAGCTCGCAGGAGTATCTCATCATTTTCCAGCTTCACAGTGTGACGATGTTTTGTAATCAGTCCATGGGCAACTGAAGGATAACATGTAAATACATTTCCATAAGGATGGTTTAAAAATGCCAATGAGTCATATGGTCACATAATTAAAAATGATGAGGAACTTACATCGCCATGATCTATGACACTGGTATATAAGGCAAGATCTGACATGTACTTCCCTATTTCCAAAAGTTGCTATTTGTCACCTTACACATTATACCACTGCAGCCCATGCTGCTACTGCAAATGTCAAAAGCATGAGGGAGAAAGAGTACATAAGAAAACCATATTGGTATGTTCAAGTATACGATTGACCTTCTGAATCCATGGGATACAGAGCTGCAATTTCCAGTGCTCACATATTCTTGCACCCCATATTAGTAAATGGTGGCAATGTGTATGCAGACACACTGAGAAGTGAGTTCACATCAACATTTCACAGTACGGTGTGTGATAATCTGTACTTGTTCCTATCTGCAGCAGATCCCAGAACTTAACTCCCAAGGACACACTGGCCACTGTATAGGTATGTCCCCTCTCCTTCAAATCTAAGTTTGAAGTAGGCTACTGTCTGTTGGTGAAGAGCAGGTTATTTCATCTATACCATTAAATCAGTGGTTCCCAATTTTTGGTCCTCCAAGTGTTTTGGACTTCAGCTCCCATTATTCCTTTTTTTTTGTTGAAGTATTTTTATTGTTTTATCATAGTTATTACATTTGTTATACATTTGTTTATAGCAGCTACATATTATTCAACACACTCTTTAACATATAGTCTTATTATTCTGCTTAAGCATTCCCCCCCCCCTTTTTTCCCACCACTGTGCTCCCCTCCCCCCATCTCAAGCCACAACTTTTACATATCATCTGTCCAAAATCTCATTTCTTCTTGTGGCGATAACTTTCCTTCTTTATTTTTTAAACCATTTACAACAAATTTTCCCATACAGCATCAAAATCACTTTGTTTCCATATACCTTTTTTAACTTTTAATATACATGTAAGCTTATCATTTATTGCCAGTTTCCATGCTTCCTTGTACCACTCATCTATTTGTATATTTATTTCTTTTTTCCAGTTCCTTGCTATGAGCAGTCTTGCTATTGTTAATAAGTTTGTTATCGATTCTTTATCCTCCTTTTTCAGTTGTTTATTGTTATATAATGATAATAAAGCTATACTAGGACTTTTCTCAATTTTCATATTCATTATAACTTCTATTTCTCTAAATACTTTCTCCCAAAAATTATTTATATATTTACATTACCACCACATATGTATATATGTTCCTGGTTCTTGACACCTCCCATGATTCCTAAGAGCTGGTAAGCTGGCTGGGATTTCTGGGAGTTGAAGTCCAAAACATCTGAAGGGCCAAAAGTTTGGAACCACTGCATTAGGTCAAATGTTCGAATAATCAAAGCTTTTGACAAAGTTAATATCCCAAGATTTGGGATAATACTAGAAAGAACCAAATGACCCTAAATTACAAATGTATTTCCTAAAGCAGTATGAAGTGTTTCCCTTTCAGAGCTGCAAATGTTGATATAGCCACTCATCCAAAACATCAGATTAACTTTACCTTACAGTGCCCTTTTGGCTGAATAAATTTTGAATTCCCTGAAGACAATCCTATTAATTTCTCGGGTTTTCTTCAGAAATGTTGGAAATCTCTCATCCAAGTACTAAACAGGGCTGCTCCTGTTTAGCTTAGCTTTTAGGGTATTTAGACCATTTGTAAGTAAGTATTTAGACCATTTGTAAGTTATTTACGATATTTAGCAAGAATCATAGAACTATTTGAGACAGGGCTGTCTTGGTCTATACCCCCTGATTAACATAAATTCACAACGAAGTTGCCGACTTTCAAACTATGAATTAGCCCTAGGCTGTTCCTGCCAGAAGAAAGCAGCTACCTGATTAAATCCAAACCTTCTTGCTTAAAAATGGGCACTCATATGTGTGAACACCCCATACCACTTTCTTGTTCAAATGTGATGACAGCTTCTTGTTGGCTCAGCCTGAATGGGATTTTTGGAGATATATGAAAAAGGCAGGATATGTTATTGTTCATCTCATCATCTTTGTTTTTGATAGTCTCCAGATGTGTACACTTCATTTTTTTCTCTGGTATGTCCTTTCTCACCTATATTTTAAAAAACCAAAATGAAGAGGAAAAAGTGTCTTCAATTCATGAGAATAAAAGTAACAAATCAAATTATTTACCTGTTAGCTGACTATCACATATAGGCCCCAAAGGTTCTACCTGTCTGTTCTTAGGCCTTAGAGCTCATATGATTCAGTATGTCAGTAAATGTTTGCCTAAGGCACATCCAGCCAAATGTGCAATCTCCTGAATTTTTATGTGAGGAGACACCTCAGGTAAAAACGAATTCTCTACATGGGGTTGCCTTTGAAGACGACCCGGAAGCTTCAAATGGTCCAGCGTGCGGCAGCCAGGTTGCTAACACAACTCCTCTGCTGCATCAGCTCCACTGGCTGCCAGTTTGCTACCGGGCCCAATTCAAAGTGCTGGCTTTAGCCTATAAAGCCCTAAACAGTTCCGGCCCAGCCTACCTATCCGAACGCATCTCTTCCTACGAACCCTCCAGGAAGTTAAGATCATCTGAGGAGGCCCTGCTCTCGATCTCGTCGGCTTCGCAAGCACGCTTGGCAGGGACGAGGGACAGGGCCTTCTCTGTGGTGGCCCCTCGGCTGTGGCACTCCCTGCCTAGGGATATTAGATCAGCCACCTCCCTCCTGACTTTTCGGAAGAGAGTAAAAACCGGCTCTTCGAGCAAGCATTCAGAACCCCGGAATAGATAGTCAAGCTTGAGATGGAGAATGACCCAGGAACGACCAAGACGATGAAACGGATGAGGATTGGAATGAGAGGATATAGCTCTTTTTAAATTGTTATTGCACTGTCTTTTTTGTCTAAATGCACTTAATTGTTATTGCTTTTGTATTGTATTGATGGCATCGAATTGTGCCAATATGTAGACCGCCCTGAGTCGCCTGCGGGCTGATATGGGCGAGATATAAGTGATGTAAATAAATAAATAAATAAATAAATAAATTCCTTCGGCACAAACCAGGAAAACTCTGCTTTGTGCCAAAGTAATTTGGCACAAAGCTGTGGGTGCTGTGTGGATTGAGGTTAGGGATAGCATCACATGACTTCCAGTCCCAATCTACACAGCTTTCTCGGGATTTTGGGGCTCCTGGCGTCCGAAAAACCCAAGACAGCCCCCATGCCCTCCCAAAACCCCTTTAAAAAGAGTTTAAAAGAAAAAAATAACAGCTGGCTGGCATTTCCTGCTGCTGCCCTCTCCTGGCACGTAGAAATGACACACCAGGAGAAGGGGAGGAAAATCACTCCTACCCCCCTCTCCTGATGCATCATTTCTATGTGCCAGGAGAGGGCTGGCAGCAGGGAAATGCCAGCCAGGTAAGTTATTTTTTTCTTTTAAAGGCTTTTCTGGTGGGGGGAGGGGGTTCTTTTGTGTCTGGGTGCCCTGTCGGAAGGTCCAGCAAGGCATCTGCACACACACCCCTCAGAAAAGCATGTGCTTTCTGGGGCATGTGTGGGCTGTAATGCAGGCCCAATTGAGTTTTTTTTTTAAAACCCAATGGATCCGATTTAAAGCCCTGTGTGGAACTGCCCCAAGAAAAAGAATGGGCTAAAGTGACTGCAAGCATAATATATCACATTATATAGCACTAAGGCTCACCTATTATTGAGGAACTGGGTGCAGATGTAATTGTACAAAGAATGACGACACAAGAACTGCAAAACTATGGGATAAAATTTTGTGAACCAGCCCCCTCCCCTTACTGCACTTCATAAAATACACCTGCCACCTGCAATCATTTTTTGTATCTGCTGAACTGGGGCGGAGGGTTTAATTCCATAATAAATTTGCTAGTTTTTATTGTGTCACAGCAGGATTTTAGTGACAATAAGATTTTCAAGTGGAAACAGAATTATTTTAAATACAATGTATAAATTACAAGGAGCATTCTCAATTTTATTTTGCAAAAAAACAAAAACAGTTACAGTTTTACAAAAGAGGAGTGTGAAAAATTCCCCTCGACTAGAATCCCAGAGAAATTGAGCATGGGAACAGTTAGGGGCTCAACTTGATGAAATTGAAGCATCTGTTCACCTGGGATTTATTTCTTCATACATCACAATGTAGATTTAAGTATACCATGTAATACGTACAGAGTACTAGTTTCATCAATCTTTTCTATAGTGTCATTTATAAGCTATTTCCCATTTTTTTCTATCAAGTTGCTCAGAGTACATTTTAATCTGGCAACAATTATGAAAAGTTAAGATGGTGCTTTTCTCAAGTACACTGATTGGACTGTTGCTGAGCTTTACAACGGAGTCAGGATTAAACATAGATTTCTGACATTCAGATCCAACATTCAGTAGATCATGAGTTTCTAGAAGCCTATAAAAATGACACAAGGCTGGATTAGGTACAGAGTGAGATAATTACTACCCGTCATGCACTTACTGTTAGCTTCCCTTGGATATTTTCCTGACCAAAGCAGGAAACTGGATGCTACATGACACAGGCCAGTATATTCCTCTTATATTCACTGGCCACACTACCATTGCTAAAAAGTTGGGAGTAATTCCCAATGTTAGGCTGGTATTAATTCCGCTGGGGTTACTCTATCTTTTGATTTCATTCATTAACTCAGTCAAATGACAATTTGGCTTCCCAACATCACAAACTGTCAAATGGAAATTCAGTTGTTGTTGTTGTTGTTTTGCTATCAACAGAGTATCCCTGTTTCTGAGTCATGCAGTACAGGATTTCAATGAGAATTATATACCCTTAAAATTGCATAAATGTACATCTGCTCTACTAACTGAAATGAAGAATTAAAATTGCAGCAAGCTTCAAATATACAGGAAAAGGGTAGTGTGAATCAATTGTTTTATAGTCCAAAGGTGGTAGATTTTGCCCAGTTATTCAGGAAATTTTAATATCTCAATAATTTAGTGGATGTCTTATGCAGCAGATCAACATGCAGTTAAATTCTTTTGCTTCAAGCAACTCAGTTCCATCATAATCTCACCAAAATTTGCACCATCTTATCATGATGAATAAAGTTATATCATTTTCAAGGTTCACAGATCAAAAGATTACCCGAAATCTCTGTGCAAATTCTTCACACTTAGCCATTTTTGCTTCACGTTCGGCTTTAAGGGCCTGAATATCCCTTTTCAACTGATCGTTTTTTTCATTTATCTCAGAAAGTTGCACCTGTGAAATAAGACAGAAAGCATACAATTTTAAAGCAGACGTGCTTTAAAACATTCAAGGGAAACAACATGTCTGATGTTGAAAAAAGCCAGTTTTTGTGCACTAACCCAAAGTTCCTCAAACCGGACAAAAGCAAAGTTGCCGCAATCTTCCAAAGCAGACAAGAGTAAAGCAGACAACAATCTTCCAAAGCAGACAAGATGCGAGGCATGGAGGCTGCTCCCTTAAAGCCCTAAAACTCTGGTGCTAGCACTCCCTCTACTGCTACCTCTTAACTCAAAACACTGTTCTTATGTATCAGCAAAACCTGGGCCAAGCACCAGCTCTTAACTCAAAATGCTCTTAAGTTGGGATGCTCTTAAGTAGAGATTCCACTGTACTAAGAAACTTTCGAGACAAACATTTGCTTCATGTCTTTTGACTGATTTCCTGTAGCCACCAACCCCCTCAGCTTAATTTAGAGCAAAACTCCCACTCCAAAACAAAGTCATCTTACAAACTAACTTCCTGGTAGGTCTCAGAACTGAAAAGCCCGGGTTACGTTTACATAACCCAGTGTGTAGTACTTTATCGTCAAGTTACAGAACATATTAGTGCTTTCTCATTTTTATAGCTCATACATGGAGCCACTGCAACACAAAAGCACTATCAACATCCTATATATACTGGGCATTATATCTGACCACCATATTTGTGGTTAACTGTTTCTAGATTTTTGTCCTTTATCAAAATGTTCTAACTTTGTAAAGAAAATGCCTGTATCTTACTCAAAAAGTTTCGCAGAATTCTAATCCTTTTTGGTTTTGGAAGCTGAACATAATTAGACAGACCACTAGCAAGACAAGGGATCTCAAAGTACGAAACCTCTAAAATCCTGGAAAGTTGCTGTTAGTGAGAGCTGATTATCTTGGTCTGACTCAATATAAAGGAACTTTTCTTATATTAACCTGCATTTCTTTGAGTAAAATCTGAGCTTTCAAAACTATTCTTAATGTAGCACATGGCAGAAAATAAAAGAGAATAAATTGTCTAACTACAACTACTAATGTTAAGGAACAGAATTTTTAAAAGATATTGCAGATTTGCAGATCAATTCCACTCTGCAAACATTTACATCAATTCTTTTGTGCTTTTAAAAGAAATAGTGGCATATGGATACATTTATTAATTACCCGAGCTTCCTCTTGGGCTTTCATTATTTCCAGAGCTATCTTATTTTCCCGATCCCTTAGTTCTCTCAGCTTATCTAGATAATTTCTCCTCCTTTCATCAGCACCAAGTTTTAAAAGTAGTATGTTGGACTTCAGATTTTCAGCTGTTGCAACATTCTCCTTAGGAATAGAAAATAGATAGGTGGCATTGTTAGATAGAAATGGCACAGCATTTCTAGTCAAAGAAAAACAGTTGGATGAACATGTGATATATTGATAACACCTAGGCAATGACAGCGAATGTCACAATGCAATACCTAAGGAGGTGTGGTAATGGCTGTGAGGGTTATTGCAAAGGGGTTGCATCAGGCAGTGTCCCTTACTGATCAGCAGGTGGCAATACAAGGAGGATGAAGGAATCCATCTTTCTTTCTCTTGTGTAACTCGGTCGTATCTGCCTGTTCTGTATTTGATGACCCTGATTGTTTGCAAGTACATGGAAAGTGGATCTGCATATCCTGATTGCATATTTGTATGTATTGCAACTGTGAAAATTAAAGCCACCTGATATTCTGATTTTTTTTTGTCATGTCAGGAGCAACCTGAGAAACTGCATGTCACTTCTGGTGTGAGAGAATTGGCCATCTGCAAGGACGTTGCCCAGGGGACGCCCGGATGATTTGATGTTTTATCATCCTTGTGGGAGGCTTCTCTCATGTCCCCGCATGAGGAGCTGGAGCTGGTAGAGGGAGCTCATCCACCTCTCCCCGGATTCGAACCTGCGACCTGTCGGTCTTCAGTCCTGCCAGCACAAGGGTTTAACCCACTGCGCCACCGGGGGCTCCAGATATTTTGAATGAAAACCTGAATCCGCAAGTTTACTAAACAGTGTGTAGAGGTGGCTAGATGCTGGCAGTTGGGACTCTACTGACAGACTGGTTGAAGTATGCCTTTGCTGTGAAAGGACTCTGCTGTATTTTGCTTGCTTCTGGGACACGTGTTATTCAGCTTGCAGCTGTTCAGGGAGGTCATAACTTGGAAACTATAAATCACTTCACAACCAGTATTCCATGGCAGACATTTCAATGCTTCAGACAAAACACTGCTGGCAGACTTTTCAAAAAACAGATGCACAGAGTTTATCCTCCACATCTACTGTGCTCACCTTCAATTTTTCTAATTCTCTCTGTTTTCCAGTTTCATTTGTAAGTACATCTGAAGTCTTGTGTTCTTCAATGCTCTACACACAGAAATTAAAAGGAAAATTAAAAAAAATTCCTTGGGGCAGCACAACTCATCTTTTTCATACTTTCAAAAAAAGGATGTGGTGACTCTTTCCCCACACAAAGTAGTAAAACATAAAGCCCAGTAAATTCCCTGTTCAGGATGAAACATAAAAATTAAGGTAGAAAGCTTTGAATTTGTTTAGAGTTACATGAGTACTACTTACAGCATTTGCCATCAACGTTTCCAATTCTGAAAGATTTCCTGTCTTTTTCATAACTGCTTCTGGAGTTTCAGTTTCCTCTGCGCTCTGCCAAATAAAGTTAGAAATACATAAATAGTATCTATCATGCACAACACTGACTGTTCCAATGGGAAACTGTAGAAGTATTTGACAGAACTTACCTTGAATTGTGCTGGTTCTTTAAGTGGTTCCATTTTGCTTACAAGTGTCCCTTGAATGTCACTTTTCTCCATATTCTACAGAGCACAGTTAGATATACACAAATATCACAGTGTTATTCTTCTAATGGTTTTATTGTATCAAGGGCCTTTTTGCCAATATGTGTTTATTCTAATGTCTAAACCTAAACTGAATTGTCTCTTCTCTGGGGAAAAAACCATCATAACAGCCCTAAACGGTTTGGGACCTGCTTATCTTTGCGATCGCATCTTCCCCTACGAACCAGTGCATACCTTGAGATCTTCTGTGGAGGCACTGCTCTCTCTCCCCCCGTTGTCACATGCACGTTTGGTGGAGACGAGGAAGAGAGCCTTCTCAGTGGTGGCCCCCCGGCTCTGGAACTCCCTCCCTAGGGAGATCAGACAGGCTCCCACCTTGTCCTCCTTTCATAGTCAACTAAAAACCTGGATGTTCCAGTGCACTTTTGACTATATTTCTTTCAGCCATATTGTTTTTATATTGCTTCCTATTGTGTTATTTGTTTTATCTGATGTTTTAATTGGTTAAAGTGTTTTACATGTGTGTTTTAATTGTAATCTTGGGCATGTCCCTTGTAAGCCGCCCCGAGTCCCCTAGAGGAGATGGTTGGCGGTATATAAAAATAAAGTTATACACAATTTCAACAGAAAGGAGGAAGCCATGAAAATGAACAAAATCTGGCTATCAGTATCAAAAAACTCTAAAATTACAACAGCAAAACAGCAGAGAGGAAACAATCAGGGACCCCTAATCACCTCTCAACAAAAGATTGCCCCAGGCACTGCCAGGCCATCAAATGCTAATCAAGGTGATCAGTTGAAACATTCACACCTAGCTCCAGCAGACAAGAGTCCTTTGTCCCACCCTGGTCATTCCACGGATATATAAACCCTTTTTCCTAGTTCCAACAGACCTCACTACCACTGAGGATGCCTGCCACAGATGCAGGCAAAACGTCAGGAGAGAATGCCTCTAGAGCATGGCCATATAGCCCGAAAAAACCTACAACAACCCAGTGATTCCGGCCACGAAAGCCTTCGACAAGACAAAGTTGTTGTTATTATTATAACCCATGGAGCCCACTATGCAAAGATAAATCAATCTTATGGTGTTATCTCAATCTGCTGTCATAAAAGGTGTCACTATCTCAGCCACCCAGGTGGACAATTTTGGGATTTGGAGGATTTTGGAATAAGGGATACACAACCAAAAGAGATCTTTGGCCCTTCCCTAAACTGCAAATCCCAGGAACCCATAGTATGGAACCAGGGTAGTTGAAGTGGAATGGTTAACACTCTAATTGCATATTGTGAAAGGGACCTCAGGGTTGTTTTACCAAAGCCATTTGAGTTTGTTTTCTCCTGGTCCTCACAGACTTTGCTCCAACAAGTAGCATCAACATCAAGGATGATTTGTTATATTCACTGATTCACCAGAAGCTTAGTAAACTAAAACCAAAAGTAAAAGTCTCAGGAAGTGCATAGCAATCCCCAAGCAGATATAAAAGACATTATAAGCCAGCAAAAACAATATCCAATTTATACAACACAATTTTGTTATTTTGTTGTTGTTGTTGCTGTTCTTTTATGCCTGGGAGCTTCCTGCTCTCAAGACAGAAAAGATGGAACAATCAGTATCTCCTAACAGGAAAGGGGAACCCCAACACCCTTTGCCTTCTTTATAAACATCTAGCCTGCTCCTAGGAAAGAGAAGCCACCACCCAGACTTACTTACAAAGAGTGCTTGCAGTTGATCAAGTCGCAGCTGGGCTCCGGAGGAAAGTCCTGGGGACGCCAAGCAGGAAAGAGAAAGCAACGAGCTGCAGTCTTTTCCAAGAAACCACCAGGTGGGAGGGAAAAAGCGGGAGGAGGCGGAGGAAGGCAAGGCCAGCTGCCTCCTTTGCTTTCGGTTTCCATTCCAAGAGGTTCCTCCCTATCTCGTGCCCTGGATGCAACGCAAAGGGGGGGGGGGTGTTTTGGGACTCCCAGAGACTCTAGCTAGCAGGAGGGATGGGAGTTATAGTGGAGGACTGAGAGGAAACACAAACTGGGCCACTCCTCAGGCAGAAACAGGAGCCAAGATTAGCCCCTAGCCAGTGTTCAGCATTCATATATAAACTGCCATACCATATAATTAGTGTAGACCCATAGAATGCAGTTCAACTCCATTATGTGGGACATTATATGAGACCCATGTAATATACTGTACTTCTATGCAGCTAAACTCCATTATATGGGACTACTTTGTATAGTCAGTGCTATGGGACTACTTTATATAGTCAGTGCTATGTAACCAAGGGAAGGGGGCTTGAGGGGCTTCAGCCCCCCCCCCCCCCGCCAAATTCTCAGGGTGGTCCGCGAAAAGGCCTTACTGGTATATTATTTAAACTGTTATGTTTATTCATATCATAATCTGACCACCATGCTCAATATATCCTATATGCATGGGGGTATTGGGGTAACAATACAAAAGGTTTGCATGGGTAGATCCTCAGCCCCCCCCCCCTTAAATCAAACTCCCCCCCCCTCAAACTCAGCACCCCCCCCCCCCATCAAAATCCTGGCTACGGGTCTGCTCAGTGTAGACCCATATAATGCAATTCAATGCAGTTAAATTCCATTATATGGGACATTATGTAAGTAGACCCATATAATGCAGTTCAATGCAGCTAAAGTCCATTCTATGGTCTATTCTATAGTCAGTGTAGACCTGTTTGATGCAGTTAAACTCCATTATTATGTGGCATTATATAAGCATAGACCAGTGGTTCTCAACCTGTGGGTCCCCAGGTGTTTTGGCCTACAACTCCCAGAAATCCCAGCCAGTTTACCAGCTTTAGGATTTCTGGGAGTTAAAGTCCAAAACATCTGAGGACCCACAGGGTGAGGACCACTGCTCTATGAGTCCCCAGATGTTTTTGGCCTACAATTCCTAGAAATCCCAGCCAGTTTACCAGCTGTTAGGATTTCTGGGAGTTAAAGGCTAAAAAACATCTGGGGACCCCAGGTTGAGAACCACTGGCGTAGACCCATATAACACAGTTCGATGCAGCCAAACCCCTTCTATGGAACTACATTATATAGTCAGTGTAGACCTGTGTAATGCAGTTTGATGCAATTAAACTCCATTATATGGGACTATATTATACAGTATAGTCAATGTAGATCTGTGTAATGCAGTTTGATGCAGTTTAACTCCATTATTGTGTGGCATTATATAAGCGTAAACCCATATAACGCAGTTCAATGCAGCTAAATCCCATTCTATGGAACTATATTATATAGTCAGTGTAGACCTGTGTAATGCAGTCTGATGCAATTAAACTCCGTTATATAACGCATTATATAAGTGTAGACCCATATAATGCAGTTCGATGCAGCTAAACCCCATTCTATGGGACTGCATTATATAGACATTGTAGATCTATATAATGCAGATCAATACAACTAAACTCTCCAATCTCTTAAAAGAAGCAGCTTCAGAGACAGCCAGCAAAATAACCAGGCATTTCTTGCTCTCAGAAAGTTATGTTCTGAAAAACTCAGAAAAGGTAGAAAAAATAAAGAGAACTGGTGTTCCAGTGATGCCACCAAAATTGAGGAACCCCAAGCAATGACAATACACTGGCTTTTATATTTCACAATGCTGTGCCGTCTTTTGGGTGTTAATCAGACAATTTCCCACCATGCTCCATGTCTCCACCCTGCAACCACACTCGGCCCAGTTCTTATCAGTAGGAACCCTTCTTCCCAACCCACCATGTACAAGGGAAGTGCTGATGTCAATAGGCAGGGTAGGGTCCAGCAAACCTCTGGCTTATCAAGGCCATTTGTGCCCAGCAGGGTTTCTTACTCTTCTCTATGGCACACAGCAAACAGGGTGAAACTGATCAGAAACAACATACTGGAAAGGTTTGGGGGATTGACTCAACATGATGGAAGTTGTAGTTCACCCTGGACAACTTCCATCATGTTGAGTCAATCCCTCAAACCTTTCCAGTATGTTCAGTTTCTGATCAGTTTCTCCGTTTGCTGTGTGCCATAGAGAAGAGTAAGAAAGGCAGTGGGCGGGATCATGCAAATTCCACACCAATAGAGAGAGTCAGAAACAATGAGATGTCTATGGTGGAGGGAAAACAAAATCTAGGAAGAGATTTTCCCTTTATGAAAGCATTCACTTGGTGGTGGGCAGTATGGTGTTTGTGGAGAACATTGGCAAGCCTCTTGTAAATGTTCATGGCACTCACTATAACTTGCAATGTTATTGGAGGGAGGGCCATTGGTGTCTCATGCGTGATGGAAGTTATAGCCATTTATGGAGGCAGGAGCTTGTCTGTGCAAGTGGACACCCCTGCCACACATAAACATACATATTTTCACTTTTTTATGTGTATAGATAGATATCTGGGGTCACATAAAATTTTCTCAGGCCAAAAGGGGTCCCAAGTCAAAGTTACGAAGCCCTTGATTAAGATATTTACCCATTGGTGCCCCTGTGAGTCTGCTACAGTGAACTGGCACCAACCATAGCACACAGAATTGCTACTGGTTTCCTCTATGTTGTTGGTTTATGTTCTTTATCAGTGAAATAATTGTAGCTGTTATTACTCACAAAAAAAGCCAAATATAACTATTTGGGATCAGTAAGAATTGATTATCATTTCAAGAGCCATGGTGTGAATATCTGAGACTTCTCTCATGTCCCCGCATGAGGAGCTGGAGCTGATAGAGGGAGCTTATCCACCTCTCCCCGGATTCGAACCACTGACCTTCAGTCCTGCCGGCACAGGGCTTTAACCCACTGCGCCACCGGGGGCTCCAACTCTCTCCCTAAAAAAAGGGAGAGAGTTGTGCCTGTGTGTGTGTGTGTGTAAATTGTGAACTTCAGCAGCAGTGGGATTTGCTTGTTTGTGCTTGCATTTGCTGAGATAAGAAATGGCCTTTGATTCCTTCCTGGGTGTAGCTGTCTTGTAAACTCCTTGCTGACCAGAGTTAAGTGTCAGTTACATGTGTTTTGGTTTGTCTACTGAATGTTATGTTTTTAATGGTTTAATAAAAACCCTACCCTAGCATGATTCTGCAGTTGTTTCCATATGGGGGCAGTCTACGCATTGAAAATGAAATGAATCCTCCAGAAAGAAGCTCTTTATTAGGACTACAGCGAGACTGCAATCCTACATGCATCCAGGTTAAATATCTCTTATCTGAAATACAGGAACGAGAAGTATTTGGTATTTTGGTGTTGTTTAGGGGTTTCGTTTGGAATATCTGTTTTTCCATTATGCGTGTTTTATATACCTTATGCACATAGCCTGAAAGTAATTTTATACCATAGTTTTTAAAAGTTTGTGCATGGAACAAAGTTTTTTGTGCACTGAACTATCAAAAAGCAAAGTACTACTATCTCAGCCACTCATGTGGACAATTTTTTAGTTTTGGAGTATTTCAGAATTCCATATTAGGGATGTTCAACCTGTATATACACATGTGAACATAAGTCTCATTGAATTTCAGTGTAGCTTATTTCTGAACAGATATCTTTTGGAGTGTAATTTTTATAACTTCAACACATTTTTAAAAGTTTACAAATTTACTATAAATATTTAAGGGTTAGTTTATGTGTTGTGATCAAGGACGCATTTACACTTCATTCTATATCCACCCCTAGTCTTTTGATTTCTTGACTTTAGTCTCAATTTTTCTTTATGACTGATCCAAGGTATATAGAATATCTTGAGCCTCTTTAATTGCCATGGTTCCAAGCAGTGCAATCCTGAGATTTGTAGTTTGGTGTGGCACCAGTACTGTTTCGAAGAGAAGGCTAAAGAATGTGTAAAACTATAACCCCAGTGATACTATAGCATTGAACCATGGCAGTTAAAGTGGTGTAAAACTGCATTAATTCTACAATGTAGATGCATCCCCCAAAAATGGAAACTACTTTAACTCTACCTACCATCTTACCAAGTATTATTATGTGGTGAAATGTGATGTGGAATACTTCACCATGCAGGTGGTACAAAGTCTACCACAAAAGAGTACAAAGAAAAGCTTAAAGTGATCTGGTGAAACTTAATAATGCTCTTGTGCCTAACACTCGATACTTTGTGTAATGTTTTTAAACAAACTCTGAGAGGATGACTGTCCCACTACAGTTTCTTTTAACATGAGAAAACTTGTTCAGTCAAATAACAAAGAACATAATTACTTATTTTTTGAAAACTAAAAGTACCAAAAATACCCTTCTCTTCACCTTGCCATTTCTTGAATGGCATCCTGTCTGAGTTTTTCAAATTTAATCTGGCTGCAGACTGTCAAAGTAACTCACTCATCATGCTAAACCATGGTTCCTGCATAGTGAAGCATCAGCCTACCAGTTTAACTCAGGCACCATGTTTTGGAAATTGCCACCACACACTGATGGTGTATCTACACTGTAGAATTAATGCAGTCTAACAACACTTTAACTGCCATGGCTCAGTGCTATGGAATCATGGGAGCTGTTGTTTGGTGAGGTGCCAGTTCAGATAAGTTCCAGTTAAGACACACAGAGATGATGGTAGATTCATAGATCGCCTTTATTGCTTTGATGACCAAAGAAAGATGTGGTGGTTGGGGGAGGGGGTTGATTATCTGCATCCTGATCTGCTTGGCTGATGAGGTTTCTTTGGTGACTTATGCCTATTGTGTGTTGGTGGAAAGAAGTAAAGTCAAGAAGGGCTTCCCATCAGAAGTGTTTCCTGCTTATGAAGGTACATGGGGAACGATGACGTCATGCATCTGAGCCCTGTTCCTGGGGCTCTTGACTTTTTGTCATCTGGATTTCAGATAACAAAACTGCAACTCCCATGATTCCATCAAATTTTACTAGTTAAAGTAGTGTCAAACTGCAGTGTGAATGTGTTCTGCAATTTTACAATGTAAATGTATTCTAGGGGTAGGAAATGTGTGTCCTGTGTTAAATATTCTGTGGAAGCAATTAAGATCTATCGCAGAGAGGTCACTACCTCACTTGGTAGCCAAAAGTATTTCAGCTTTTCAAACACGTTCCCAACCATTGCTAAAAACTGGCCATCCAGGTTTAGGGCTGAGTCCAGGAGAACACACTGATTGTGAACCAGAGTCTTCAGTGGAAAAGTCGGCCCATCCAACATCAGTGGGAATTTGAAGACGGTTACAAATATTATGCCCTCTAGCAAAGAATCTGTGTTCTGGTTCCTGGGCTCATCCTTGGTTTTCCAGTTCCATCCTTGTTGACTTTTGCGGTCTTTGCACTGAGTCCAACAGCTTACAGAGCAAAACAGTAGGTCATTATGGGTTAGTCCTCTAACTGAACAGCCCAATCTGGGACAGAATGTATCTTACTTTAACCAAAAAAGTATTTTTAACCTATGAGAATTAAAACTTACAAGGAGTAAGATCTTGGAATTAAAAGGGACACAAATGTATTTCTGGGCACTTCAACTCCTTGCTGGGAGGCACAGGATATTAACTCTTGCAATGTTACAAGTCCCAAGCAAGTATTTTCCTTGTTATTCAAAATCGGCAAAAGTGAGCCAAGTTGGCCACTATTTCATCTAGATATTTACAAGAAAAGTTTTGTTATTGGAAAGGAAGACTAATTTGGCTTCATCCTTAAACAAGTTTTATTGAAAGATAAACAACAGCAGAATAAATTTAACTTAATGTATTTATTACAGCTAGTTATAAAACTTTCTTCCAGATCTTTCAAACTCTCTGTTTCATTCCTTAAAAAGTCAAGTCTTCCCTCTGGAAGAAACTTAAGGTGTAACTCCAGTTGTTAATCCCACCTAGACTAGACAGATTGAACAAGTGGAGGGAGTGACTTATCCAATTCCCATTTATTTAATGGAGCTGTTCTTGTCAGGACTAACTGATAGGAAGTCAAAGCAATTTTGATAACATTGGAGTATTTGCTTTTGAGAGTGTGGAAAATATCCTCCAGCACCATGGGGAATCTTACAGAACAAAACAAACAGATGAAAGATGTTATTACAGCAACAGTTCTCATGCCAGAACAAGTGTCCTATCCTCTTTCATTCCCAGTCACATCCTTCCTTTTAATAGCTATCTCCCTTCTCAAAATCCTAGTCTACTGTAATTTGACGTTGTTTTGCAGAGCCTAGGCAGATCTGTTAACTGTTACATCTCTAAAATAAGTACTGCAGTTCAAAAGTCATAATTTGGGGAGTTGCTTCAATTTAAAATTCCTCGTGAGTCAAACATAACCAAATAGTTCCTTCTGGTTCCTTTTTTTTTTAAAGTCTGCTAATGTATCAATTGAAACATAATCAAGTAACCAGAACACTCCCTATAATGATAGAATCATGGAGTAATAGAGTTGGAAGAGACCACATGGGCCATTCAGTCCAAACCCCTTCCATGTAGAAAAAGCACAAAGCACCCTCAACAGATGGTCATCCAACCTCTGCTTAAAAGCCTTCAAGGTAGGAGCCTCCATCGCACTTTGAGGCAGAGAGTTCCACTGCTAAACTGCTCTTCTTGATAATAATAATAATAACAATAAACTTTGTTTATAGACCACCCTATCTCCCTGAAGGGTCTCAGGGAAGTTTCCAACAAATATGGCAAACATTCAATACCCAAAGAAAAACCATACAATAGAAAACAACATAACAATAACTTAAATAATCAAAATAGCAAAAAAATAAATATAAGAACTAAAATTAAAATAAAGTAAAAATGTCATAAAATACAAAAACCGTGATAAAAGACAATAAAAATAAAATATAAAACCGAATACATCAGAGCTTCATCGGGCAAGGTTCAACAATAACAATAGCCAGGAGTGCTAAAAATGGACCTAATTAATTAAAAATGGCTGGGTGAGGATTAGTGCAAACAGCATATCATAGGGTTGGGGGATTGGATATTACAGTTATTCCTAATGTTCAGGTGGAATCTCCTTTCCTGTTCTAGTCTCCAAGGCAGCAAAAAATAAAAGTAATTAAAACAGCAATAATCCACAAAAGGAGTGAGGTTACCCCTCATTAAGTTATAATGATAATGTAACTTACACGTGCTTTGAATTATTTGTAACAGTTTCCTTCCAAAGTTCTATAATCCTGAAGAATTATATAATTTCAATACAATTATTAATATTTAAATGTTACCATACTTACTTTAGACATTGAATAAAGAAATTAATTCCATCCACATGTACCAGAAACTATTTTCCATGGTAACATTAATAATATCCAAATATATTTCCCAATGAATGCTCCAAAATGACTATTTCAACTGAAATGTTAAATGAACTGGACAGTGAAATTACACATAATAGTTTACTACACAAGCTGCCTGTTAGCAGATGTGAGATTCAATTTGGAGGAAAGTATGATGGAATCTCAGAGCATAGACCTCACTTTTGTATCAGGAATTTGTGACCAGGGAGGCATCTGGACGGCGTATGGGAGGAAACACCCAAGATGAGGGATTATGACACAGGATAAAATCATGGCGCGATTTTTCAGACTGAAAGTGGCAGACATGTGAATTGTTCTTTCCACATGCAGCTAGAATCATTATAATGTCCTGACAGCCTTGTTTATATGGTCCCAGGCCAAGTCTGACTGAAACCAAGATAAACCGTTTTTAAAAACTCCCTACTTTACCCATTGGAGACTAGAAATAAGATATTTTTCACTATGATATAGAAAAAGGCTCATCTCTCAGATTGTAAGAACCAGTATTTTTGAAAGCTTTAGATTCATACATATCAACCAGTTTTGTCCTCCACTGTGTATATAGCTTTTTTGGATCGTGACTAACATGTGTTATAAACCTTAACCTCTAAAACAAATGAGCAGAATCCTCGACTGAAGTTGTATTTTTGTAAGTGGATTTATGTCTGCGGGAATTAGAATGGGGCAGTTTCATAATGTACAGTAGAGGGCTGCTGTAATTGCACAATGTGACAGCTGCACAATGAAACCAATGCATATCAGGACCAATGAGAATTGGGCATTGATGCACATCAGGCAACAATACGCATTGGGCATTGTTGCTGCAACTCCTTAATAGAGTTTCTTAATATACAAGCAGTCCCCAAGTTATGAACAAGATAGATTCTGTAGGTTTATTTTGAAGTTAAATTTGTATGTAGGTCAAAACAGGATATTTTAAATGTGTAACTCCAGGCATATATATGTGGGAGAAAGCGTGACAACACACATTGCCCCGTTGCCCTTTCCCCCATCATATGGGGAAAAGAGAGGAAAGTGTGGGTAACTCCATCAGAACTACCTAAAAACACTTTCCTCTCTGTTGTAGAGGAGAACACATCATTTGATACTTTCCCTCCACTTTGGGAGGAATGTGGGCTGGGCCAAGCCAGTGTCAGCAGGTCCCATCTAAAAGAAAAAAAGGCACAAAAAAGCTGCATGTTAAGAGGTCCCAGGTCTTTTTCCTACCTTATCAGACGGTTGGTGGCAAAAGAAGATAGCGCCCCACACCTCACATCGGGAGAGCACTCACATGGCTTCCCGATAGATTGGGCAACACTGGAAGCCTCCGTGTTGCCAAGGTGGTGGTACACCATTTCTGCCCCTCTGTACCCACGTACCAGACACAACATTGTTTGATGGGAGCTGGCCAGCTTTGTGGGTGACAGGGGTTAGATTGGCATTTGCCACCGAATATAGCCCTGTTTAATGAGGTGGTAAATGCAATTACATGGTCAAATTCTGGTTGAAGTTCACTATAAAGTCATTCTGGAGAACGTAGATCTTCCTAGAGAGATATTCTCTCAGGTAAAAAACATAATTTCTGTGACCCTAATTTCTGTGACCCTAACCCTAGCAAATGGAGAGGGTGGCTGTATTTCCAGCCAGCACTTCAGTAACTTCCAATCTGAATGGTTTGATTAAATGGTATGTGTCCATTTCTCTTCATAGAGCGTCCATTTGAAGATACAACTTTTACAATAAAACTTCTTTTCTCTTCTCTTTCATTATATTCTATGGACTATTGTGAGGCAGTAGCTGTTTTCTCAAGTTATGTGACCCATGGAGCAAGGCTTTTCCCATGAAAGATTGTTTACATTTTCTTCTTCCTTTTTCAATTCTTTTCTTTTCAGCTGGTTATCAGAACTACTATTAACCTTTAATAAAGGGTAACTGACTGTATTCTTCACTTGGATTATTTGTAAGATGGGATGTATCAATGCCGTGCTACAGTAGCAGTTTGATACTGCTTTAAACTGCCATGGCTCTATTCTAAGCAGTCTTGAGATTTGCGGTATAGTAAGGTAGTTAGAATTCACTGGCAGAATGATCTAATGCTGTAGTTCAGAGTGTAGTCAGAAATGCTAACCGCAAATCCCACTATTCCACAAGATGGAGCCATGAAAGTTATAATGATATCAAGGTACCATAATTGTGTAGTATGGATTCATTCTTTCTCTACTAGACCACCTTTGGTCTGAAGAGTAAGACTGAGAATCTTATAAATGAACTTCTAGATAATTTATGTGTCAGTGGATTGATCAGTCCATTTCTAATTTAAGACAGTTTGTGAAAAAGCAAATGGTACTATTCTATTATCGGTACCAACAAGATAAAATGATTTTCTGTATCATGATTTCCAGATTTATGTTTAGTCTGCATAAATATGGAAATCTCTACTGCTCCACTAAATGATAAGAACTGATGCTTGCATCATGCTGCCTGGGCCATCTGGTTTCTTTCTGCCTGTGTGGGGTAACTTGGAATGACTACTGAGGAAGTCTGGACAATGAGGGTTTTTGTAAAATATCTTTACTACTAAATATTTACAGGATTTGAAGCAGAGGTTATGCCTCTTCCAGAATATTTCTTTTTTGTCATCACTACTTTCTATCCAGTTTTCTAGTTCCTACCCCCCAATAATCTGTATTAACTGAATACGAACAATTCTCCTTGAGTTCCTTGAGTTTATCTCGTTTTGTTGCATTTAAAATTTCACAATCTTATTGATCTTAACATCTGGAGTTTCCTTGATGCCTATTTCTAGCACATGTGCAATTCTGGTTGGGCTACACTTGAGTTCCCTTAAAGGGAGAAAAGCGGTACAGTAGAGCCTCACTTATCCAATATAAACTGGCTGGCAGAACATTGAATATTGGATAATAAGGAGGGATTAAGGGAAAGCCTATTAAACGTAAAATTACGTTATGATTTTACAAATTAAGCACCAAAGCATCATGTTTCACAACAAATTGACAGAAAAAGCAGTTCAATACATGGTAACGTTATGTAGTAATAACTGTATTTATGAATTTACACCAAAACATCACAGCTGTGTATCTGGGTGGGAGACAGACTGTGTTGGATAATACAGAACATTGAATGAGCAAAGGTTGGATAAGCGAGACTCGACTGTATATAAATGTATTAAATAAATAAATACACATAAAGATTGTGTATATCCACATTGCAGAATTATAGCAGTTTGACACCACATTAACTGTAGAGACTCAATGCTATGGAATTATGAGTGCTGTAGTTTTACAAGAACTGTAACTTTCTCTGCCAAAACGTGTTACTGCCTCACCGAACTACAAACCTCAGGATTCCATATGATAGAGCTATTCTGTCAAAGTGTGTTATAAATTACACTATGGATGATTTCTTAGCAACTGGTTCATTATCTGTTATATAGTTAAATTTTACTGCATATACTGCTGAACAATCCTTGCAGTTCCCAGAATCCCATGAGCCAGGTCTTATTTCATCTCTGCAGAAATCTTCCTAAAATTACTTGTAAGTCTATTCTTCATAGCTGACCAACAACCCACCAGCAATATCCCATAGGACTCACTTTTTGGGGTAAAAATAGGAACTTTTTCATCGTGTCAGGAGTGACTTGGAGAAACTGCAAGTCACTTTAGGTGTGAGAGAACTGGTTGCCTGCAAGGACGTTGCCCAGGGGACGCCCAGATGTTTTGATGTTTTTACCATCTTTGTGGGAGGCTTCCCTCATGTCCCCGCATGGGGAGCTGGAGCTGATAGAGAGAGAGCTCATCCGTGCTCTCCCCGGATTCAAACCTGCGACCTGCCGGTTTAACCCACTGCACCACCAGGGGCTCCTAATAGGAACTTAGCCTATCCTACTAGCAACCCAATTGTGAACCACATGGTCTCATAAAATCTTCCAACACATTACTGGGTCACATGTGACAAGGCCACAGGTTCTTTATTTCTTAAAAAAAGGTTTCCTGCTTTTGATCTGGAGTTACTAACTCAGATCACTGCTGCTTCTCAATGCAATCTCTTCTTTACAATGCCCATATTTTGTCAAAACATTGCTTTAATGGTAAACTTTGAAGTGCATCTTTGAAGACACATGACTCCAGAGAGTTCAAATATTCAGGCAGCTGTGTAAATCCATGTCACCATATTATTTATTTATTTATTTATTTATTTCATACATTTCTACCCCGCCCTTCTCCCCACAATGGGACTCATATCAGTTCTAGCACTTTTCATTTTTAACACTAATTATTACCCATTAAAGGTCTTGGTATAGTGGTTTGGTCATTGGAATATGACTCTAGAAACCAGGATACAATTCCCCGAAACCCACTAGATGAACTTGGATAAGTCACATAGTCCCAGAAAACCCCATGATAGGTTCGCTATAGGGCCAGAAATGACTTGAAGAGACAACAAATATAGCACTATCAATACGTTGTTGTTGGAAAAAATGGTTCTCTTTCCAGCTAATTCTGATTATTATAGCTAAGCTTAGAGGGTAATGTGGAATCTGACACACAGGCCCCAAGGATTAAGCAAAAAATGAGCATTTGTACCCTGTAATTGCTGGCTACATTGATGTACTGATCTTTCATAATAGTATAAATAAAAGAATACTGGAAGCCATGGCCTTGACTCAATTGATGGGCAAGACAACTTAGTGATTAAGATATGAATGGAATGTTGCTGTCCAAGAAATATGACTCATTATTGGTTTTCCTCTGCACCTTTTCTATATCCATTGCTTCAAATGATGACTGAACACTCATCTTCAAAGGCTCTCAGCCAGACAGATCCAAAAAACAGACAACTGGAAGTTACTGTGTTCAGTGCCAATGAAAAATTGCCTGTGCTTTGCTTTTGCGTGATTTAAAAAAAAAAAAAAAACAAGATTGGAAGTGGGGGTGGAAATGGGACACTGGGATTTAATTATTTGTTCTTGCTGTCATCCTGACTGAAAGTATTCCCAGAAAAACTCCTATCTGCACAACTTGGAGTTTTCCTTCGATTGAGTGGCAAGCATGTTTTCTGCATTCAGTTTGACCTCCAGGCTAAAATACTAGGCATGCAAAGGAGTAGGTCTTATGCTAAGTTTGGTAATAGGACTTTTAGAGACTTCATTTTTCTCAGTATTTATGCTGGCTAGGGAATATCCCCTAAAGATATATTTTCCAAGATCTGTGGCAATCCCATAAAAATGGCCGGAATCTAGTTTGGTTGTTACACCAGAATAATTTCTATAGAAGTCTAGTATAGCACCAAGATTGCCACTTAATCCTTATTAATCCTTATTATAAGGAATATTTCATATATGAGGATTGGAAGTCTTGTCCTTTATAGGGTTGGCAGAGGTTTCTTATAAGCAAAGTTCTTCATTTTAGATAGAATGGGTAAGATTCCAAGAAATACCACATTTTTGAATTTTGGTTCTTCCTAAATATATAAATCTGTGTTATTTATGGTTATGGACATTATGTTACAGTAATTTTGCAGAGAAGCACAGAGTTTACATTTACTATTTAGGTAGAACATAAATATGAAGTACTTTATCCTTCTCCACCATGCAAGTCATTATTTCTGATGATCCGTTGTTGTTGTTTTGGAAACCTGGCAACACCATATAACATCCAAGTAGTGCTTGTAGAGGATGGTATCCAATACACTCTTGTGCAAGCAGCTTCTCATTCACCACCATGCAATGGTATGGGCACATAGCTCTGCCCTCACACTCTTAACTGAAATGGTAAGCATAATATCTCTGCCAACTACATGTAGACACACTCCTTATAGTCATGACCTCCCTCTGTCTAAGTACATTGATGGTGTTTTACAGGATCTTTGTGAATATGTTTATGAAAACAAACCTATTAGAATGCAAAATAGGTCTGGGGGCAACTCTGATAGTCATTCCCCATGTAAAACGTTGTATATGATTTGAATTAAATTTTCGGCACATACAATTGAGCTGTCAGGATGGACTTCCCCAATCCCTGACTGCTACACAGATGGTTAGGGGAAACTGCTGGATAGAGTAAGTCTGAATGAAGACTCAGAGAGATTTCTGGGGAAAAGAGGATTTTTTGTGTGTGTCAGAACCAGCTTGAGAAACTGCAAGTCGCTTCTCGTATGAGATAATTGGCCGTCTGCAACAACATTGCTCAGGGGATGCCCAGATGTTTTACCATCCTTTGGGAGGTTTCGTTCATATCTCCACATGGGAAGCTGAAGCTGACAGATGGGGGCTCATCCCATCTCATAAATTCGAACCACTGACCTTCAAGTCAGCAGTTCAGCTGGCACAAGGGTTTAACCCATTGCGCCACCGCGGCTCCTGAAAAAAAGAGGTAGTGGCAACCTTATGTGTACAACTTCTGTTTAATCATTCATCTGATGACTATGATGACAACTTCTTAGTCAAAGCATCAAAATGTATATATACATGTACATGTCTTCCCAGTCTGTTCTCCATGGAAACACGACATAAAAAAATATTTCTAGCAAAACCAATGAAACCAGGAGGGACTGTAGGAGGATCTTAGTTGCTTACACAAGAATGTAAAGCTGGAATGGAAAATGACTCCAGTGGAATCATTGTGACATGAACGAGTGTCATTAAGTGGAATGAAGTGCAGTGATTGTGGTGCAGTTAAATATATAGAAATGCTTGTGCTTTCCCCCACAATCTTATGCAGTCTGTTTTAGGGAAGAGTGTGGGTTTTGTATTTATTATTGTTGAAAAATCACCTTTTTGTTTGGTTTTCGTCTATTTCTAGACCTGGTTTAATCTGAAAACCTGAAAACCTCTTGGGCCCAGTGAACTTGTAGGATCACTTTCTCCCACCTATGCAATTCTATAGTGTTTTCTTGTTATCTTAGTGTGCTTTTCACCCTATTATAGTTTGATTCTATTGTTAGGTCTTTGTGTTC
The DNA here is from genome assembly GCF_037176765.1 of Anolis sagrei. Lineage (NCBI taxonomy): Eukaryota > Metazoa > Chordata > Lepidosauria > Squamata > Anolidae > Anolis > Anolis sagrei. Next base: position 204,968,076 of record NC_090021.1, on the reverse strand, counting down.
GTCCTTGTGAGTATTATATCTCTTCAGCAGCATATAATTGCTACAAATAAATTAAAATGATTAATAATCTCATCAATGGTGTGTCTACACTGAAGAATTTGTGCAGTTTGACACCACTTTAACTGTTGTGGCTCAGTGCAATGGAATCCTAGGATTTTTAGCTTGTTGAGGCGCAAGCACTCTTTTGCAGCCCTTGCAAAACCATACTTTGCAAAACTATAGTTCCCATGATTCTAGCATGGAACCATGGCAGTTAAAGTGGTCTCAAACTGCATTAATTCTACAGTGTAGACACAGCCTTAGTCAAGTATCATAGAATTGTAGAGTTGGAAGAGACCTTGTGGTCCATCCAGTCCAAACCCCTGTCAACAAGCAGGAAAATTGCATTCAAAGCACTCCCGACAGATGGCCATCCAGCCTGTTTAAAAGCCTCCACCACACTCCAGGCAGAGAGTTTTACTGCTGAACAACTCTCACAGTGAGGAAGTTCTTCCTAATGTTCTGGTCAAAATACTTTTTTCCTATCTGCTCTCTCCATTCAGGGTAAAGGATTTCTCATTAGCAGCTCCACACAGTTGGGAAAATGTATAGATCAACAGTTGTTAGGATTTTTGCTGTGTGTTAAAGGTATGGAAAAAATAAGTCAGGAAAACTTAATAGAGGAATGAACTAAGATAATTTTTGCTGATTTCATGTACATTACGTCTGTTCTGGATTTTGTAAGAATTGTGGTGTACTTGCTTTATCATCACTTGTGAGTCACAGTAGAGCGGGAAAAGGAACTTTCTGTGACCTAATAAAGTGAACAAAGTACTGAGCACAGATTGGTATGAAAAACCGTAAACTATGAATAAAATGCTAAATAGCTTTAGCATATGGGTCTACATGTTTCTTTGGATTTACTGACTGGTTAATGATTGATTGGCCATTAGCTCCTACCCTTCTATGTGTAACACAAAGAATACATGTATGAGATATTATTTTCTGCACTTTTGAGTGTAATTCTAATTAAAAGTAAAATATGGTGGAAAAAACTGACCATATATCAACAAAATGATAGGGAGAGATTTCATTCTTGCATAATAGTTATTATTCATATTGTAATAATTTGAAATGGTACAATGAGTGCTTCCACATAGGGACATTTAATGAGAATTGCCTTTTCTCTTGCAATGCAGCTAGAATTCTGCTCATGGAAAATAACTAGAAAAATTACATGAAAGAATATATGCATGGGTTTATTGTGAGTTTTCCAGGCTGTATGGCCAAGTTCCAGAAGCATTCTCTCCTGATGTTTCACCCACATCTGTAGCAGGCATTCTCAGGGGTTGTGAGGTCTGTTGGAAACTAGACAACTGAGGTTTATATATCTGTGGAATGTTCAGGGTGGGAGAAGGAAATTTTATCTGTTTGAGGCAAGTGTGAATATTGCAATTGCAGTATTAAAAAATTCTAAAATCAGTACAGTACATAAAGAACGCAGCTAGAATTCTGCTCATGGAAAATAGCTAGAAAAATTACATGAAAAGAATATATGCACAGTTCCACCTTTTCCAAGTCAATGTTCTTTCAAGACTGTTAATAATCATCAAATGTTTCAAGAAACTGGCAAGAGCAGCACATACAGAAATTATGGCTGGCTCTAGATCCTTTTAATCCTTTCTTTCTTGGCATGTGTACAAAATCTAGGTGGCATTTTCGTTCTGTCAACCTATATCAGTTCCTACAGTTGGCCAAAATTGTTCCTATGCTGCATTGCAGTGGAGGCTGGAAAGAAGGGAATGAGTTGGCAAGATCTTATACTCAACTTCAAATTCCCAAATGAAGACTTCTCCAGTGTTTTACTGACAACTCTAAACTGAAGACACTCTTCACTTCAAACAGTAAAAAAATCCAGATGTAGCACCATAGGATTTAGAACTTCATGAATGAGAAAAAACACTGAGAATGCACAGGTTTTTTAAATATCTGCAAATGTTTAGAGCCCCTTGGAAGCAAATAAAAGCAGATGGCACAACCATTAATGTTGCAGTATATTCTAACTACATTTCCAGGATGCCTCAGCTCTGGCGGGTATCTCCAACTAGACATTCACAGCCCCCTCTCCTTCTCCTAGTGCTCAAATTTAAATAGATTAAATTGTTCACCAGCTGAAGATTGTTGCATTCTAAAGGCACAATAAAGAGACTCTGAATCACCAAGAGTCATTAATGTTAACATAGTTAATCTTTGATACATGGAAATATTTATTTATTTATTTATTTATTTATTTAATACACTTGTATACCGCTAATATCTCAGCCTAAAACGGCGACTCATTGCGGTTTACAACATTTAAAACAACAATATTCCGATTAAAAATATAAAACACATACATATACAATACACAGTATTGGGCCACCAATACAGACCAATGCATCTCTTAATTAAAATCATAATCCAATTTCGTTGTCTGTGATTGCTAGTCCTTGATCAAAAACTTCATCGCATCGGATTAGCCGAATGCTTGCTCAAACATCCATGTTTTCAGTTTTTTCCGAAATACCATCAGCAAGGTGGCTGATCTTATTTCTATAGGGAGGGCATTCCAAAGCCGCGGGGCCACCACAGAAAAGGCCCTGTCTCTCGTTCCCGCGAGCCGCACCTGTGAAGCAGGCGGGATAGAGAGAAGGGCCTCTCCCGAAGATCTTAGGGTCCTGGTGGGCTGATAGGCCGAGATACGTTCGGATAGATATGTAGGGCCAGAACCGTTTAGGGCTTTAAAGGCCTAATATCTTCTGCCTAATATCTTCTGCCTTCTCTTGTAAGTTCTTGTTTATTCAGTACTAGCTTTGGTACCTGGCGATGCCCAGGTTATTTGAGAAAGGCATCGTTTTTTGGGGGTGTTAGGTAATATCATTTAGATAATTATTAACACTATTTATTAGAAACAAAGCTAATTTTTGATGTTGTCCCTTGTCCATCCTCTCCCAAAACTCACCAGGATGTGAAGTACTTCATTGGTCCAAGTCCATCATTCGTGGGGTCGCAGTGGTCTCCGGATGTGGATGAAGGTACTATATTTTCTGGCATATAAGACTACTTTTTAACCCAGTAGAATCTTCTCAAAAGTTGGTGGTCATCTTATATGCCAGGTGTTGTCTTATCGGGCAGCTCTGAAACTTCCGAGCCAGACTGGAGAATCTGTGGTTGCTACATATTGTGGAGGAAGCTCAAAAACGGCTGCGGCCGTATCCCTGCCGTATGCAGCAACCTTATGAAAGCAGCAAGGGTGGCACTCTACAAGTACAGTAGAAGAAAATCCACTCACCAGGATTCGTGGAAAGAAGTGACTTAATGTGGTCCCGATGATGAGGTGAGGGGGCGTCTCAATGGAAAGGTGTAAGTGAAGGGCGGAGCAAGCTGCAGACATCTGGGATCCCTGGGGTATAGAAAAAGAGATAGAGCAGTGCTGTGTCCAGAAAAAACATGCCTCTTTCACCCATCTGGCCTGCCCTTGTATCCTATTACCATAACTCCTTCTCTGCCTCTCAGATCTCGCTCCAGAGGACTGCAGTGAAGTGGCACAGGTGCTCATGTGTAAGATCTGAGAGGCAGAGAAGGAGGTACGGTAGTAGGAAAATTACCATATTGAAATCAAATCTGATGGGTTTTTTTTAAAAAAAAATTGATGTGCGTTGGAAGAGGGGTAGTCTTATACGGTGAGTATGTCCCAAACTCTATATTTTAACTGGAAAAGTTGGGGGTTGTCTTATACACCCAATTGGCTTATACGCCAGAAAATATGGTACTTCACATCCCATCCGTTATGATCCATCCTTCCCCAAATCACACCAGGACGTAAAGTGGATCATGAGGGGTCTGTGTGGCAAGTGTGTTCCAGGTCCATCATTTGTGGGGGTCACAGTGGTCTCAGGAAGTTAGTGAAGGTACTTCAAATCCTAGCATAACTAGTGGGACATCCATGCTGCACTGTTATAGCAATTTTATACCATTTTAATTGTCATGAGTCCATTCTTTGCAGTTCTGAGGTTTGTGGTTTGGTAAGCTATTCAGATGACCTTGAAAAGAAATGGACTGGGAATTAAATAGGTTTAAATATTAATTGCCAAACCACGCCTAATGATTCCAGAGAATGAACCCATGCGCATCAAGGGCAACCAAAATAAATGCACTATGCACTCCCTTAGTGCATACCATTTTAGGGACATTTTGGTTAGTAACACGGAAATTTAAGGAAAAAGCATTTTCAGATATGGAAGATTAGCATATACACTTCAGGTTTATGGTCCTTTACTATTTAGTTGCTCTTTGTGCATCGGTGCACTCATACAAACACACACAATAGCAACTTGAGAAAGATCATTTAAGGGAAACAAAAAGCTTGAGTGTTTCATGCCTTTATTCCGTTTGTTTCTACAGAAAGCCTGAAGAGTAGTTTTTGTATCTTCACAGGGAGTGGCAAAGTTCCCAGTCCAGAAGAGGCACATCTGAAGATGAAAAAAAAACTATAATACTATCGAGGATAATAAAGTGAGGACATCTAAGGTAACATCTTTTCCTGATCCCCATCTCCAGCATTTCCAAGATAATCATGAACTCCCCAGACTTAATAAGGATGTTGTGGTTAAGATACAAGTGAACCTGTATGTTAATGGCATTTGGATGAATGATAGTATACTGGGGGGGGGGGGGGATCTTATAACTCACTTTGATGTGTTGCATCTTAGGGTTTTTATAAAGGGTTGACTTTTTTATACATCTAGCCTTTGCCTACTCCTATACTTATATTCAATTAAAACAACACTCAAAGCTGTTGCATTATTATTATTATTATTATTATTATTATTGTGGAGCCCCCACTGTCGCAATGGGTTAAACCTTTGTGCCGGCAGGATTGCTGACTGATAGGTCAGCTGTTTGAATATGCAGAGAGCAGGTTGAGCTCCCTCTGTCAGCTCCAGCTGCCCATGCAGAGACATGAAAGAAGCCTCCCACAAGGATGGTAAAATATCAAACATCTGGGCATTCCCTTGGCAATGTCCTTGCAGGCAGCCAGTTCTCTCATACCAGAAGTTTCTCAAGTTGCTCCTGACAAGAAAAAAAATCTTATCATACTCATATTCTGTTACTAGGATAGAAAGAACCAACACTAAGTTGGCATTTAGCTTGAAAAGATTTAATTGTAGATTATGTACAAAAACTAAAGATGCAGGACATTAAAATATGCCATTTAGTAGGCACTCACTCTTTCAGTTTGCAAGTGTTTCCTTTGGTACGTATCTCGTGATTGTAATCCGTCTTTCTTGAACTCTTTCTTCCATCCTTTCTGCTCTAGATTGTCAACCAGTGATGACTGCTGGCTCTAATATCTTTGGTGTGATGAATCTTCTCTTTTAGTCTGAACTTTAAATGAGCTATCCAAGGTGCTGAATCTATTTGACGGGAAGACTTCATCACTTTGGATAACTCCTTTAATATTCTAACTAAAATCCTGAGCAGGTTGCCCCTTCTGCTGCATCCTACCCACAGGATTCCCTATTGAATCAAATTACTATAGATTGAAGGAAGTCTTCCATGTATGGATGGTAGAATCAGCATTCAACCTAATATTAACTGACACAGCTCTAAGCTTTTAGAAAGGTAGAAGGAGACACCTCTTTACAAGTAGATTGACTTACAAGCAAGTCCTGCTGCTGCCTTTTCAAAAGGTCTGTGAAAGGAATAACGGTTCGACAGGATTCCAGCCTTTCACATCATGAAAGACCTATAAAAGAAAATATTGTACTTATTTTCAGTGTTAATCAATTCCAAGAGCAAAATCCAGAATGTATTTATTTATTTATTTGGTTATGTATTTATTTAATTTCTATCCCACCTTTCTCTTGACAGGGGACCCAAGGCTACTGACAATAAGTTATTACAGCTAAAATCTACTTGTTTAAAAGTTTTTAAAACAATTAAACAAACAAGTCTATTATAATTATGTCTACCCCAGCAGCAAGACAAATCAGTGAGACATACATGTGGGCTCATGCTTTGTTAGCTTTTTATTTGAGAACATTGCCATAAAAAACCTTGCCAACTGTGCCTTTGTGGTCTATATTTATTTTGGAGCTTTCATGTTCTACAAGTTTATTGCAAGCCCCCTGGTAAGCACAGTTTGGTAATAATTTGGAAATGTGTTTTGACATTTATGTGGTTTTGCAAACTGTAGGCTGTAATACATGTCCACAATAAACCCAGGTTTTGCTACATTTCCATCATTCCAATGTCCTTGTATTAATTATGATTAATTACAATGAATTAATTTTAATGAATAAGCATTGTCACAAGCATCTTGCTCTGAATGAGACCATCCCAAGACACACATGTTAGGATTAGTCTTTGGGGGATGTAGTGTCCAAATTTGATGACAAATTGTCCAGTGGTTTGCAAGTTATGTTAATCCCACAAATGAACAGAGCATTTTTATTTATATAGATTTATGCAATGCTTTTGTTACAGATCTTTTAAAAAAAAAACAATGGCTTAAGAAATAAGAATTGGACTAAGGAATTCTGGTATTCTCCATTACAAGCCTTTTCCCCTTATTTTTCAGTAGCCCCATTTTTGGCTTGGTTCCTCTCACCACTTACCACCTGAGCTTGCTGTTGAAGGCAAAGGAAGAGTCATACTACAGATCAATATGATAGGATTTGATATGAAAAAAGAACGAACTGTTTATTTAACAAAATGAAAGTGACTTCTGGGGTTGGAGAACACCACACATAGAAATATCCTGCTGCTATTACAATAAATCTACTTTAAAAATGGGATAAGTGGAGAGGGGGTTTCTAAAAGGAACTGTAATCCTTCCCCAAACAAAATATTGAACCATTATCTGAACCCAACTCACCACTCTATGTTCTTTTTCCTAATAAAATCACACCCCATATGTGTCCTAATTTGGCAAAATCTATGGAGAAACTGACACTGGCTTATGTTGTTGAATTTTCCAAGGAATGGGGAAGTGGGGAGGATGAAATCAGAACAATAAGGGGCAGATGGGATACATTGCTTCACCCAAAGCCCGCATGGATGTTTCTTCCTAATAAAAAAATGTGGTTCTGTTTACCATCTCTAATATCCGGAACACATTTCTGGAAATCTAGCAACAAGTTTCAGAACTCATACCAGAGTATGATTTTTGAATTGTTGTGAACATACCACGGACCTGATGGAACCAATTTCCACTGCATATGTAGCATTTGGCCTTAATCCTGGTATACCTATTAGTACTTAGAATGATCCTAGCCTAGCCTAGCCTAGCCTATCTATCCGATTTGTCATCAGTCCACTCCTTTGGGCTTCACGCAAATCTACCATTTGCTAAAATATACAATCCTGTGCTTTTCTTTTCCATTTCTGGCCAAATAGCTTAACCCAGTGTTTTTCAACCTTCCTAATGCTGTGACCCCTTAATATAGTTCCTCATGTTGTGGTGACCCCCAACCATAAAATTATGGTTGGGGGTCACAACAACTTCACACTGTAATGCTGTTATTGTTATGAATTGTAATGTAAATATCTAATATGCAGAATGTATTTTCATTCACTGAACCAAATTTGGCACAAATACCTGATATGCCCAAATTTGAATACTTGTGAGGTTGGGAAGGGATTGATTTTGTCATGTAGGAATTGTAGTTGCTGGGATTTAAAGTTCACCTACAATCAAAGAGCATTCTGAACTCCACCAACAATGGAATTGAACCAAACTTGGCACACAGAACTCTTATGACCAACAGAAAATACTGGAAGAGTTTGGTGGGCATTGACCTTGAGTTTTGGAGTTGTAGTTCACCTACATCCAGAGAGCACTGTAGACTCAAACAATGATGGATCTGGACCAAACCTGGCACAAATACTCAGTGTGCTCAAATGTGAACACTGGTGAAATTTGGAGACACTAGACCTTGAAATTTGGGAGTTGTAGGTGCTGGGAATTATAGTTCACCTACAATCAAAGAGTATTCTGAACCCCATCAATCCCATAGAATTGGGCCAAATTTCCCACACAGAACCCCCATGGCCAACAGAAAATGTGTTTTCTGATGGTCTTTGGTGACCCCTCTGACATCCCCCTCATGACCCCCCAGGGGTCCCGACCCCCAGGTTGAGAAACGCTGACTTAACCCATCAAATGTGAGGTCTGCCCAAGGGCCACTTGTGGTCTCTTGGTATCCAATTTGTTTGTCGACATGTCCATCAGTTGTCTTTTGTGCTGTATGCCTTGCCCATCTTCATTTTGCCTCATAGATTTCATTGATTATGTCACGTAGCCCAGTTCTTTGACACAGCTTTTTACTGCTGACTTTTATCTCATATTGTCACACCACACTTCCTTCCTTCCATTGCTCTCTGAGTCACCGCCAGTTTTTCCTCTAACTTTGTTTTTTGCCCATGTTTCAGATGCATATAACATTGCCAGTAAAACTGTAGTGTTGAAGGTATCTATTCTGACCTTCATTGGCAGCTTATCATCTGTTAGCTCTGTTCAGTTTTGATCATAAGCCATCCAAGCAGCCTTGAGTCTTCTTGCCCATTCGCAGTGATCAGTATTCCCAATGGTGACACTCTCTCAGATAAGCAGATATATTCATTAAGTGTAGGCTGACCTGCATGAATTTAGTGCCGTTCATATACATCTAGATAAGCATCAGGTGAACTTGATATTTCATTGCTGGATTAGTGCATTTAGAAGCATCGAATTGTGAAACTCTAATAGAACTTAAGGATGTCTATCCAACCCATAGGTTATACAAAACTAAAATATCTCTGCTCTTGGCCATCCAACAACTGTTTTCATTTTTCAAAAAAATGAGCCTACTACCTTGTATGCGCATTGATACTATTTTCCTATCATGAGGTTCTTCCTTGTAATTTGAAACTCCTGGTTCAAGATCTCATCTCTGAATTAATAGAAAACAACTTCTCTTGAGAGCCCCTTAAATATTTGAAAATGTCAACCATATTATTTCCCATTTTTCTCATCTTTAGGCTAAACATGCCTGACTCCATCAATCATTCCTATTCTCATAGGGCTAGGTTTTCAGAGCCTTCACCATTTTGGTAGCCATCCTCAGGACACAATCCTGCTTACTTAATTGCCTTCTCAAACTGTGGTACCCAAAATTATGCAGAGTATTTCAGGTGAGATCTGACTAAATCCAAATACAATAGTATCATCTCTTGTGCCAGCAGGATTGCTGATCGAAAGGTTGGCGGTTCAGATCTGGGAAGCGGGGTGAGCTCCCATCTTTCAGCTCCAGCTTCCTATGCAGAAACATGAGAGAAGCCTCCCACAGGATAGTAAAACATCAGGGCATAACCTGGGCAACATCCTTGCAGAGAGGCAAATCCTCTCACGCCAGAAGTGACTTACACTTTCTCAATTCGCTCCTGACCTGAAAAAAAAATCACTTAGTGCTGTAATATCCAATAGCTAAATGAGCTGTCAGAATTTAAAACACAACTGAAGACCTATCTCTTCCAGCTAGCCTACCTAGTCAATTTTAACTTGTTAATTTTAACCTATATTTTATTGGTGTAGTCTTGTGTTATATGTATTTTTATAGTGTCATGTTTTATCATTCTGTTTTTGACCTTGTTGTACCCCCCATTGAGCCACAAGGCAAGGCAAGTAATCACATTATTATTGTTATTGTTATTATTATACCTCTGATTAGTCACAAATCAAATTTGAGACTATAGTCATGAAATCAGAAAAAAAGACTAGTACTCGAAAAGACAGCTATGAAGATCCTAAAAGTGTAAGATGTATACACCACCAGTCAAACTCATCCATAGCATAATGTTTCCAATTTATATGTAAAGTATAGTTGTGAAAGCTGGAGAGTTAAAGAAGCTGAGATGTGATACTGTAGGACAGCCCTACAGTTACCACAACCAAGAAGAGAAATAGGTTCTAACATGCCGGGCACATGACCTTGCAGGCATCTACGGACAACTCTGGCTCTTTGGCTTAGCAATGGAGATTAGCACCACCCCCCCCCCCCCCCCAGAGTCAGACACGGCTAGACTTAATGCCAGGGGAAACCTTTACCTTTACTAAGAAATCAAACTTAAATTCTCACTAGCAGTCAAAATGACTAAACTAAGGCTATCATACTTTGGACATATAATGAGACAGCATGACTTACTGGAGAAGACAATGCTCAGCAAAGGCAAAGACATCTGGAAAATATGAACACCATGTTACAAATGGATTGATTCAATCAGGGCAGCCATGGCCCTGAGCTTGCAAGAACTGAGCAAGGTACCAATGACAAAATTTTTCCTGGAGGTCTCTTAAGTCATAAATTCATCATAAAACAAAGCTGATTTGGCTGCAAATAACAACAACAACAACAACATGAGAGGGCTTTCTTTGGCTGCTCACCACTAATTGAGGGGTCTTATGGCCATTTCTGGTCACAACATTATAAACAAAGTAGAGACAAATTCCAAGAAGAACAAGAAAGAAATGATTAGTGGGTATGAAGAATTTTGCATAAGAGGAAAAGCAAAAGGACCTAGGTTTGTTTAGTCTGGGAAAAAATGTAGGGGATGAAATTAGTCTACTAAAAGGTTTGGTTTTTTTTTAATAGCTAAAGAATATAATGTAGGAATACTATCAAGCAGAACTAGAAGCATTACTGTTTCTATAAGTAAATGATCTTTCAAAAAATGCTTAGGGCATGGTAGAATCTTCATTCAGGAGAAAGGTGGAAAGGTGAGAGGAGACATGATGGCCATGTATAAATATGTGAGAGGAAGTCATAGGAAGAAGGGAGCAAATTTGTTTTCTGCTGTCCTGGAGACTAGGACATGGAACAATGGCTTCAAACTACAATAAAGGAGATTACATCTGAACATTAGGAAGAACTTCCTGACTGTGAGAGCTGTTCAGCAGTGGAACACTCTGCCCTGGAGTGTGGTGGAGACTCCTTCTTTGGAGACTTTTAAGCAGAGGCTGGATGGAGCTTTGGTTGCGATTTTCCTGCTTCTTAGTAGGGGGTTGGAGTGGATGGTCCATGACTTCTCTTCCAGCTCTATGATTCTATGATTCTAACTCTTCCAGGTCTTTACAGACTATATCTCCTGTTATATCCAGCTGACATGGCAAAGGTTAAGGGGTGATGGCAGATGAAGTCCAACAAGATTGGAGAGTCATAGGATGTCCAGCCATAATCTAAATAGCTGGTATTAATCGGAATCCATTTATTTAAATGGATTTGATTCACATTGACAAAATCAGCGTTATTGTAGTACATTTATTAGGCCTAATGTTGATTTTGATTCTCTAACAAAAGTAAAAAATCTGATTTGTGGCCAATTGGGGTCCCTATTAATCTGAGCTTGTATTCTGCAAACGAGGTGTTATTAGGTTCTGTTGGCTGTGGCTTTCCTCTCCGTTCATATTCATTAAGATCATATTAATGTTGCAAATGATCCTTCCACTGTCACTCTAGATTAGGTTTCTGAAAATGAACGAGCAATTGTGGCAATTTGTGGTTTAGGGTGATTTCACATCCTGCTGAAATGTAGCCATTAAAAAATAAATAAACGCTGCTCTTTTCCAGCCATGTCTGGTAACCCTGTGGCTTGTCCTTTCTGACACATCTTCCAGACAAGGGGAAAATGTCATTATTTGTGAGGAAGGAAAAGAGATAGAGAGACAGAGAGTGACACAGTAAAGAGTTACATCTTATTTTTATACAAAAATGTAATTACTGTGGAGAGGCCATAATCAGTTTCTACCCCTTCCTGCCACAGCCTACCATTAAGCATTCTTTCCTTCCCCTTTGCACCAGGGTGGGCAACTGGGACAGGCCAGGGGGCAATTTTCTACTCTTGGGACCCTCTGCGGGTTGCTAAAGCTGTCAAGATACCAACAAGCAGAAACAAAATCTTATTTTATGGTAAACAATGCAGGATAGGAACACCAACCATCTCAAAAAATGAAATTCTGCAAGAGTAGTTAGCTCAAATTAACTCAAGAGGGGGTAAAAGAGGAGGGGAAGAATCGGACACTTTCTAGCTGGGTCAGGCAAAAGAAAACTGCTGAGCCCAGTCTTCCTCATGAATCACTTTTGCCATTTTGACCATGTTCTGATGTTGCTTGACTTCAAAAGGTTCAGTTTGCACCTGTGAAATATTGCAGGGTATGCATGCAGATGAGCCAACATTATGTAGTGGTTTCAGTGTTAGACTAGCCCCTTGTGGTGCAATGGATTAAAGCCTTGTGCTGGCAGGACTGCTGACTGACAGGTCCGTGGTAAGAACCTAGGGAAGAGCAGGTTGAGCTCCCTCTGTCAGCTCCAGCTCCATGTGGGGACATGAGAGAAGCCTCTCACAAGGATGGTAAAACATCAAACATCTGGCCGTCTCCTGGGCAACATCCTTACAGACAGCCAATTCTCTCACACTAGAAGCAGTTTTTCAAGTTGCTCCTCACACACACATACACACACACACAAATAGGTGGTCTATCACTCCGGGACACCAGAATTCAAATCCCCACTCAACTATGGAAACCTAATTGGTATCTTTGGGCAACATGTGCCCTCATTCCTGCCATGCAATATTACTTGTTCCCATTTTGCTAGCATGCAATCACCTTTAATTTTTGAAGGTGTGTTTTTACAGACAATTGTGTCTTGATGTTCCTGTACCTCCTATCAGCATTTAAATAATTTTGCACAGCCCCGAATATTCCTGTTCTCAATTGATTTCACAAGCTAAGCAGGGTCAAAGCTATGGAGAGCACCAGTTAATCCCAGGGATCTCCAGATAGCCATATAAAAGCAATGCCTGCATTCTGGGAGAGTCATTACCAGCCAGAGTTGACAATACTGAGCTACATGGGCCAATTTATGACTCAGTATAAGGCACCTTTCCCTGTCTGTATTCCAAATGATCAAAATTCAGTTCTTCCAGTGCCATGAAGGTATTTTCCAACATAAATATAAATTTGATTGTGGTCCCAGCAATGTGCCATTTTTCGTGCAGGTTTCTGCCATTAAATAAACAGTTGCAAAAACATTAACTCAGTCGTTCTAAGAGGAATGGGTTCCAAGTCTTTGAAACTGTAAACCAGAATGTAGCCATTTTACAACAAAATCAACTCTTTCTGAACTGGCTAAGAAGCTTGGTTGCTCTGCGTACTTTGTGATGGGAAGCTCCCCTCCCCACAGGCCCCCAAGTCACTTGGTGACTCTCACAATGTGTGAGGAACTGCTGTAAAAACAGGAAAATAGAGACTGTTTGTACTGCCAAGAAAGTGTGGGCAATGTAAGACTGGTGGTCCCTGAGGCAATTCTGGGTTCTTGCAAAATAAAAAATGCCATCACAGTGGACTTTGGACAACCTGGCTTAAATCAAGAGCATCAAACCTGTGCTGCCACCACTACCAACACCAATGTTATTAGCACAGCACAGCCAGTATATCTTACGATCAGGGATGATGGGAGTTATAATCTATCATCAGACGAGCTGCACACCACTAATTTAAAGCTGTGAAATGGCTTGTAGATGAAACTTGGTAGGAGGACAAAACCTCTAGGAAATAAAACTCTGAATGCAACCAACTGTACTGTAAACATGGGGAAAAAACTATTCATCTACTGAAGGAGTGACTGGGCAGGTCACACGATATAAAAGTTAAAAAAAAATCTTGTTGAAATATCAGTAGGAAATAGTTACAATTTGTGAAGTCATAGCTTTAGATTGCAGGTTAAGAAGACCTTGGGTATGAAAAGAAATGGTTATGTATTCACCTGGCACAACAGGAGAGCCTTTCTTTGAACAGCCAAAGAGGACTTGTTAAGGAATAGCTGTAACAATGGCATGATAAATTCAGTGCACTCAGCATGTGGCAGAACAATCCACCACTTGTGACCTAAGCTTTGGAGCAGGACTGGCCCAAGGTGTTTTTGCTGTCTGATGTGAAGTACAATATGTGACTCACCTCCACATCTCACATACACAAGTTGATTGTGCTGCCAGTTGAATCTTATGTCAACATTGGCAATAGGACATCCTTCTCCATTGCCCCATAAAGCAGCAGGCCTTTCTGGAAGGTGCAAGATTGCCTGGAATGCACAGCAGAGTCTCACAGTGGAAAGGAACAGGGGGATGTTTCTACTGACTCCACAGAAACACCTATAATCTGCTACCAAAAGTTACCATCTTGCAGTGCCAGAGGATACACCTGGCTCGGCTACAGAGGGTGTTCTAGTCCAGATTGTCAGCAGATCCATGTGGTTGTAGATCTCAACATGGCTTCTGTCACTCTCATGTTCTTTTTATGGAACCCCTAGAAAATCTACTCCAGAAAAACCAAGTGGTTCAGCTTCACAGGCATTTGTTGGGGATTCCCCTTCTTATTGAAGAAAGAACAAAAGCATCGAAAGAGACCTCTACTCAAAATTGTTCAGCATCAACCAAAGCCCAACCTAGCTGATCTCACAATGGTTTCTAAAATGTGGAGTCCTTCATTTTAAAAAGCCCTTGCATCTCATTGAAAATAAATACAATATGAAATTAATCATTATTTTTGTATCATTAGTTATTATCAAGCAATATCTTTTGTAACCAGGTGCATGACTGCAATTAGGATGTTGAATGTTGTCTCTTCCTTCACGTTTAGTGTATGGGATTTCCCTCCTTATCCCTAGACCCCACTATGTAGATCTACTTTTTTGCTTGTAATTGAAATTTCCACTTATCGTTTTGACACTTCCTGCAGTTAATGGATTCTCCAGAGCAGAAAAATCTCAAGAGCCTTCTCTGGAGAACAAAAATGTGCATACAGAACTGTGAGGAAGCCAATCTTAATTGATATGCACTGTGTTTGCAATCCCTTCTAGCTTCACATCTGCTTTGCCTATTTTGGTCAGTGAAGAATACCAAGAGCAAGATGCACGTGTGCCTCATTGACAAGATTGTGAATTTATTCTGTTTATTCCAGCAACCAAGATGATGAGAGTTGCTGGCAGATCCTTGTCTTGACTGAACAAATAGTTCAGAGCTTGCTCAGCTGATGAAGAGCCCATTGTAGCTAAAAACTGATCTCTTGCTAGTATGAAGTGTTTCAATAGACTTTGAATTCAGGAGTTTTCAGATCTTGGGAAAGGTGAGCAGGGCTATTGCTAGAAATTAGCAAGGCTTTGTAAAAAGAGCAGTGTTTTTTATGACACAAAGGAGACAAAGCATATATGTGCACTGTAGAATTAATTATTTTAACTGCCTCAATTCAATGCTACTGAATCCTGGGATTTGGTGAGATTCCAGCTCCTTTTGGCAGAGAAAGCTGAAGACCTATTGAAGGACCTCTTCACACGACCCTTTGGGGGCGTGCTGTTGCGTTGACAATTGCCAATGAAAGGGAAGTGCGTGGGGTGTTCTACCTTCTCTTCTCATCACACGGGGATGGGACAGGGTGCATTGGCATGCTTTTCCTCCCCTCCATCAGATGGCAGAAAGGGCAGCAACATGCAGCAATGCGCATTGCCCCATCACCTTTTTCTCAAGCACATAGGAAAATAGAAGGGAAAGTATGGGTAGCTCCAAAAGGTAAAATGTGGGTAGCTCCAATAAACTTTCCTCCCCGTAGTCATGGAGGATGCATCTTTCAGCTCTTCCCCCCAACTTTGGGAGGAAAGTGGATGGGGCCTTCCATGCATCATGTGATGGTGCATGGCAGGCCCCGTCCTTGTTGTGAAGCAAAGCAGCAAAATGGAGCAAAAATGACCAATATGAAGAGGTTGTAAAACGACAACTCCCATAATTACATAGTATTGTGCCATGACAGTTAGTCATGTCAAACTATATTAGTTCCACAGTGTAGATGCACCGAAGGAGACTTGGGAATTAGCCAAACAACCTCATCATGCCTTGCATCACCTGGCTCCATCAGAGGGTGATCAGATGAAAGGAAGAGTGAGCGTGCGGCTTCCCTTCGTGCATGCAATGGCAACACAGGAGCCCTCCCATGTTGCCCTGGTGGCAGCATTCACTCTGCCCCCCTTCACTCACGGAGCCATGCCAGCATCATGTGATAGGAGCCGGCCTACTCGGTGGCTGACCAGGACTAAATCGACACATACTGCCAAATTTAGTTCTTTGTGAAGAGCTCAAAAGACAGTTAGAAGCTTATAGTCTGAAGATGTGCATGGATTGCAGTTTTAGGACTCTTTCACATTACCCAATTCTAGCACTATAATTCCACTTTAATCAACATGGAATCCTGGGGTTTGTAGCTTGGTGAAAGGCTCTCTGTGGTACTTTCTGGTTGAGAATTCAAAATGCCTTTCCTGAATTTTAGATCCTAGAGTTTCATAGGATAGAACTACAGCACTTGAAATAGAATTGTAGTGCTGTAAATGTGGAGGGGCCCTGCTCCATTAGTGTGTTGGCTTTTTGCCTCCATGTTTCATTGGCTCATACATTTGTAAATACACATCCGGTGGCTCTTCTACTCAGCATTGAAAAGGGCCAATAGCCCCTGCTGATTCCTTCACCCTTGGGAAAATGGAGAGCATGACTTTTAACAATAACAAAGTCTGTGTGCTCCCATTATTTTATTTCCAGTTTTTGGCAAGTTGTAGAGACAGAAAACAAGTTGTAGAGACAAAAAGCTACATAGAAACCCAGACTCAGTTCTTTGAGGCTGATTTCCGGGGGGGTGGGGGGGTGGGGGGGTTCCTGGTGATTTTACTATGTTTTATTTGTATCCTGCCGTTCTGCAAATGTCATGCCCTGTAAAGTGAGGACACATCACAATACTTTAATATCCAATTGTTTTGCCACCATGTCCCTAAGCTGTTCTGAAAACAATGTTCAGAATTTTCTTGAGCATTCAGAGAAACTGGACTCCACCTTAAAAGACCTTTCAGATTATGGGGGGAAGAGAGAAGTTTCCATTCCAACATAGCTCCACCTTCGACCAAGGCAGCTGCTGAAGCAACACTCTCCCTAAACCCAAAAGGGAAGGCAGACAGACATCTGTCATACCATGAATCAGACACAGAGGCTGGACCCTTCCCTCTGCGGTCTAGAAAAAGAGAAAACTAACTTTAAACTCCATGGCAGAAAATATAGCATTGGCTGTGTGTGTGTGTGTACACATGCACAAATACACACATACATACAGCCAATGCTATGTATATGATATTGTGTATGACAGATACATTTTATTTCTGAAGACAAGGGCTATTCCACCCAGAGATCTGGAGAGCTCATTCATGGATGCGGGACCAAATGATCTCTTCTACCAAAGACAAAATTTTCAATCCAATCCACTCTGACCTTCAGAACTTGTGGGACATAGCTCTTTAGATCCTGTTTTCACTTTCTCCAGCTTTTCTTCGATATTATACGTATTGGGAGGCTTATGTATGGAATCCAAAACATCATATTGGAACTGTATGTTGTGTTAAAGCACTGGTTCCCAAACTTTGATCCTCCAGATGTCTTGGACTTCAACACCCAAAAGCTCCAGCCAACCTGGCAAGCAGTCAAGAATTCTGCTAGATGAAGTCCAAAACATAAGGAAGACCAAAGTTTGGGAACCACTGTGTTAAAGTTTATAATTACACAGAAAGTACTGAAATGAAAATGGAGTAGTTCCCTTGGATTATGTGAACTGGAAAGACAAAAAAATTAAGTGGTTTGGAACTTCAAGGCCTTTCATATTGTTAATAAATTGTTTATTGTAGGAGAACTGTCTGTGAAATAGATCCCAAATGTAATATTTCCAAAATTAGAACAAAGGT
Organism: Anolis sagrei; assembly: GCF_037176765.1. Taxonomy (NCBI): domain Eukaryota; kingdom Metazoa; phylum Chordata; class Lepidosauria; order Squamata; family Anolidae; genus Anolis; species Anolis sagrei. Next base: position 204,950,254 of record NC_090021.1, on the reverse strand, counting down.
TTTATGTTGCATTTGGCATTTAAAATATAAATATGAATATTTTTATTCAAAAAGTACTTTGAGATAGACCTCCTATTAGCAGAAACAACTAACTGCTAATAAGGAATCTACCTCAAAATATTTTTATTAAAAATAATCACACTTATTTTTTAAATGCATAATGTGACAGAACTTTTGTTTTATTCTAATTAGCATAACTGTCCTATTAGAAACAAGTAATTAAGAATTAGTAAGTATACAAGACTATTAATGTGATTATTTAATAACTTGCCAAAGTTCAATTCATCTGCCATAGGCATTCCTGCACCTTGGTCATAGCGAAATTAACTTTTCAAAGGACAGCCAGTGGCCAAAAGTCACAAACAAATTATATTGTAATGGGTTTTGCTTGTAATCTGAGAAAATTGTGTGGATCAGCTTGTTATTTAAGTGTATATATAAATATACGAGTATGCAGGTATGCATTAGTTAAGGTAGATGTGTTCTTGGGCATTTACATACTTTGCCAAAACTTTTATACCAGAGGGAAAAAATGTGGATACTGGTTCCTGCAGCCTAAAAACAAGGACAGTTCAGGAAACCTTTTATTCAAAACTACCATTATGCGCCTGTGAAATGAAATAACCAGATACAGAAAGCCCGACATAATTAAACATTGTGAGTCTTTGAGTAACAAAGCTGAAAGTGTATGCTAAATTTCAGGTTGATGTGTTCTGTCTTTCAACAAGTGTCCACATTTCTTATGACTTTCATTTTGATGACAAAACCTATCAATCTATACTTTTTCAACATGCCAGGGGAGCTAGGCAGCAAGCTTTTCTTTGCTGCTAACTTTCTGTGCCTTTCATACATATCCAGTAAATGATTCTGGAGGCAGCTGTTTAACTTGCCTCTGGTATATAAGCAAACATAGTGACACTTCTGTTCTTTCCCAGATCAAGCTTTATTACATAGGTTATTCCAGATACATTGCTGAAACCTCAAAACCAAAGCATTCCCATCAGGTAGAATTTGAATATGTCCAAAGAAGGGAAGCTCGCCAACTTCTTCCTATGATCTAGTGTAGGATTGCCAATTCCCTTGTTGCTTCCACCACCTTTTTAATTAAGAAAGTATCTGCAAGCCATCCTATGCATAACAAGAGTTAGTTTCCCAGCAGCCTATGCTTAGTAGTCTCCTAACATATCAGGGGAACTGAAGCCCTTCATAAATACTAATGTCGACTACGGATTGGTAATATGGATGATGCAATTGGACCACGGTTTTAGTTAGGAGATGTATTGGATTTTGATTTATGTGAAATATTGTGTATTATGTTTTTTACAGTTTTAATTGTATACTGTGTACTGTATATTCTGTTGTAAACTGCGTTGAGTCGCCAGTTAGGCTGAGAAACGGCGGTATACAAGGACAGTAAATAAAATAAAATAAATAAATAATTCCTGCATCTCTGGGATTTCTGAGATTTGTTTCTGAAAAGCATCATCCATCAATGGGCTGTTGTAGGTTTTTCAGAAGCATTCTCTCCTGACATTTCACCCGCATCTATGGCAGGGATCCTTAGAGGCATCCTCACAACCTCTGAGGATGGCTGCCATAGATGTAGGCGAAATGCCAGCATACTTCTAGTACAGCCTGAAAAACCTACAACAACCACCCAATGATTCCAACCATGAAAGCCTTCAACAATAAATCATCCATCAACTCTTCTATGTTTGGTGGCCTTTTCTGAACTCCTGCCATAATGTTGCATTTATTTATTTCTTCATCTATTTTTACCCAAACAACTGTTGACTCTGATCGATATCATGGATTTGTATATGAGTACATTTTATTTTATGGTCCTGGTACCAACTGTAAACTGTCCCAAGTCGCCTGCGGGCTGAGAGGGACGGTATATAAATGCAGCAAATAAATAAATAAATAAATATAATTGATTTTGATACATAATGCTACTTCCCTTCCTTTTCTACCACATCTTTTTGAATGAGTTATACCCTTCAATTGTCATATTTGAGTCAGGGGGTCATCACACTATATCTCTGTTATGCATATGAATTCATGTTTACTTATTTACTTACTTGTCCGAGTATGACAGCCTTCCAAGTGTAGTGTCTTGGCGGTGGATACTGTAGAGCCCTGTTTTTGATCTGCATGTTCTCCCGCAGAGAGGACATCGGTATCCAGTGGAAGGTGGACCAGTCAGGGTTGGCTTGATGCACCTCCCTCTTGGCACATTCCTCCCTTTCACCCTCCATTCGTGGTTCTTCAAATTCCACAGCACTGCTGGTCACAGCTGACCTCCTGCTAGAGCACTCAATTCATATTTACCCTCCTGCACTACAGTTTCAAACTCATTTTATTTGCTTCCCACTCTCTATGAAATGATGTATAGATATTTGATGCTTTCTTTGTTCTCCCCTATTATAATGTGTCCTTGAGGCATGGTTCCATCATCCTCTCCCCGTCCCAGAGTAGAAACCAAAATCTGTGTCCAATTATATACAATGGCATAGTAAAATAGTGTTTCTTATATAAACTGGCAAAACCAGGATTTGCTTTTGGTATTTTTGTTGTATATGTATATAGCTGAATCCATGGATGTAGAATCTGTGGATATGGAGGACTGACTGTAATTTATTGTCGGTTTTTATGTGGATCACATTCTCTCCCTCACCTTTCTCTCCAAAAATTCACATTCTTGTGCATAGAGCTTGCCTTTGGGCTAGAGTTTGAGTTATCACCTCCCAAGGATTTAGTTTAAAGCCCTTCTGATCCGACTCGCCATGTCCAATAAAAAGACTGTGAAAGGGAACATCTTAGTCAGAGGTTTTCTCTTAATTGTGGTATACTTGTATGTAATAAATATAATGTATTTAACAAGTCAATAATTAAGTGTTTACTTTGACAAATTAGAAACAAAATCAAACATTCCCTTAGATGCTGGGTAAAGTTTAAACACTCTTGAGTGGGAAGCGTAAAGTGAGTCACTCACACAAAAGCCAGGGACCAGTTTCAGTTGTGAGCAGCATAGTTCAATTGGAGCAGGCTTGGTGACCTCACAGATGAAAATGCTATTTAAGATCTGGTAACCAGATGTTCCACCAGAAAGTAGGCAGCTGCTAGCAGGGATTTCCAGGTCTCTTCAGCAGTGAGGACAAAATATTCTAGTAGAAGATATGATTGCATTTTTCCTCTTTGCCTTGCTCTGGGATAGCGCTCCTGGCTGGGGATTCAAGGATGGAGTCCTACATAACTCTATTTGGCTAGGTAAGATATGTTCCCTCTCTGTTTCCAATGATAAAATTAGTTTACAGAAATAGCCACTTTTTCACATGCCATTGATGGAAAGCAATATCTTAATACAGCTTTAACCAAATAAGAAATGATTGCATTTATTGTTCTTATTTTTTAAAAAGTGCAGAGATTATATTTGTGGAAAATGATGCTTCTGAAATGTGAGAAGCAACAGTTTCTGAAAGTCTGAGCTGTACAGAAAACTCAAAGATAGAAATGTGTGGCATGGGGGTGGGGTGTGGAAGGGGACTAAGAAGAAACAACTGTGTAAGATACATACTGGCCTTTCCTTTATACATGCAGTAGACTCTCAGTTAACCAGAACCCAAGCAATCAGAACTCTTAAACAACTGGCCAAAAATAAAAGAAATAATACTTTAAAAACTAAAATACATGTATAAAACAGTAGAATTGGGTTACATGTTTGTCTTTGTCTTAATTTATTTTCCATTACTGTACTTCAATATTAATTACAAGCCAATACAGAGCCCCCGGTGGCGCAATGGTTTAAACCCTTGTGCTGGCAGAATTGAAGTCCGACAGATCGGAGGTTCGAATTCGGAGAGTGTGTGGATGAGCTCCCTCTGTCAGCTTCAGCTTCCCATGCGGGAACATGAGAGAAGCCTCTCACAAGGATGGTAAAACATTAAACATCCAGGCATCCCCTGGGCAACATCCTTGCACATGGCCAGTTCTCTCACACTAGAGATGACTTGCCATTTCTCAAGTCGCTCCTGATGTGGAAAAAATATAGAGAGAGTTTATGTAATTATATAGTGTGGGGTATACGGTATTATTTAGGCCTATTTTTAATAGTAAGTCTCAAAAAAACTAGAAACTACATTTATCCAGCATCTACCAATCCTCATGAGTGCCAGTTACTTGAGGGTCTAGTATATATGTAATATCTGGATGCCCCATAAGGAAATGCATGTGGAAAATGTGTATGATGAAAGAAATGGGTTTACAGCATTTCAGAGCCATTTTACTTCTTGTGCCCCATTACCCTTGTTCTTCTCATTTATTTTTCTACTTAACCATTTGTCTTTCTTATCTCTAACTCACTGCCATCCCGCTGCTTAGTTGCATATCCTGCTGTGGTCTTGACTCTGTTTTGTAACAGCGGGATTTTACTTAGGAAGGCAAAGAACACACAAACCTGCCCGCTATTTCAATAATTGCCTCTCAGGGCAGAACAAAGCGCTGTGGGAAGGCAAGGACTCGGCCTGGGGATGCAGTTGATAGCGACAGCCTTCCACAATGTTTTGTTCCAGCTTCACCTGGTAGCAGCATGTGAGCAGGTTGGGGTTATAAAGCACAGAGATCTTCTTGCTTTCAGGGAGCTCCCTGCTGAACTGCAACACCGAAGGATAAGCAAAGGTGTTACGATCTTTATACCAAGATGATATTTCTTGTGGTGATTGTTACAAATAAGATAAAGGTGCAGAGATGAAGGTTACAAAGCAATTGGGTTTTGTGGCCTCTGTGCCAGTCAGGCAGTGGATCTTCTCGAGGTTTTACTCCAAACTTCAAGTATAATGTAGAGTTCAAGGTGCTAAGTCTTTCCCGCTTCTTGGCAGGGGATTGGACTGAATGGCCCATGAGGTCTCTTACAACTCTATGATTCTATTATTATGACTGGTTCTACATTGACCGTATAATGCAGTTCAAACTGCATTATATGGCTAGTGTAGAACCAGCCTGAAAGGAGTTAAGGTTCAGCCACTTTGATTCCTTAAAGGTTTTGCTAAAATCCAGCAGATATTTTCCACCCTACTGATATGGAGGCCACCAAGCACCATTGTGATAAGACTAGAATTTTAGCGTGCAAGACCAAAGACTGAGAGAAGAGGTAGGGAACCTTTTCCCCTTGGACATCCATTCCCAGAAATCCCAACCAGCATGGTCAATGGAAAGGAGTGATATATGTTATCTTTCAAGTACTTGAAAGTGATGTAAAGCAGGCAGAGTGTGTTGATAGAGCAAGTGACATCTCTACACAATTAGCATTACAGATAAAAATGATCCCTATATTCAGCAAAGGGCTAATGACACTGATCTTTGAAATGCATGTAACCAACCTCCTGCATATAGAAGAAATGCATTACAGAGACCTGGGGCCCTTTCAGATTGCATAATTACAGCACTATCATGAGCTGCCATGGCTGTATCCTATGGAATCCTATGGTTTGCAGTTGTTCAGAGGCACAACTCCTAGGATTGCATAGGTTGTTGTCATAGTTAAAGTGGAATCATAGGGCTATGACTGGATAGTGGTACAAGTCCCACAGAATGATGGTTCCTATGTGTGCTTTAACAACACATGTTCCTTGCTGTTGTTACACAGATATATTAAGATACTTCAAACGACTTCATTGTTTAACAACATTATTCTGGCTTAGATTGCAAGAAACTCCTTGCCTTCTAACCCTAGACAGTTAATGCTTGTGGGGAAGTAGAGCAGTAGCTCTTGGAACATTACCTTTATCGTCTCAATAGTAATTATTATAATAATAATCATAATAATTATTATAAGTATTTCTTACCCGCCTCTCCTTATGGATCGAGGTGGATTACAGAGCAATTAAAACACACAACCACAGCAAAAAATACCACAAATACACATATTAAAACGTACCTCTATAAAAGTCTTTGTGTGTGAGAGAGAGAATTGGCTGTCTGCAAGGACATTGTCCAGGTGATGCCCTTAAGTTTTACCATCCTGTGGGAGGCTTCTGTCATGTCCCCGCATGGGGAGCTGGAGCTGACAGATAGGAACTCACCCTGCTCCCTGGATTCAAACCTCCAACCTTTTGGTCAACAGTCCTGCTGGCACAAGGGTTTAACCCATTGCACCACCGGGGGCTCTTCTATAAAACTTACACATCAAAACGTATCTCTATTATATATACACACACACACACACATATTAATAGAATATATGCTTGGCATAATGGTGAGTCCACCATCATTTTTACTTTAAATTATTTCTTATTACAAATTTGCTTTTCTCCCCCCCCCCCCCCCCTTAATGATTCAGAAGGGGCTTCAGATTTGCTTTATTTCCAGGGATTGACTTACCTCCTGTGCTGTTCCCCCCATTTCTCTCTCTTATCCCTATTTATGTATGTATTTATTTACAACATTTCTACCCTGCATTTCTCATCCCCGGAGGGGTCTCAAAGCAGCTTTGTACCCAGGCAGCTATTCAATGCCATTAAAAAATGTTCACTTAGCATAAACATTTTAAAATAGAAGTATAAAATACATCAGAACATTTAAAAACATTTAAACTAATATAACCACTGTTAAACCACGCTATCCATAATCGTAATCCAGGCCAATAGTCATTGCACATAATTCTATGTCAGTTCTCCAAAGGCTTGATCAAAGAGCTATCTATCTCTGTGTATGTTTATGTGTGTTATTTCCTATGGGAAAAATCTCTATGTGGTTAATATTACTGACATGTTTGAACATCTACAACTGACTTTATGTTTTATGATTAAAAACACATAGTCTTCCTATTCTTTGCCTCCTTTCTTCATGCCCTGGCTTCAGTGCAGAGACCCTGTGATTGCATTACACCAGAGTTCCCTGTTACATCAAATCCAAGGAACCTTGATCAACCTGGGTCAACAAACCAGCCATGTATCCACAATCTACCATTACAGCAGACTGTTGTTATTTCATCCTACAGGGCCCTGAGAGTTGTAGTTTGATTGAGGGATAGGTATAACCCAATTAATGAAGCAGTTATGTCCATGGGCATGACTTCTTGACCAAAAGCTTTGGTACTAGTGGTTAAAATAGCATGCAAACAACATGATTTAGGTTCCTACACCAGAAAAAGAGCACTTCAGCATGTATCAGCAACTTTTTTTTACTTAAAATTAATAATATGGATATATGAAGTGAACCAACCAAGGCAGTTAACTGCATAAATAAACAAAATCATATTGTGTTGTCAAAGGCTTTCATGGGTGGAATCACTGGGTTGCTGTGAGTTTTCCAGGCTGTATGGCCATGTTCCAGAAGTATACTCTCCTGACATTTTGCCTGCATCTATGGCAGGCATCCTCAGAGGTTGTGAGGTCTTTTGGAAACTAGGCAAGTGAGGTTTATATATCTGTGGAATGTCCAGGGTGGGAAAAAGAACTCTTGTCTGCCTGAGGCAAGGGTGAATGTTGCAATTGGTCACCTTGATTATTGAATCTTCTAATGAGTACTTGAAAGCTTCTTCCAAAAGACTTGAGGTATGTGTCCATGTCCTTCCCACCCCCAACATTGCTCTTCAGGCACCTAGACCTTAAAGACCTTCTAAGTTTGCTGAGAACAGAAAATATTTTGTCTTTATTAACTCTCCTGTTCTCAGAGAGTCTAGGGGGCCTTCTACACAGCCCTATATTCCAGAATATAAATGCAGAAAATCCCACAATATTTGCTTTGAACGGAGTTATCTGAGTCCACATTCAGATAATATGGGATTTTCTGCCTTGATATTCTGGGATATAGGGCTGTGTGGAAGGGCCCAGGAGAACCTTAGAATGAAACCTGAAGAAAAGTGCAATTTAACAATTTGTGGACACGACCACATGGAGGTCTACTAATCCACACAAGTTGGTGCAACACCCTTTAATATACTTGATTGTTTTAATCTGTTTAGTATAAAAATGATTCTGACTCACAAGAAACTACATCCGTTCATTCCGTTTTATAGAGGAAAAGTCCTCCAGGGTTTCCTTAAAATATCTGTTATGGAAACGCAATGAAATTCTAATGTAAGATACACGTGCTTCACTGGCTGGTCAGCCAACATGCATTTTTCAGGTTTCTATCTCTACTTCCCTTCATAAAATAAGAAATTTAGTCACAGTTGAAAAGCTTATATTCCACGTATTAATTCCTTCTGATTGCCATTCCAAATGCAAGCATAAATATTTCTAAGCACGCAGATGGGTTTTTGATCTGTGTGGAACATTTGAAAGTGCTGTCCAAGTCTCCTGCAGATAATGGTTTCCTCAGAATCATCTCTGCTATTTCAGGGGAACAACTTTTATGGCCATTGTGATGACATCCAGCTGGGAATCGCCTGGTTTTTGATGCCAAGTATTTAACTAATTCTCAGATTGTATACTTTGTAACATATGAGTATATATGTCTTCAACCTTTGACAGATATGGGTATAGATCAATGAATTACAGTAGTTAGTAAAATGGACTCAGAAAGTCAATTCAGTTCATGAGTGCACAGCAGCTTCACAGAGCTAATCCTTTTGGTTGCCTATGGCATTTTCTGCCTGAGTCAAAAGAGAAGGCAGTATGGTCGCCTCTTGCATGTATAAAAGATTTATGGACTAGCCGTTTAGATTTCCTTCATCCCTAGTAGTGGCACAGAAATCCTTGGTAGCCCCTAAAGGCAGCAAATGGCACAACACAGAGCCTATGGCAAATATAATTCTTGCTTTTCTACATTTTGTTGTTTTATTGTTGTTGCCATGTGTCATATACAGAACTACTGTTTGCATCAGTATCAATTTCCCTTCTTATGTATGATGAGCTCCATGGTTTCCAACTTATGGTGACCCTAAGTTGGGGTGGGGTTGAAAGTGTGTGACTCACCCAAAGTTACCCAGTGGGTTTCCATGGTTGAGTAGTGACTCAAACTCTGGTCACCAGAGTTGTAATCCAACGCTCAAACTACTACACTACACCGGGGGCCCACTTACACTGAGCACTTAGGTTGATGTGACAGATGATTAGCTCGACACAAGGCTGATATGGCTTAACCCAAGGGAAAGCTGCCTTAATGTGACTTTTCTTCAAGTTAAGATAACTCGAGGGAAAACCCAAGTCCTTAGACAAATGTCACTGATGTCAGCCAATGTGTCCCAAGTTCCAGGTAGATGGGGGTGTCACAGCTGTTGCCAGGTATGGCAGAGGGAGATGAGGGTCCCCTTTAGAGTGATTGCTCAGTGGTAACAACTATGTTTGGCATGGCTGGGCAGGGTGGACTCCTTGCCAGTTCCTAGGCAGCTCATGGGTGTCATATTGAGGACACTTTGTGGGTTAGTATACAAGGATCTTGGCTCACATTTTCTTGCTATTTCTGGTGTTCCCTCTGCGTAGTTGGACCTGTCTTGAGACTTCTAAGCAGTGTTGCTTCTGTGACCATTTACAAATATAGAAGCATAAAAAATCAGCAGTGTGAGCATTTGCTTCCCCTACATACCTCCCATCTAAACTTCCCCTGTAGGCAAAGATAAAGGATAAGCATTTCTACAATATGAGTAACCCCATATAAGCTTGAATCAAGCAATTGCAGGTGTAGCTTGTAGCAGGAAATGAGAACTGATAGTTGCAAATCTGAGAAAATTCTGATCAGGTGTTCAATCACATGTGTACTGAAAACACAAGGAGGAGAAGCATGTCAACCCACCCCATCTGTCCCCTGTTCTGTAGTCCTGAAGCAGAGAGTCTCCACTATATCCATAAAAATTTGCCGCATTGATTTTTCATAGGTTCTGCTCATTTGTAGCACCTCCATGGATAGTGGTGACTACTATCTGCTTCAAACTTCTCATTTTCCATGCATAGATGGTGACAGAAATGAAGGAATAACACATTCTCCCTCACTGAATGTTGCATGCACACAAATTTTAATGCCTTAATAGGGATAAATAGTGGTCATCTAATTTTGTTAAGTTTGCAGCAGTTTGTATCTATCACTTTGCTTCTTGAAGTTTGGTGCTGGTCATCGACCATAATAAATAAATAAATAAATAAATATAATGTGCTTCTTGAAGTAGCTTTTTGATGTTCACTCCAAGTAGTTTTTGACTTATGGTGAACCTAAGGCTTATAACCTTTTTTGGAAAGATTTGTTCAGAGGGGGTTTACCTTTGCCTTTCACTGAGACTAGAAGAATGTAACTTGCTGAAGACCACCCAATGGGTTTCCATGGCCAACTGGTCCCCAGAGTTGTAGTTCAACACTCAATAACACATTGACTGTTCATGAAGTTGCATACACAACATATTTCTGTATTATTCAATGAACAGGATTATGTTACAAAAAAATTCTGGAGACCAGAGTTCGATTCCCCACTTGGCCATCAAAACCCACTGGGTTACCTTGGGGATGCCATACTTTCTCAATCCCAGAAAGCCCCATGCTAGGGCCACCTTAGAATCACCATAAATCAGCTACTCTAAGGCACAAAACAACAACAAATCCCTTTCCCAGGAAAAACCATATTTACTGAAGTCATGTTGAAAGACCTCTTGCGGGTTATTTTTGGCTCTGCTTCCTATGATACAAACAACCATAATCTACAGTGGACAAAGGACCCTGTCTCACATTTTGTTGCTATTACTGGGAAGAAGTATCATGATATTCTAGTTGTGCGGTTGCCACTGAGAACACAAACTTTGCTGTTTCACTTGGATCACCACCCTTGTGAAGCAATGCCCATGTGGCTAGGCCACACAAACAAGTCTTCAGTTTAAACCAGAGTACTTTACATTTTTAGACTTAACACAATCCACATACTTCATACTGGTAGATGGGTAAATAATAGACATGTTGCCCATACAGTAGCATATCTGGAAACAACTCACCAACTGTTAACACAATTGTCAACGGTTCAGAAATTAAGGAACAATTAGAGTTGGATAGGTTCATTCGGAAGAGCCTAAAAGTCAGGAAAAACTTCCAATTTTTGACTTCAGAAGCAGTTTTAAACCATGCAGGAAAGGTGTGTGTGTGTGGGGGGGGGGGGGGGTCCAAATTTGAACCACTTGCTTTTTTTTCGGAAATATTAGGCTATTGTAATTTTCACAACCATTAAGCAACTTTGGTAAAGCCAAAAAAAGTTTTAAAATCCCATGCTTTCCCTCCCACGGCGATGCAAGGAGGGTGAGGTGGGCATGGTATGCACAGCCATTGTTGTAGTTTGTGAAGGGCAGGCCCCCAATGGTAAAGATTGCAAAAGGCTCTGCTGTTAAACTACATTTCCCACATTGCTTTGCTACTCATTAACCAAAATGGCTGAAGGATCCAAAAATACTATAGCTGTCTGTAGCAGTCTTCGTCTAAATATAAAATAAACAGATTAAATCTACAAAGGTGTCTAAAGAAGGCAGCAAAGCAATAAGCCACTTTTGCAAAGCCAAGAGAACATAAACTGCTTAAAAACCAATCATTTCACTTTGGGTTGATTGCCATGAACAAGGCACTGGGGTAGCCAGCTAGCCCTTTAAGTCAGTACGTAATGATTTTTAAAAAAAATGATTGATTGCATCTGCAAAAAGGAATAAACAGATGGATGTGTCTTGAGAGTCCCCTTCAACTCAATAGAGGAAAGAAATGGATGTCAGGAGAGTTTCTACCCAGAAGGGGGTCAGTCTAGATGTCCCTTGATGAGGTCTCTATTATGATTTCTGTTCACCAATTTAACACTGTTTGTGCCACACAAAGTTTCTGGAGTAGAACAACTACTTTCAAAGTAAAGTAGTTGTTCTACCCAATGAAACAGGAAATAACCCTTTCAAACCAGGAACAGATTTTCTTTATTATTAAAAATGTTTTTATTAGAAAATTGAAAATTCACCAAAAACCCATGGATAAGTCAAAGGTTATGAAATTTGGTGAGCTAACAGTGGTCCGTGTGTTCTACCACTTTAGCAAGTTTCTTCATGATTGGTCTAAAAATGAGGGAGGGAGAATCCCCTGAAATTTCCCCAGTGCCAGTGCTGTTTTTTTCCCACTGCACATGCGTGTCTGCCATTAATGAATCGATTCGGAAGTTTCAGAAAGTTTTGATTTTTTTTTAAAAAATCGGAAGTGACTTTAGAATCGAACCACCAGCCCACCCTACATCCGAAACAAGTTTTGAACCAAGCCTAGAAACAATGTGTTTCATACCTTAAGAGGTGGTTCAAGGATAGAATGTAAATTGTCACTGGTAGTAAGGAGGGTGAGGGAGACACTGGAAGCATAAAAGGAATCGGGGATGGGAATGTAAGAAGTAGATCGTGTTAGTCAAAGAAAAGAATTGATATACAATTTCTGAACTTTGACATTTTGGTCAACTGGGAAGGGGGGCAGCCCAATAATTCTGGAAGGAGGGGATGTACAGGTGCTGAAAGCTCTTTGGTAAAAATAAAATAACTTTTACAAGTAAAAGAGATGGGTGATTTTACAAAATCTCAACAATCTAGACCACCCACAGGTGCAGTTCAAAAAAACAAGGACTGTTGTTTCTGTAGTAACTACAAATTATCCCCCCCCCCCCCCAAGGTCTTTCAGTAACATCTTGATTCTTCTAAAATAGAAGTTAGACTGTGGGTTTTTGTTTATTTGTTTTAAGACTGGGAATCCCATATTCTCCTGTTGACAATCCAACCACAGTGAGACAATCCTCTCTAGCCTGAAATTTGTGCTTCTGATCTGATTCCCAGACATGTCATAGTGGCTGAGAAAAAGAACACAGAAGATGCTAAGGTGATGCCTGTCTTTCGAGTCTGCAATTATAGCAATTCGCACTACTTTAACTGCCATGGCTCAATTCTATGGAATCCTGAGATTTGTCGTTTGTTGTGGCATCAGAGCTCTTTGACAGAGAAAAGTAAATATTTCACAAACCTATAGATCCCAGTATTCTATACCATTGAGCCATGGGAGTTGGTGTGGCATAGGCCTACTAAAATTCTGCAGTGTGATTACAGCATATGACCTCTGGGACAGAGTCCATTTGAAGGGTCACATAATTCCTACACTTGATGTAAAGAAATATTTCCAAAACCAGTGTCTTTCAGGTGTGTTAAAAAACCATCATAACCAGCATACCGACCTTGGGTGATATGGATTACATCTGGAGAACATTGCATTATGGAAGTCAGAGATAAAACATTGCTGAAATGAAAATTTTCCTGCAATGCCCTGTTAAATTGTCAAGGTTTGACATTTTCACCCTTCTTCTCCACACTTGGACTGGGTGGAGTTTATCTGCAATAAAAGCAGCATATGGGCATATACTGCTGAGGTCTGGAGAAGATTGCACACAGTCACCAGTAGTGATGCCTCTGCCTGTAGCAATACAACAAAGGAAGGGAACTATTGAGAAGGAAATGTAATGGTTTCAAAATAGGACCTAGCCATCAGAAGTTTAAAGGAAAAGAAACACACACACTCTAACAATCATTTGCACAAATACAATTGCTGGACTCCACTAAATCAGTGGCTAAACAATAAGTCAAAATTTACGACCTTTCATTGGTTCAGTGACTCGACTCTACTTGGGACTAGCCATTGGAATTTGGCCAGTGTCCCTGAGGGTGTGGAACTTGGACATCTTTTAGAAGTGTACAGACTGGATTGGTTCTGAGAAGCATTTAGATCAGTGTTTCTCAAACTGTGCTCCTCCAGGTGTTTTAGACTTCAACTCCCACAATTTATAGCAGCTACTAAGCTGGTTGGGATTTCTGGGAGCTGAAGTCCAAAAACACTTGGAGGAGCACAGTTTGAGAAACACTGAATTAGACATATCTCACTTGGCTGTTTCGTTCATTGGATCTTTCCTACCATGTCCAGTGAGTGCATACTGCTCAATATCTTCATTGCAGCCCTCTGCAATGTACTCTTGCAATGTACTCTTGCATTGTCATTCACTTTGTGCTAAACTGAACAATAATTTTGTACCACATGATATTCCAAGACAACAATATATCATTGTTCGTGCTTTCCAGACACCCTTTCTCTTCTGAGTGGGCCATGTTCTGTGATTGTTTATTGAAGCTAGCCAAGTGACATTATTGAAGTACTTCAGTGGTTCTGGTGTGAAATAACTTCTCTTTAACAACTACTTTATATCTAGCTGTAGTTGTTAAGTAAGCAGTGACTCCTGCACTAGCCGTTGCAGATCCTTTGTTGATTTCAATAGCATCATGGAGGACAAAGCTATCAGTGGCTACTTAACTTGATCTGCTTGTATGTGTGCACATATACAAGCACTCACTTAAGAATCCAAGGCAATGTGCATCTGTATATCAGTTGCTAGGTGGATGTGGAACCCACATAAGTCAGTGGTATTGTACTAGGTTCACTTGTGGGACTCCTATACATCTTTAGTTTGGATTACGATTTTAGACTAGGACACTAATTGCAAGATTCTTCTTAGGTTTTTAAATTTCTAAATATCTTCCTCCTCCCACAGCATTATGTGATTGAAATATTTATTCAGCGGCGGTGTGAGACTTCTAGCTAGTAAAACTACACAAGCAACAAGAAAAGGAATGCTGTGTGTGTGTGTGTGTGTGTGTGTGTGTAGGTGTGTGTGTAGGTGAGTGGGTGGATGTAAAGTAGGGCAATACCTGATGCCAGCAGGCATAGGTAAATAATTGGTATCAATTCCAGGACACTTTCTGTAATATATTTCATGTGCAATATAGAACCTATTTTTCTTACATGAAATAAATGTCTTGGGCTTTATGCCAAAACATGCAATAGAACCACTCTGTGGGACCTAGCAACATGGCATACAATATAATTCTATGGTCCATGTCTAGCAGAGGTCTAGAGAAAAGACATCTATTGCTTGGTCCTTCTGTTTGATCCTATGGTGTTCAAAGATCTTTATGTATTACTGAAATCATATTCAATGAACTCACATAACAAGCTAGGCTAGTATAGTCTCATAAAAGACCCTTCCATCTATAAATGTACTATGTTAAACCTTGCTTTTGGTTTCAGAACAGAAATAACCTGGTTTAAATGCATGCTTCTTAAAGTGGACCTTAGAATTTAAAATGTGTGTTTAAAACAGCATGGTATGCCATCATATCTACGTTATTCCTTTTCATATTTTCATTTATAACAACCACCCTCTTTCATGGCCTCCTGTTCAAGATTCTGATCCAGTTCATGACAGGTTAGCTTCAGTTTCTTCATGGCAGCAAATACTCCTGGAACCTCCTGTGGTCTTGTTTTAATCCATTAACTTTCTGTTTCCCTTTGCCAAGAAATAAAACATAGCCTTCAAGCTCATTGGAACACTCTGATCTCATCGACTCTTTGGCTTTCTCAGTACTAGGAACCTCTGTTGCAGAAAGATTGGCAAAGTGCTGAAAACATAGCTACCTCATCTTCTGTGAAAAAAAGAGCTAGCTTGAGATCGCTGTATGGTTGCTGGACTACGATTTTGGAGACTAGGATTTACTTGGCCATGGAAACCCACTGAGTGTCCTTGAACAAGGTGCATTCTCTTAGCCAAAAGGCCAACTGCCTCTGAATAAATCTTAGCAAGATCACCTTGCGATAGGGTTGTCTTAGGGTCAACATAAGTTGAAAACTGCTTGAAAGCATACAACAACAGGAGCAATTCTTGCTAATATGCAGGCTGAATTGACAGGATATTTCAAAACTGTTAAAATTACTAACAAGCTATTTTAAAGCTTTCATATAATGAAAAATGTGATTTCAAGCTGCTACGGTTCCATTATTATGCATTGCCATTGCCAACCCTGCATGTCCAAAAACCCTAGTTATTCCATTTGGAGGGCACTCCAACAAATTCTTCATTGGGAATAAGTCCTTTTTAATATTCCAACCCAGCATGGGTAAGACTGGGCTGTTATCCAAACCTTTCATTATCTTAATGTTATGGGTTTTCCAGAAACCATGCAGATAAAGTAAGCTGCATTGAATGCCTGTCAAAATATCATTGCATGTTTTTGTATTCCATATACTTTATTTTTTAGTCATTGGCTAGTCATAACTTTGTAGTAGGATTCTGTGTGATGCCCAGTGGATGCCACGATTATTCTGATCCATCTTCTAGCTAGTAGCAGCTGGTGGCTTCCACATCGCTTAAGCAATGGATCTGCTCTATGTTTGAATTAGAACTTGAAAGATAATACTCAAAGTGGTAAGCCATGACCCCCAAATAGGTTAGGGGCACAGGATCCATGTGAAAGTGCAAATCACAAATAAAATATGTTTAAACCTGATGAAATTTCTCTAGGTCCAGTGGAAACTGAATCTATGATTAGCATCCACTGGACCTAGAGATTCCTGTAGGTGTTATCGTTGGCATCTTTAGATCCTTCAGTGTTTCACCGGAGGACCTAAAGATTCTTAGAGGGAATATTTGAAATCAAATCCATGAATAATCAAATCCACATAAGCAAAACCACAGATGTGGGAGATGACTGTACATGATGTATAACTTCTTTAAAATCCAGATTCACTGTGTCACTGACATAGAAACCACCAATTATTGCTCCCATCTTGATTCATCAGGGATTTCAGAGCCTAAACATTGATAAGACTAGTATTGTGGAGCCAAGTTTTGTCCAAAATTAGACATTTGTGAATCAGATAGCCTTGGGAATCTCCTGGGGCCAAAAATAGGCATCGGAGTGCTACCTTAGGCCATGTTGACCCAGGCTTCCAGCATATGAAATCCAAAGCATCTGGAAGGGAGAAAATTCTTTACTCTCATACAAGGAGTGCTGTTTAGTAACTAAATCTATGTTACCTGTGACCAAATATATAGGATGTCCTTGTTTCCAGGGTCCTGTTCTCCAGGAAGAGTGGAAAGTTAATTGAAATCCTCATTAATATGGCTTTGGATTCACAGAGCGAGCTGCAGGAGTCTACCACAGAGAAGGAAGAGCAGGAAAATACCAGCTCACTTACGAAGAGGCCAAAGCAGTGTGTGAATATGAAGGAGGACATCTTGCCACATATCAGCAGCTGGAAGCTGCAAGAAAAATAGGTATGTGCACATCATATATGGAATTGCTACTGGGGAGCAGGCTATGAGATACTTGCTGTGCATATAAAGTGGGGAGGACTGCCTGTTAGCTGCATGCAATATTTCAGGGCCATTTATATTAAATATGCCTTGAATATGAAGATGAGAGAACTGAGATGTTTCATGCTCATGCAATTCTAAAGAGAAATGGAAGTACAAGTACGCCTCACTTCACAAAATCTTTGTGTTCCTGGGTTTTACTTCTGTAACATGAACTTTGCTACCAAAGGCAGAAATAACATGGAAAGAGCAGGGAAATGTTACTTCACCACAGAGACTTTTCATTCAAAGCTGACAAAGCATGTGTGAAATAAAACAACCAGTTCAGTCTTGCATAAGTAACCAAAATGTTTAGAAGCTCCTAGGAGAGTCTGTATCATTAATGGTCTGGACTGTCCTCAGAAGGAGCCACACACATCCTCTCAAACTCACTGTGGTAATGGGTTAGAGTCTACATGGTCCAGTTAGGCCCAGTCCCACTGGACTGTCACCTCTCCTGTCCATGTCATGACCAACGCTTCCAGCCAGTAGTACAGCTCCATGTGAGGTCCTGGCTAGGAGCTCACATGGAGCTCTATGGCTATCTGGGAGCAGTAACAGCAGAAACGCAGGTATGCTAATGAGGGTGGTGAAGGGAGATGAGGTGGTGGTGTCCTTGTCTGAATTGGACCCAATCCTACTGTCCACACTGCGTGTCCTGAAGCCATGGGGTTACTCTGGAGCATCTCCCAACCTTTCCTAACATGGGGCTAAAACAGTAATCTATACCAGAAGACAGCCAGAAATGATCTCAGGGTGAGTCTATGTTATAATACCAAGTAGACAAGCCCTTTGTCAGATTGTGCACCTATATTGTATAATGAATGCAGTTTGACAGCACTTTAACAGCCATGGAAGCTATAGTTGTGTTACTAAGCCTTCAGCTTCTCTGCCAAAGAATGCTGGTGCCTCACCAAACTACAACTCCCATGATTCCATAGCATTGAGTTATGATAGTTAAGGTGGCGTCAAATTGGATTTATTCTCCAGTGAAGATGTACCCTGAGCAATGTCTGTCGTTTGAATGCACGGCTACAAAAAGAACAATGAAAATGGAAGTGAAAACATATGGACCCCAACTGCTGTGGTGCTAAATTCCAATGGTTCATTATTGCTAAAATAGTTCAATTTTGTTTAGTAGTGATTACATTATATGCTTTTTAGGGCTTATTTTCTCTTTGGTTCTGACTTAGTACAAGACATCTTCCTATGTTCCTGAGATATTTTCTGAGATTCTAGTTTCAGTGAATAACAACTTCTGTTGTGACATTTCCCAGTGGATTATGCCCTGTCATCTCCATGCCAAAAACTCTTGAGTAGTGCAAGCAGTTCAGTGATAGATTTCATTTTCTGCTCACCCGTCTGTTTTCTTCTCTGGTAGTTCTCCCACATGCAAACAATTCTGAGAAACTGTTACCCAATAAAACATGGACAGGTAGTCCCCAAGTAAGTTATAAACAAGTTATAAACAAGATAGGTTCTATAGGTTTGTTCAAAAGTTGAAATTGTTTGTAAGTTGAAACAGGTACATTTTAAAAGTGTAACTCCATATATATAGAGAGATAAATTATTTGGATAGCACAGGGAAGGATTAACACCCCCATGGTATTTGTTTGCTGTCTGTGCCCCAGTTCTGTATGAGGACTGCAGCCCTACACATGGCACTTTGGACTGAACAAATGGCAAACTGTACAATTTATTTATACCCACATTTTTCATCCCTGATCTGCATGTTGATCTCTGTATTGGAATCAAGCAATACAAATAATCCTGTTATTCATGAGAATTCTAGAAAGGTTCAATGTGTTAATAAAATAAGTCACTACAATGAGAATTGGCCACATTATTTGATAAAGGGACAAATGGCACACTTCTGACTCCTTGGCTAACTCCTCTACATAAAAAGTTATCAATCTAAGTCATAGTGCAGCTTCCTAAAGCTCAAAACATATTTGAGGCTTGTCAGCTTGTCTTCAGAAACTTTTTATGTTGTGCTTGCCATGAAATAACTTGCATGTAGAAAACAGATAAAGTATTTTTTAGGAAGATGGCTGCATGACAACTATAGTCAGCCTTCCACATTTGCAGATTTCACTTTTTGCTGATTTTATTATTTGTGTATTTGATTAATATGTTCTTACAAGAAATCTCTACGTCTTCCTGCACAACTTCTCTGGAAGTTGACTATAGAATTGCACTAGAGGACATAGAGATTCCTAGAAAGAATACTTATCTGGGTATCAGTAGGTCTTCCAGTATAAGTTTTTGATCAACTTCCTGCAGAAGGTGACCATTATCATGCTGGAGGATCTAGATATTCCTAGAGAGGTATTTTCCCACTTTCACTGGGAACCTCAGTGCTGGCTGTAATACAATCTAATTCTTCATAAAGACATATCAGAGGCTTTTCTTTGTAAATTTATTATTAGTTATATTGACATAAACAAAACATGCCCAAACCTAAATCTGAAGTTCTCAGAAGCACAATTTCAGGTTTCAGTAGAGCAACAAGGGCCACATTTACAGCAAGTTTTCTTTTAGGTATTGTTAAAATTACTTTTAAGCAGTACATTCCACAAGAGCCACAGATATAGGTGTTTATACATAGTCTGAAATATACTGTGTTTACACAGACAATACATGCTAACCCTGGCAATATTAGGTTGTTTGCAGAGAAAAGGAATTGACACATTTTCTGTCGGTAGTATTTTGTAATTCTGTAGTAAAACACAGAATTCATTGTCTTTCATAAGCCTGAATGGAACTGCTGAAGACTGTAATTGCTGAGATTTGAGTAATCATCTGCATCCAATTGTCATTTATTATTTGTAAGTGAAAACAGCACTTTTTCTTCTAAGAGACAAAAGGGATGGCACATTTTAAGAAACATAAACCATGCATGCCAAAATGATGTTACTAGCCAGGCTTAACTTAATTTAAAATGATTGGACATCTATTATTGTTTTGGCCAGAAAAACAAAAGATTGTTAATCTGAACCATAAAGCAACAATGTTGAATTGTTATAACAGAGCCATTTATCTCCCAGGGTTCCATATGTGTGCTGCTGGCTGGTTAGCGAAGGGAAGAGTTGGCTATCCCATTGTAAAACCTGGAAGCAACTGTGGCTTTGGAAAGACAGGGATCGTGGACTACGGTTTTCGGCTCAACCGAAGCGAGAAATGGGATGCTTACTGTTATAATCCCAATGGTATGTGAACAACAAACATATTTCACAATGCTTCATACAACTGTGATATGTCTTTCCTTGCAGAAATCCTTATAATGGCGCTAATGATCATGGCTGTTAGATGAGGTTACACATTATATTCATTGAAGGACACTGAGCAGGACAACACCTCATTCCCATATCTATTGCTAGTTGAGACTAATCTATGGGATTCAGGCACTTTTCCATTATACAGATCTATTCATCACACTCAGATTGAATGTGGAACTGTATGTAGGATTGCTTCCTCTATGTGTTATGGATTTTATATGTTGATGCATTTTATGTATTGTATGGCACCTTGTGTGCTATTGTGTAGCCACCCCGAGACCCTATGGGAGATGGTGGCTGGGTATAAATAAAGGTTGTTGTTGTTGTTGTTGTTATTATTATTATTATTATTATTATTATTATTATTATTGGAGAAAGAAAAATGCCACCATGTAGAGATTACCTTACCAGCCATAACTTTATGTCAGGCATGGTCATATAATTATACCTACCACACAAGTGGCTAACTAAAGGTCAACCAGCTGAAGAAATGAGTAAGACTAAGATTTAAAAGCTGTTGAACTTCTAGATTGAATAGTGCCAACAGAATTTACGTCATGAATGGACTGTTTTGCCCTTTCCCTTCCCTATCAACAACTCAGGGTAGAACTCACAAGACTAATTTCCCTTTCACTACAAAGCACTGGAGACCTCTTCAGTCTTTGTGAACATTTGTTCCTTAGTCAGCTCCTCCTTGAGAAGGAACTGTCAAGAAAACAGCTGCTAACACAGGCAGGGCTTGTCCCCAAGCAGCATCAATGCAGGTCCCAAAGTCTCCCAGTGTCGAAGCCGACTAGGTTCCTTCTGCCAGGTTCTTGCTTTCTATGGACAGGAGAGCCAAGTCTAAAGCTGCTGACAAGTCCTTGTGGGTGATTTTCAAGGAAAGCCCAGTGAATTCCATCTGGCTAGCCTATTAAGCAAGCGGTCTCTGTTAACTGCTTCTGTAATCTGGCCCCAATCTAGGTCTCCAGAAGTCAAAGAAATGGTTGTCTAACAAAACACAGAAAGGAGAAGCTGTAATCTAGGGGGCGAAATATATCATCAGAAGGCTTTCTTATTCCACTTCACATCCTTTTGACAACCTCAGATAACAAGACCATAATTCAGAAATTATTTGTAGTTTGGATTTAAGAGAATTAGTAGAATACGTTTACACTGCAATATTCAGGGAAAAGAAAATAATGGTTGTTGAAAATGCATGATGTTGGGCTTTTAGATATGTAACCAATACAGCCTTAAAACAGATTAAATGATATTTTCTTTTCTTTATTTGGATACTCCATAATGATATACTGTAACAATCAATGACATATCTAGAGACCTCTTCACATGGTCAGCAAAAGGGAAGGTGTGCGAGGTGCCTCATTGTGCCCCCCGTGACTTCTCTCCTTCCCCCATCACATGGTGGAGATAAGACAGGGTGCGTTGCCCTGCTGCCCTCTCTCCCATCATATGGGGAAAGGGGGAGGAAAGGGCAGGTGGAGCTACCTGAAAACCATTTTCCTCCCCATAGTGCTGGAGAAAGTGCCTTCTGATGCTTCCCCTCCAGTTCTGGAGGAATGTGGTCAAGGTGTGCGTCATCTTTTTGCCCCTGGCAAGCCTTGGCCAAAAGTGCCAAAACGGGGCTATTTTGCCTCATGCGACGAGGTACTAGGAAATATAGATTTGAATTACAACTCTCAGACAGATTACTACTCTCCAAAATTATGTATACTGAGAATCCTATCAGCTGGCTGCTGTAGTCCAAAAAAGTAGCATTGTCAGGCTATCCTATTGACTTACAGAAGTCATGTAGATTTTATAGGGTTTTCTTAGACTAAGAATACTTAAATTTTGTTAATTCCTTTCTCTGAAATATAACCTATAGGGCCTGGTATTCATTGACAGTTGCCAATCCAAGTACTAGCCAGGGCCAACCAACTTTGCTTCCAAGATCAGTCAGGAACTGATGCCTCAAGGTATTAAGGCCCTTTCTCGGGTTCTTGTTGTTGTGTGCCTCCATGTCATTTCTATCATGGGCTTTTCTGGGCTAAGAATATGTGAGTCACCTAAGGTCACCCAGTGGATTTCCATGACTGAGCAGGGAACTGAACCATGATCTTTGAAGTTGTAAACCAGCACTCAAACTGCTATACTATGCTGTTCTATTCAGTCTTTAAAAGTGCTTTTCTGGTAGCAGCAAGATTCATTTCTCTCTCTCCACCTCTTCTCCTCACTCCCCCTCCCCTTCTCTTTCCATTTGTTTTGTGAATTATATCACTGCAACCAACTTCACTTTGTTTTTTATACTCAGTACCACAATGCCTCTCATTCTCTGAAAAGGAACCATTTTCCACAATAAACAATGAACGTTCAATATGAGCAGCTGTATTTCTCTGTCCATGAAAGCAGCTGAGTAAGCTTGCTGGGTGGAGGACTCTCACAGATGTTGAACATGTCAGGAAAAAAAGGGAAAGGCCACACATTGTTCTTAAAAATAAACGTCGTCAGTTTCTTTCGCCTCCTGTTTGGGCAATACATATTCTTTTTCCAAATGTATTGTTTGGAGCAGTACACTTAAATCCAGTTGCTTATTCTGATTGGTTAACTTGTATCCCTCCCATGCTAAGGAAATTTCTTCATTCATTGAAAGTTCATCTGAAGGCAACATTGCTCATTTCTGAAGTGGTAAAACAAAAGATCACTATGAGTTTTCATCATATGAAACTAACTACAAAACTTCTTACATTGTGCTGAGTGGAAGTACCCTGATACTGGTCAACTTTCCAGCAAAGTGAAAATAGCTTCAGTATGTCTACGGCTTCTCTGTTTCACCTTCATCCTACATATGGCATTGTGAAACCTGTGAAATGTAGAAGGTGGTTCAGGAATACTGCTTTCCTGCACAGTTAAATGCAGAGCAAAAGAATAATTTCAGCCCTGAGCAGCATAATTTAAAGGGATAGAAAATGATCTGTTATTTAAATTGTGAGGATTTGTTGTGTTTTCTTGATTTTTTTCCCCTACTGCATGAGCTAGACTAACTTAGGCCATTATCACACGAGGCTCTAAAAATGGGTCTGGTATTGCAAATCTGGTTCAGGTTTCAACTGGGCCATGCTTGGCTAGTCACTCTTCTTATTGCACCAATTAGTTCCCCACAGACTTGAAGAAACTAGCAAGTGCATTTAGTTTACTGGGACGTGTCTCCTCCCAAACCATGCATTGCCTGTCCATCCATGCATCCCTCTTTTCCAGAAGAAAAAACCCTCCAAGTTCAAAATCTTGTAAGACTGGTGTTTCACAATTCACTGCTTCCACAAGTTCACAAGCACTGGCCCCTTAAACATGTAAAACAATAACAAAAAATGGAAAATATGTAGTATGCATTTACTATACTTTCCCTGTTTTGAGTTTTCTGCAAAAGACAGGGCTATTTCTCATTGGCAACCTACACAAGCTGCCACTTTCATATTTTTAACTGTATTACAAAATGGATGGTCTTAATTACTAAAACAAGAAAGATACATTTTGTAATTAAAAGACTTTCCCTGGTTTGTGTATTCAACAAGAGAGAGGAATATTTCTCATTGACAAATCAGCTCAGGCTGCATTTTGCAGTATTCCAATTCAAACACTTTAATTTCACATTTTTAAAAGAACAAAAGAAAATTTGCAAACAGTATGGAAAGCCTAATCAAGAGGGAAAGTTCCTTTAAGTGTCTTGAGGGAGCATTGAAATTGTACGGTTTCAAAAGAAGGAGAAGCAAACGAGGCATAAGAGGATACTTATGGCTTTGCAGCCAGAGCACCTCTTGTTCTGATGGCTGGAAGTCCAATAACTAGTACTACGGCCATGGAGAAGTGAAGCAGTTCAAAGTTATGCCCCCAACACACCCACAATGACACATTGCAGTTCCCAAATTCCTTGCTGAAGCGCCTTTGGATTTACCACACAACTGAAAATGTTTTTGAACGCTTTTGAAAAGCATAGGTTATAGATGAATTGCAGACTGGTTTCCGATGAATATAGGATGATGTGCAATGGTAATCAGTTCCATCTGTGGTTGGGTAAGCTGCAGTTCATGTTGCAAGACTTGTGTGAGAATATCCTTCCTTAACTTTGTATACTATGCAACTTTACTTTGAAAAGTTACTAAAATGATGCCTTGGCCTGGTGCGGGCAGCAAAGTGCCTTGGCTTGCTCTCAGTAGACAGTTTTGCATTGTCTAACAATTGCTTGGATGACAGGAAGCACTAACCTACTGTAAACTATAGGAGAGAAATTCATGAGGCACCATGTTGTGAATGGAATGCCTTTCTTGAATGCAAAGAAGGGGCAGTCAAGGGAATGCTGGGTTTACTATATCATCTCGTGCTCACTGGTGCAGATGTATGGTGATGCTAACTGGAAAGGACGGAGCAGGGAAGGAGGGAGATAAGGCCAGAGGGAGGGAACCTCTACATGTACACAAAATAATGGAATGTAGTTATATTAAGCGGGAGGAGTATTGCAATTCTCCATGCAACAAAAGCAAGAGAAGCAACATCTCAATCCTAAAGAGAACCTTTAGGATACAAGTAGACTCTATTTTGGAAACGTACCAGTGTTTTCTATGAAATTGTGTGATACAGAACACTATTAGGAGGACCATGCAATAGGAACCAGGGCCATGCTGCATGCTTCAACTTTCAATGAGAATGCATTTACAATGGTGAAACACATTATTAGACTATACTGTGGCAATCTTCGCAGTTGGGATTCTGATGCCATTCCTTTTCTCTCCAGGAAAAGACTGTGGCGGCATCTTCACAGATTCAAAGCACATTTTTAAAACTCCTGGATATCCCAATGAATATGAAGATGATCAAACCTGTTATTGGCACATAAGAGTGAAATATGGCCAGCGGATTAATATACAGTTTCTCGATTTTGACCTTGAAGATGATGCATCCTGCATGGCTGACTATTTAGAAATCTATGACAGTTATGATGATGTCAGTGGCTTTGTCGGCAGGTAACGCATTTTATTATTATTTTCACATCTTTCAAGATGACAGAATCATAAAAACAGCATCCAGAAGGGGGGGGAAATGTTATGGCAAATACTTATTTTGATATCTTTTAAATCCCACCCAATCTCAGAGGTTTTGAGCAAAAACAAGTTTATATGCAGCCAAACGAATGTGTTAATAACTACATAGTTTTCTTCACCTTTTCACAGCTCCTCCTATCTATTCTTATTTATTTGTCTTCCACCCATGGGAACACTTTTCTTTGACCTAATCCCGGCATTGTTCCCAATTCATGACTCCATAAGGAGAATGTTGCAATCCCCAATCAGTCTCCTCCCAATCCTGAACCCTGCAGTCCCAAGAAATATTAGAACAGACTAAAGACACATCCCACTCATTCATGCTCTCTTATTTCATAAACAAATAGTTTAAGGACTAGCCAGCTTTACTTGGCACAAACATTTGTGGATAGCAGTCCGGTTTATCTAGTGGCACATCAATTGTGAGTTCCTAACCCATATTCAATACTTCTCATTACCTTGATTAAACGCATCACAGAATCATAGAGTTGGAAAAGACCTTGTCGGCCATCCAGTCCAACCCCCTGCCAAGAAGCAGGAAAATTGCATTCAGAGCACCCTTGACAGATGGCCACCCCACCTCAGTATTGCAGTAAATGTATCCTTGTGTTTCAGGTTCTTAACATTTGACCAAGACAATGTTTCTCATACTTTTCAGGTACTGTGGAGATGAACTTCCAGATGACATTGTTAGCACAGGTAATATTATATGCGTGTGCAACACTTATTCAGAGAGAGAGAACAAAGCAATTGCATTTTCCACTCAGTCTCAAATAGCATTTCATAAAAGCATTTAACACCCAAAGATATTATGACAAAGTTGTTAATTGCTCCAGACATAATTAACACTAAGGACCTCATCACATTCAGCTGCCCAATGTGGGCAACAGTGAAGGGATTCATCAGACACCATGGCAAATCTGGCAGGCATCGGAGGAATCTGTTGCCTCACATCCCATATTGTCTGCAGTGATGCTTTCCCCACTTCCCCCCAGGACTCACCTCGTTGATGGGATTCAGCGGGTTCCATCCCCAAACCATGATGAAAGTGTCATATGACAGATAAATTTACCTGTGTGATGAAGTCCTAAGATCACATAGTCACAATGAGTGAAGTAATATGAATATTTCCTCCAGTATTCCTGCTATGGAATTTATTATTTGTGCTAGTGTTTGTAAGAACACTTAAGAGAAAGCAATAATTGTAAATATTCAAATGTTTACTATAATTTGTTTTAGCAATACAAATAAAACAATCTGCCTAATTCTCTACTTTTGCCTCTTTTTCCTCTTCCTTCCTGTTTTCATTCTAGGAAATGTCATGACTCTAAAATTTTTGTCTGATGCTTCAATAACAGCAGGGGGTTTCCAGATTAAATATACAGCTTTCGATCCACCCAAAAAGAATGCTACTCAAGACAACACAAAGTATTTAGCCGGAAGATTTGGAATTGTATAAAATAAAATTTCCATTGAAGAAGATAGAAGCAGTGGATGTGTATTAAAGAAATACTCTCCCATACTCCAACACCTAAAGCTGAAGTTGCTATCTTTGTCTCCATGGATTTTGGTTCAGATGATCTCGTTATTTTATCTTCACATGACAACATCTCATCACTGATTTTCAAAGATACATATGTACATTTGAAAATTCCCACAATGTTTTACTTGTGCCTTTGACTTTTTCTACTGCTCAAAAATCCACCTCTTTGATAGGTTTATTGGGGGGGGGGGGTGTTTACAAGTGTCTGTGTAAATAAATTGCCAGCCAGCTCCAAAATTGCCACGTATGCCAAATCGAAGTGTTAAGCTTTCCTTGAGCCAGAAGAAATATTTACTCATAGATTCTATAATATCTGTATTGTATTTGATGTATTGTTAATTTTTTATACAACATATATGTATTTTAAAACTTCAAAGCAATTCCTTTTTTTAAAAAAAACAGCCAACTTTATTTCTAAATTCAGGAGACAAAAGTGACAAAAACAGAAATCATGAGTCAGTTTCTAGTCTTAAAATTGAAACTAACCTCTTAATTCAGAATACAGGCTGATTTCACTGATTATGTGGAACAATAAAATGTCTGATACAACCTTTGGCTGACCATCTTTGGATTGGCGATACAAGCTACAAAGTTACAGTCAACTTGGAAGAATCTCAACCAAAACCAACCTTCTCACTAGTCTGCTTATTTATTTACATTATTTATATTCCACCCTTCGCACCCTGGAGGAGACTCAGGGCAAATCACATAACACATATACAGCAAACATTCAATGTCATTATACACTGACAAGACAGACAACTGTACATAAATAGAGGTATCTATAGGCTTTCCCATCTTTGGCATCTTTGAGGTTTGTGGATGGTTCTGGCCCCGGGGGGGGGGGGGGGGAGCTATTTGTTTGTAAACTTTGCCCTTCATTGAATTGCTGGCATTTTTCTGGCATTTCCTTATTGGTACCTTAAATACATCCCTCCCCTCCACTTTAAAGTGGCACCTATTTATCTACTCACATTTACTTTCAAATTGCTAGATAGACAGAAGCTGGACTAAAGGCCAGGAGTTCATCCCGACTTTGAACTGTCAACCTTTCAATTTGCAAGATTTACTGTAGCTGGTGGTTAACATGTTGTGTTAAAGCCCGGCCCTTTGGTTCTTGGACCTTAGGGCTCTGCCTCCAATCTCAGAATATTGAACCCCACAACTTTTCAAATAATGAAATTCTGATTGCTTTCGAGGCTTCAGGAGCAACAAGCATATGAAAAATTGGTAGCAGGTACAGGTTGAGCATCCTTTATCTTGAATACCAAAATCTAAAATATTTTAAAATCCAAAATTGTCCTCTTTGGTGGCTTTCTGATGGTTCAGTATACACAAACTTTGTTTCACACAAAAAATTCTTGAAGATATTGTATAAAATTTGCCTTAAGATTATGTTATGAAGTATATATGAAACATAAAATAATTTCATGTATAGACTCCCATCTCTGAGGATATCATTACTATACATTACTGCAAATACATGTACAAGCAGTCCTCGAGTTAAAAACATCTGACTTACAAATGACTCATAGTTAAAAATGAGAGAAATCTACTTCTAGGAAAGGTAACGCACTCCTGAAAGTTTTCATGGGGAAAAGGTGGATCCACTGAAGATTTCTCACCAATCCTTGTTTCTACAACAAACCAAATTTTTCAAAATCCAATTATCATAGGGACAGAAAATGAGGTGAAGTCTTCTGAACAGGAGCAAAGGGAGCAAAACAAACACCACAGGGGTGTTTACTCTTACCCTATGCTAGCCAAAGCTAAAATGCACATTTTTGGCTGGAGTTACACTTTAAAATGCACCTGTTCCAACCTACATATAAATTCTACTTAAGAACACACCTACAGAACCTATCTTGTTTGTAACTTGGGGACTGCCTGTATTTAAAATCCAAATAAATAAAATTAAACCCCAAACACTTGTGGTCCCAAGCATTTTGCTTAAGGAATATTCACCATATAGTAGGGATGACTGGAGAAATCAAGGGGTCTACTATATATGCTCTTGGTTGAGGATAGGAAAAAAGAAAGTGGGGGAGAGGAGAGATGAGGTAGGGCAGAGAAGGAAGTGAGTAAATGCGGCTCTGTGTTACATCCCTGCCATTCACTGACATCAGAGAAGATGAGTACAGGTACACAGGCCACCTTCTACCACTTCAAAGATCTTAGGAAGCCACCCATCCAGCAAGCTTTATACCAGATTGGTTGGCAGGCTGCAACCCATACAATGTTAAGGTTCAGATAGTTCTGTCTATATACAGAGAACACACAGCATAAGTAAAATAAGTCTTTAGATCTAAGGAAAACACAGATACAGAGTCCATTCCCAATTGTGTCCCTTTTAAAGTAAATCAAAACTGCTGTGCGCTTGAATGTTTTCCCCTTCCCCAGAACAAGAAATTGAACTTAATGCACATTTCTGATCAGGGAAGGGTAGAAACGTATTTAAAGCTCTGGCATTGTGTGATATGTTGTACTGGACTGGGACTGCAGCAATCCAGATTCAAGACTTTACTGACCCAAGAATCCCTCATTATTTGACTTTAGACCAATCTCTCAGCTTGGTATACCTCATTAAATTCTTATGATGATAAAGTAAAAAAAGGAAAACTATGTACACCATCTTAAACTCAATGAAAGGAAAGCTAAATACAGATTAAAATACAACAAATTACAACAGCAGAGGCTTAAACTAGAACCCAGAGCCATAATGTTCCTCAATTAGCAACCCCACTTCTTATTCCACAAGGGCCTTAACGCAAGAGCTATTCATACCCTATATTCAACAGAGGTACCATTTGTGTATGTAAGAACACAGATTGCAGATTGTAGCATGGCAGTTATTTTCACATAACATTTAACATTAGCTCACAGTACCTACATTACAAATCTCAACATTGGGATTGTTATTCATAAGTAGGAATTTTGGAGTCTTATGCATTTTTTTAAAGAAAAGTAAGTACTCATTCATATAAGTACTACTATTACTCTACATGGAAATAAATCCTAGCATGTTCAACGGGGTTTCTGCACTATTGTGCTTTTGGAAAAAAAATTCCTGGTTCTACCTAAACCACTATAAATCTAAGTAATTAATTTGTATAACCCTAGCTAGCAAGAATTTGGAAAGTTAAATCAAAATGTTAAAGACAGCAGAAATATTACTGACAATGATTTATTAATTATAAGGGGACAAGAGGAGAAGAAAGCAATAGGAACAATGAACATAACTATACATACAAAACAAAAAGGATGACTTTGAGTCCAGTATGTCAGACATCAATTTTGTATCAGAGGCCCATTACTGTTGCACAAGCCAGGACTGTTATGTCTGTTGATGACTCATCCCATCACTCTTTGGCCTCCAAGTTACTGCTGCACATAGGCTCTGTTGATTTTAGCCATTTTTCATACTTAATAGCTTTTATTCACAAATTTCCTGAGCTTTCCATTGTCCCTTTCCTCTCGCAAATGTTTTATTGGTTATTTACAGTATTTATATTCTGCCTTCTCACCCCAAAGACAACTCAGGTTGGATCACAGAACACATATATGGCAAACATTCAATGCCAGTTGTATAATAACAAGACAGACAAGAGATAGAGGCTTTCCCATCTTTCAGCATCTTTGGAGGTTGTACTCGCTTCCGGCCACAGTGGGGTGCTATCGCTCCATCTCCTTGCCAAAGAGCATTTTTCTTTGTTTGCAAACTTCCTCCTTTTTCTGGTCAAAATGCTGTGCCTAAAATACCTCTACGCTTTAATGCGGTTTCTGTTTACCTGCTCACATACTTATTTTCAAACTGGTAGGTTGGCAGAAGCTGGGCTGAAAAGTCAGGCGCTCACCCAGACCTGGACTTCAAATTATCAACCTTCTGGTTGGCAAGATTGATTGCAGCTTGGTGATTAACCTGCTGTGCTAATGCCCAGCTGATCTGAGAGTGAGTTTTACTTACTCTCAGAATTATTACTCACTCACACATAAACACACTCCTTAGAATTTCCTTTGGAATTTCCTTAAGAACAGCCAAAAAAATATTCTCTTCAATGTTCCATGCTTAGTAAAGTCTAGTCGTGTCTGTCTCTGGAGTGGTGCTCATTTCCATTTATAAGCCGAAGAGCCGGCATTGTCCGTAGACACCTCCAAGGTCATGTGGCTGGCATGACTGCATGGAGTGGCGTTACCTTCCCGCCAGAGCAGTACCTATTGATCTACTCACATTTGCATGTTTTCAAACTGCTAGTTTGGCAGAAGCTGGGCCTAACAGCAGGAGCTCACCCCGCTATCCGGCTTTGAACTGCCAAGTTCAGCAGCTCAGCGGTTTAACCCGCTGAGCCACTGGGGGGGGGGGGGGGTAGTTCCATGGTTACATAGAACAGATGTGTATTTCATTGTTCATAATGCATATGATTATTCTTCCCAGGTACAGCTATAAGGGCTAAATCTGAGGAAGATGATGTAGATGGCATGTAAGCCCTTCATTCCAATTTCCCCAAGTACCTTTGTGAGTAGAGTTTGAAGATCTGAAGAGTGCCATCTAACCACTTTTAGCAGATAGCAAGGGAATGACAGAATGGAGCAAGTGTCATGGGATGGGACCGGTTCAAATAATCCCCAAACAGTCTCAGAAACAGAGTATTTCCTAATGTGATAAGGTCCATAACAAGGAAGGGAGAACCTTTAAGAGGAGGTGAGCCTCCATCCACAAATTCATCAGACAAGAGCCACATAATTGGTGAAAGAATAAGTTGTGCATGTGACATGTCTGAATCACATTCATAAATACTGATATCTATAGAAAATATAGCACTCTGAGCATTAGGACAAACATTACAGCTACTATTAGGTCTGCGTGTGTCACCTTTCAATTTATGATGATCCCATTAATTTCATTGAGCTTTCTTAGGTAAGAAATAGTCTGTGGTGGTTTTGTCAGCTTATTTTGCAACATAAAAAGATTGAAAAGAGTGGAAGCTTTATAGCGGCACAATAATAAATGCGCATCTGCAATCCCCATGTGGGAGGAGAAGTAGACGGAAGAAGCCACTGCAGTAGGAAAGCATGGGCAAGGAAAAGTTAAACACCCTCTCAACCTCCTTCACACAACTTTATTGTTGCAAATTGCTTCCTGGTGAGCTGTCTTTCATTAGAAACAGCAGCCTCCTTAGAAGAAACAGCCCCCAGGCTTTTAATATGTGATTTGACCAGCAGAAAACTGGATACAAAGATCCATACTTTGAGTTACTAAACTGTGCCATCTGGTGGCCTCGGTGAGATCTTTCTGACCTGTTTGTGACATTATGGATGCCAAGTGGGAAAAAGTTTATCTAAGGAGACTGAGAAGTAGTAATTATTAGCTTCTCGTTTCATTGCATATATATATATATATATATATACACACACACACACACACACAGACATATATATATATTCATAGTGTTTATCTCTATGCAAAGTAAACAACCCATTTTGATTTAATGCATTCTGCATTCATAGTAAGTTACTATTTTCATTCAAGCAGCATTCTTGGAAGGGGGTGGTCAGCAGATAGATGGTTGACCGAGTGAGTGAGTGAGTGAGTGAGTGGGACGGAGGGACTGTGGGTAGGCAAGTGGATGGGTGAGTGAGTGATGTGCCCTTGCTAAAAGCTCCTAGATTAGAGCAGAAAGGTACATTTAGGGAACGATGGGGAGTGTTTACATCACAGAGATAACCTTCCCCCACAGAGCTGGCCAGTTTACGAGTAGGGGTAAATACCAAGTTACTCAGCAGGGTAGGAGCACCCCGGTGGCACAGTGCATTAAATCCTTGTGCTGGCAGGACTGATGACTTGAGGGTTGGGTTGCTGACCTGAAGGTTGCCGGTTCAAATCCAACCTGGGGAGAGCTCGGATGAGCTCCCCCTAGCAGCTCCATGTGGGGACATGAGAGAAGCCTCCCACAAGGATGGTAAAAACATCAAAAACAATCTGGGTATCCCCTGGGTAATGTCCTTGCAGATGGCCAATTTTCTCAAACCAGAAGCTACTTGCAGTTTCTCAAGTTGCTCCTGACACAGAGAAAAAACTCAGCAGGGTCCAAGCAGAGGGCTATTGCTTTTGCTGAGAAGCATAGAAACAGAGCTGCAGGAATGCAGTTCTCTGTGAATGAGAAGCTGGGATATGACTGGTGTCAAGGTAAAGACAAGCTAGAGAAAACCACCTTTACTCTGTGTGCATTTAGAGATCCCAAAACAGGCAAGTTTCCACAAATTGATGAAGTGTTTGTGTATGTGATGGAGATGCACAACAATGGCTGCAGTATATCTTTCAAAATGTTGCAGATGAAAGCAAAGGAGGAAGCTCGCAAACATGACATTCCCCCAACTCAATTTAAGGCAAGTCATGGTTGGGTGATAAGGTTCATGTGATGACACAACTTGTATGTGCAAAGGAGAACCACACTATGACAAAAGCTGCCACCTGATAACAGGGTTAGGGTTAGCAGAGAAGGTGAAGGACCTTGTAAGACTACATCCCCCATGATTCCATGGCATTGAGCCTTGGTGTCAAAACTGCATTAATTCTAGTGTAGATACACGCCTTGGACCGCGAGAAGATCCAACCAGTCCATACTTCAGGAAATAAAGCCCGACTGCTCACTGGATGGGATATTAGAAGCAAAGATGAAGTACTTTGGCAACATAATGAGAACACAGGAAAGCTTGGAGAAGACAATGATGCTGGGGGAAATGGAAGGAAAAAAGGAAGAGGGGACAACCAAGGGCAAGATGGATGGCATCCTTGAAGTGACTGGATTGACTCTGAAGGAGCTGGGGGTGGCCACGGCTGACAGGGAGCTCTGGCGTGGGCAAGAGTCAGAAGCAACTGAACAAATAAACAACAACAGATACACGCCTGGGCACATCCTGTGCAAACCCTGTGGCAGTTCAGTGCCATGGAATCCTTGGCATTGGAAGTGGCGGCAAACTGCAGAACAAGCCCTATGAGGAGCTGCTTAAAGAGCTGGGCATGTTTAGCCTGCAGAAGAAAAGGCTGAGAAGAGAAATGATGGCTGTGTATAAATATGTGAGAGGAATTCATAGGGAGGAGGGAGCAAGCTTGTTTTCTGCTGCCCAGGAGACTAGGACGCAGAGCAATGGCTTCAAACTACAGGAAAGGAGATTCCACCTGAACATTAAGAAGTACTTCCTAACTGTGAGAGCTGGAATGTGTCCAGAGAAGGGCGACTAAAATGATCAAGGGTCTGGAGAACAAGCTCTATGAGGAGCAGCTTAAAGAGCTGGGCATGTTTAGCCTGCAGAAGAAAAGGCCGAGAAGAGAAATGATGGCCGTGTATAAATATGTGAGAGGAATTCATAGGGAGGAGGGAGCAAGCTTGTTTTCTGCTGCCCTGGAGACTAGCAAGCGGAATAATGGTTTCAAAGAGATTCCACCTGAACATTAAGAAGAACTTCCTAACTGTGAGAGCTGTTCAGCAGTGGAACTCTCTGCCCTGGGGTGTGGTGGAGGCTCCTTCTTCGGTGGCTTTTAAGTAGAGGCTGGATGGCTATCTGTCGGGGGTGCTTTGAAGGCAGAATGGGGTTAGACTAGATGGCCCACGAAGTCTCTTCCACCTCTAGGACTCTATGATGTTACAGCAGATGTCTCTTCCCCATCCAGGATAATGCACGACTTGTATGTCTTGGATGGAGGGGACAGGCAATTGCCGATCGATGATTCGGCGTGGTTCCTCTCCGCGCAGGGGCGGCCAGTGGAGCAGGCTCAGCCGTGTTCGATACCTCGGCGCTCGGCTCCGTCGGTCTGGCCCCGCCCCTGCCCCGTCCTCCTCGGGCGCTGATTGGGCGAGAGCACCCTCGGCTCGGAGTCTCCCGCGCTTCGCCATCTTGGCCCGGCAGATCTGCCTGGGGAGCGCGGGAACTGTGAAGCTTGGCCATGGGTGGCGCGGACTCGACGACGGAGGCCTCCTGCTCTTCCTCCTCCTTCCCCGGGCCCAGCCTCCAGCCCTTGATGGAGACCCTGGAGGACCCCGCCGCCGCCACCGAGGCCCTCACCGACGCGCTCCTCACCCTCACCAAGTGAGCCCCGCTCCCCTCCCCTCCTCCCACAGCCTTTGTTCTTGGGGGGCTCCCCTCCTTCCTCCTTCCTTCTTTCCTGTGGAAACAATGCTGTAAATATTTGGCTCAGTCATACCTGCATTCATATGTTCTGGTGCCTGACATAAAACTTTTTTCTCTCTCTCTTCCTTTCAAGCCGCCTGACTGGTGAGGAAGGGAAAGAATTCGCTGCCCAAGTTGGGAAACACTTCCCTCAGCTCTGCAAGTTGTTTAAGGTGTGTATGTATGTATTTATGTGTGTGAGATGTCCCGCCGCCTCAGGCCCTTTCTACACTACCATACAATCCAGCAGATAATGTGCATTATCTGCTCTGAACTGGATTATATGAGTCTACACAGCCATATAATCCAGTTCAAAGCAGATCATCTGAATTTTGCATGGAAGTGTAGAAGGGCCCTTCCAGACAGGCCCTATAACCCAGACTTTCTGTTTATCCCAGATTATCTGGCAGTGGGGCTCATATAATCCGGTTTGAAGCAGGAAACCTGGGATATAGGGCCTGTCAAGAAGGGCCCTCCGACTCCTGATAGGCCTCTTTCTCTCCTGTCAGCTTGATGCCTCGCTTGTGATTCTTTGCTGGTTGCTATCTCGCAAATTATATATGCCATGTTATATTTATATATGCAATATACTTTTGGTGTTTTTAATGCTGTTTATTAGAAATATTGTTTGTTCATGATGAGGCCCATTAGACCAGGGGTCCTCAAACTTTTTAAACAAAGTGCCAGGTCACAGTCTCTCAAACCATTAGCCGGCCAGATTATAATTTGAAATAAAATGAATGAATTCGTATGCACACTGCACATATCTTATTTGTAGTGCAAAAAAAAAACCCTTAAAAACAATACAATAATTAAAATGAAGAACAATTTTAACAAATGTAAACTTAATCATATTTCAGTGGGAAGTGTGGGTCTCCTTTTGGCTGATGAGATAGGATTGTTGTTGTTGTTGTGCGCTTTCAAGTCATTTCAGACTTAGGTTGACCCTGAGTGAGGGCCGGGTAAATAACCTTGGAGGGCTGTATCAAGCCTCAGGGCCTTAGTTTGAGGAGCCCCGCGTTAGACAATGCATAACTGTGTAATGGGACCTTTTATAAACTTGTCCAACTGATGGCTTGAAATTCCCATCAGTCCCCAGGGCTGCAACTTCCTGCTTTTCTTTTAACTGGTCCAATCACTCATCCTCAGTCTCTCTAACAAAAGAGTAAGAATGTTAAGAGATGTAGCTTAATCCATCTGCTTATGGCAGTGGTTCCCAACCTTTTTTTAACCAGGGACCAGTCTCCAACATTAGTACCAAAAGGGTTACACATCAGTTTTTGGTCAACTCTAGACTCAGTATGGTTATTTGGGGTGCTGATTCAGAAAATTGCATTAGATAGACAACACCAGCTCTAGTTTTTGATACAGAACATATGCTATCCAGTAGTCTCCATCTGCTCTTCCACAGAATACCATATTTAATAAGCCTCGGCACTATATGAGGGCTTTGTGAGCCCAGTCACTCTTGTTGCAATGGTGTAGTAATGGTGAGGCCGCTGACCATACTGTAGTTCTTGCGGACCACAGGTTGGGAACCACTGGTTTAGGAGGAGAGGCATGCCCTAGGCCATGGCTCTATGGATGAGGGTGGACTGCAACTCCCATTATCCTCTATCATCACTCCCCAATCCTGCCATATTTTAAATTGGTCATGATGGGTATGTGTGCCAAGTTTGGTCTAGATCAATTGTTGGTGGAGCTCATAGGGCTCTCTGCATGCAGCTGGACTACAACTCCCATCATCCTCTATCAGCCCTCTCTCCTTAACCCCACCAGTATTTTAAGTTGGATCATGAAGGGTTTGTGTACCAAATGTGTTCCAGAACCATGTAGGAAGCATTGTGGATCAAACAGACATACTTGACACACACACACACATATAGATGTGTGAAGGAAATTATTATACATAGGAATGTCACCTGGAGATGTGAATAACTGAATTGTGTGAGTTTTTCACATAACCTGAGACATGTCCGAACACGTTACTGAAGCTTTCTGGAGGAAGAGGGGGATGGGTATGAGTGTGATACAGGTGTTGGTTGATACCATTGGGTTGACTCTGAAAGAAGAATGTTAATATCTTTTTCACATGCCTAAGTTTATGTACAGATGAGCATAGGACAGTCAGCTTTCAAACTTAAATTTGAAAATTGATGGAATTTTCTAATATGTAACTCCTGATGAGTCTCTGTCCCTCTTTCTCTCCTGCCAGTGACACATTGAGAGGTCTTATATTGTCTTTTCTCTTTTTTAGACACACATTCCTACTGAAAACTCAGAACTGAGCAGCGCAGCCTTGCAGGCCTTAGGATTCTGTGTGTTTAACTCCAAGATTGCATCATTACTTCATGGTAAACAGTTCATCTAGTTGAAAAAATTATAATAATTGATATTTGGATGTTATAGAAAGACTAATCAGGAATCTGTTCTGTATGTGGTACCTCAATGTATTACAGCTCATGCAAAGCAATTTGCTGTCATGTTTAGTGTGATAGTCATAAGTTGCAAAAGCATTCAGTGCGTTTATTAAGATTCTGTGCTGTGTGAGATCCAAGACTGGGAAAGAAGTGCAACTTATTGATTGTCACAGTGCTACTTAGTGCTCTGGCCTTGATAAGCAAATACAACACTGTTTTAAGTTGCAGATAAGATTAATGTAGACCTCACTTGTTGTAAAGACACAGCAATACAGATATACCTCAGTAAGGGAAGTAGATGTTTACTTTTGTTTTCCATCATGGCAGAGGATTGGATTGGATGGGCCTTGTGATCTCTTACAACTCTATGATTCTATGTGTCCTTCAGCTTTGCTTCTTTAACCGAAATTTTAGGACCAGAGACAGAAATAAAATTAAAAGAATAGGGATAGGTTTCACCAACACAAAAACTGTGGTCTTGCATATTTCAGCAAATGTTTAGTCTAAATAAATAAATAAATAAAACACATGTGTAAAAAAACATTTTGAACTTTCTAGATGATGGAAAGCTTTTTCCAAAATGCGTCTGTGGAGGATTGTTTTTATTACACTAGTTTCCACTTTTTGTATCATCTCCATTTTAATGGCCCAACTTGCAGATTTATATATTTTTTAATCTAACCGTTTTTCTCCCTGTTTTGCTGTTCTTTAAGAGATTCTGGAGTCAGCTGTTTGCCTTGCCTACTGGAGGTATAGGCATAAAACTACAGTAGGTCAACTAGAGCACTGCTTCTTAAACTGGGCCCTGACCCCAAATGGCCCCCCTTAGCTCAAAGTTGGAGTCACAAAATTTGGCAATAGTTACAGGTTTATGAATGCCACTCATTTACACAAATCTGTTGCTAACAATGTGCAGTGTTTTTAGTGAACTCTGCAGAAAATGCTTCAGTTGTACTCCACAAAAAGGAAAGTCAGCCTGTTTGCCTCTGCTGATTTAATATCAGCAAATGTTTGACTTTCTATATATTTACACCTGTTCTATATACTTATGATCACATAAAGTGTTCTCAGGTGGAAAGAGGTCACAAGTGGGAAAGTCCTGGACTAAAATAGGATCCTGGCCTTTCCCAGATCACTGCACACGTGCTGCTTTAGCCAAGCATCAAGTTTGTTTCCTCAACTCATCTTCACTATTCTCCCAGTGTAGATTATGTTAAAAACAATTTCAGCTAGACAAAGGGTCAAGAAGAGAAGGGGGTGGGCCTGAGTAGGTGTAAAAAAAAAATCATGAAAAGGAGCTTCTTTGTCAAAAACTTCATTATTTGAAGCATGTGCATTTATATTTTTGAACAGAAATAAATCACATATGGTCTTGATCAGAGTATGTTTTCTTCATTGTTTCTTTCTTTCTTCCTTTCTTTTGTTTCCAGAGTCAGAAATACAAGAGTTGCTTTCAGTTGTAAACAGTGTTGCCGTAAAAGCAGTAGACAAAAACACTCGCACTAGAGCACTTTGGGT
The DNA here is from genome assembly GCF_037176765.1 of Anolis sagrei. Classification (NCBI taxonomy): domain Eukaryota; kingdom Metazoa; phylum Chordata; class Lepidosauria; order Squamata; family Anolidae; genus Anolis; species Anolis sagrei. The sequence goes on along the minus strand of NC_090021.1, from coordinate 204,911,103 downwards.
GATCTCGAAACAGTCCTTTCCTGCTGATGTTATTGGGAAGCTGGTGAGTGCCTTGTGTTCATTGCCTGAAAACAAAGCTTGTTACAAACATCTCTTGTGCTTACAGATAATTTCTTTTCTTTTCTCAGGTACCCAGTATTATTACTACGTTAGAGACAGTGCTTAACAAAGGAGACTTGCCTTCTATGGTGGTTGAATATGAAGTACTAAATGTTATCATACGGTATGTATTAGATTTGGAAATGTAGGGCAGTTCAGAGGAGTGCAACGGGGAGAAAAGAAACTTACATCATTTTGCCAGTTAATAACCAGGGTGATATAAACAAGAAGATGTTACTCTGCATAATAGTGACCGCGAAATGGCTTTGAAGTATGGGAATGTTTACTAGTAGTAACTAAGCTGTCTTACATGTCTTATCCTTGGGAACCTCTAGTGAGCTTTGCAATCTCTCAGAATACAAGTGGAAGATAAATTTTGCAGAAGATGAATCTGATGATAGACATGCACAATATTTCTCTTGGACCTTGAGAAATAGTATGGCCCCTGTTGTCAATTCTAATACATTTTTTTTTATTTAGGCTCATAGAGCAAGCTCCATCTTCCATGGAGGAGGAGGCTGTGAGGTGGGCCAAACTGATCATTCCTTTGGTTGTCCACACAGCACACAAAGTGCAGTTAAAGGGTGCAACTGCTTTGGAGATGGGGATGCCACTTTTACTTCAGAAGCAGCAGGAGGTGGCAGTGGTCACGGAAGAACTCATGACTACGGTAAAGAAGGCCAATGTGTTTTGTTTATCATACATTGTAATCAGTGCTCATATGATTCTATACACCAACTTAAAAGCGCTAGCGTCTTGGAGCTATAGTTTTGTTGTTTTCAGCATATTTTGTAATGATGTAATCAGCATATTTTATAATCAATTCTGTATTTTGTGTTACATTACTTCTGCTTATAGATTTGCAATTGTCTTTTAAAATCTTAACTTTAAAAAATATTGAACATTTGGGATTACTACAGGCAGTCCCCAAGTAACGAACAAGATAGGTTTTGTAGGTTTGTTAACTTGAATTTGTAAGTTGAAACCCCTACATTCTTAAGTGTAACTCCAGTCACAACACATGCACAATGGAGGACCTTCTTATAGCAACACCAGAGGCAATCCAAGTGGCCAGCTTCTGTTCAGAGGACATTTAATATAATGCAAAGTTTTCAAACTTTGTGAGTTTTTAGTAGTGTTTTGGTGTTTAATACATTACAATTGTACCATTGGTTTGTGCCTCATATAATAAATAAATAAATGCTCCAGTCAGATAGATAGAGAGATAGGGAAGGGTTAATACCCATGTGGTGTTTGTTTTGCTGTTTCCCTGTTCAGTAGATTTCATCTCACTTTCTGTTCTTGTGATCATTGGATTTTGGAAAAATTGACTTGTTGTGGAAACAAGGATTAAGCTTCATTGAAAATGAAAATGAAATGAAAATGAAAATTCACTCTTTTAGAAGTGAATTTTCCTTCTGAGGAGTAGATTTCTATCGCTCCCTTTTGTCTCGGTCGTATTCTTAACTACGAGTTGTTTGTAAGTCAAATGTTTGTAATTCAGGGACTGCCTGTATTTGCTTTGATTGGGTGTTCCTGGATAGCAGGGGGTTGGTCTAGATGACCTTTGCGGTTTCTTCTTTGCGGTTTCTTCTAGTTCTATGATTCTGTGACTATCTTATCTACCTAAATTTTCTACTAAACTATACCTTCACATAAAAGAGCTAATAAGCTTGTGATCATATTTCATTGTAAATTATAAGATGCACAGTAATCACTATAAATATTGCTGAGAATTAACATGCTGTGTGTGCTTTAATATAACAGGAATACTAATCCATATTGGCTGTTTTTAACTCTTGACTAATAGCTGGGATTTCTATCCCTTTTCTAATAGCATACATTTTGTTTTCTCATTATAACTATGGCATTTTTATCTAGCTATCCTTTTTCTTGGTTATTCTAAGTACAAATGATGATTTTTGTGTGGATGGATGCGGTTTTAGTGATCCATGCTATCATTTTTCTAAATTCTATATGCGTTATACTTTTGCAGAAAATAATTCCAGAACTCCAAAAGCTTTTTTCATCAAAAAATGAGACTTATGTTTTGAAACTATGGCCTCTGTTTGTAAAGCTGCTTGGCAAAGTAAGTTGGAAAATAATTCTTTTCTTTTAATTCATGCAGGCAGTGAACTAGTGAGTGTGTCAACTCTGAGTGTTCCCTTTCTTATAGGCACTGCATCGTAGTGGAAGCTTTATCAATTCTTTACTGCAATTGGAAGAACTTGGATTTCGTAGTGGGTCACCAGTAATAAAGAAAATCGCATTCATTGCATGGAAGAGTCTGATAGATAACTTCGCTCTAAATCCAGGTAGCTAAAACTCTTAAATGCTTGTCATTTCGATTAATACAAAAGCTAAAGAAAAAAATAGTAAAGACTGCAATGTTATCATCTGATCTGTTTATATTTTGGGAAGCAGATTGTACTGATTTCAGTGGAATTCAGTTTTAAGTGTAGGATGATTTGGAAATATTTCATAAATGCTTGTTTTCAGCTGCTGTTTTCTAGGACTATGATGTTGCTATTCTAGCCATAGTGGAATTATTGCAGAATTATTTAGAAAGTTGGCTAGCCAGTGCATGTTCTTCAGACTGTTGTTTAAAGTTTGAACTTGTCTTGCTTCTTATTGGTCCCTGGCAATATTGGTCCCTTTACTAAGAAACATTGCATCTATGTAGAGTACTGATCCCTAGTGCCATGGGAAACAGTTGTTGCCAGTCCCTTGTCTCTGTTAGTCTGCAAAACACTGAATCGTAGATGCACTGCAGATAACAGCACCTATTTCCCATATTCTGCTCTGAAATTTGGGGAGGGGGCAGGTAGGGAAGGGTATTTCCTCTTTTGTTGGACCTACATGACTGACTTCTAATCAAACTCCCCACAGGGTTTATTTATTTGCTTTAATTTACAGTCCATCCTTCCCCTATTATGGGATCCAACATGGAGGACAGAGCCATCAAGTTATGCGTAAGAACTGAATGTGTATTTAGTCGAGGAACTGGAAATGGCCATAATAGAATGATCTATATTTGGGATTTGTGGGGAGAGTGAATAGATTAAATCAGATCTCTGCGAGGTCACTAATAAATACAAGTATAAGCCGATGCATAGCTAGACATGCTTGTTGGTTTAACCCAATCCATCTTTTCATTCTAAAATATGCCAGGTCATTTTAAGCTAGGAATGTTGAATTTGTTTTGGCTTTGCAGTTGATCTAACTATGTTTTCAATCTTTGTGCCCAAAGAGATTTTATGCAGTGCAAAAAGGCTGAAGTTGCTCATGCAACCATTGAGCTCAATCCATGTGAGAACTGAATCGCTAGCACTGACGAAACTAGAAGTCTGGTGGTATTTACTGATGAGACTTGGACCTCAGCTCCCAGCCCACTTTGAACAGGTAATGTCACCTTAATACCAAGCTTGAGTTAAAATATTTTCTGAAATGTCCCTTTGCCTGACTTCTTTTTTACACAAGAAAACAAGTGAAACAGCATTTCATGATATTCTAATGTTGGTCTCCGTGGTGTTAAATTCTATTTAAAATAGCAGAAACAAGGATATTAAAATGCAGTCCCAAAATTTAAACTAAGGCAATGAGTGAAGGAGATAAAGGACTGAAATAATAATACCTGCATATACAGAGGAATTGTGTGTGTGTGTATCAGGTGCGATTTGAGAAACTACAAGTCGCTTCTGGTGTGAGAGAATTGGCTGTTTACAAGGATGTTGCCCGGGGGACGCCTGGATGTTTTACCTTCTTGTGGTAGGCTTCTCTCATATCCCCACATGAGAAGCTGGAGCTGACATACTGGAGCTCACTCCACTCCCCTGATTTGAACCACCAACTTTTCGATCAGTTGTCCTGCTGGCAAAAGGGTTTAATCCATTGCGCCACCGAGGAAATTTCTAGATCATTAGCACACATGTTTTGGACTAAAATGGGGTAGCGCTGATGGCAGTTGAAGACAGCTACCATTAACCTTGTTATAAGGCAGCACACACAATTACACAAGGATCAGCTGGAGCAGGAACCCATTCTTTTCTACTGCAAGCCATATTTAGCTGTTTACTGCAAACATCAGCCATAACGTATTACTAAAAATCTTTTTTTCCCAACCTTCCTTCACCATCCTCTCAGTGTTGATAGTGACAAAAAAAACCCATCTCCCAACTAGAAAATGAGGGGGGAAAGCAGCATCTAGGCAATTTGTAATAATTATCTGGGCAGTACAGTTAAAGGGGATAGTTTCTCCTCCAGATTAACAAAGTGTTAATGTTATTATGCTTAAGTAACATTCAGTTAACGGAACAGCCATTTAACATAAAAGATAAAGGTTTCCCCTTGACATTAAGTCAAGTCATGTCCAACTCTGGGAGTGGGGTGCTCATCTCCATTTCTAAGCCAGAGAGCCAGCATTGTCCGTAGATGCCTCCAAGGTCATGTCAGTATGACTGCATGGAGCGCCATTACTTGTCCGCCAAAGCAATACTTACTGATCTACTCACATTTGCATTTTTGAACTGCTAAAATGCAACACCCTTTATATATTATTTTATGCATCTAGCTGGGGCTAACAGCGGAGGTTCACCCCACTCCCTGGATTCAAACTGCCAACCTTTTGGTCAGCAAGTTCAGCAGCTCAGCGCTTTCACCTGCTGCAGCACTGGGGGCTACCCATTTAACATACAAACATTAAGAGGCCTTGTGAGAAGGAGCCCCCCCCCCCCCCCAAGGCTGCATTAACTGAGATATGTCTGTATCCTGTTGGATATAAGATGCCAGGATATGGGACTTTTGCAGTAAAATTTATTCCTGGACCAGGCAACTGTCACCAAATCTTTGAAGTTACTTCATTTTGTTTCATGGAGTACTGCATGTTTTGTGTTTCAGGTCTGTGTGCCATTAATTCAGAGCACTTTAAGCTTAGATGCCTCTTTTGTACAAGGAAATTCATCACGGTTGTCTACTAACCAGAGTTTAATGACACCAGGATCTGCACAGAAAGCAGGTATGATGCAAACCTCTTTCCCACAGATACATAAGCAATTGTGCCATTTTTAATACAAAAGATAAAGAAGCCACCAAAACCGTCGGTTACTGTGTTATGAAAATAAAATGCAACGTCCTTTATATATTATTTTATGCATCTTGTGGAGCAGCTGGAGCAAACACAAACAAAACAAAGAAAAATACAGAACCCTGCCCTGAAGAGCCTGCTGCCTAAATTGAGTATTTCACCTTCAAAAGACACAAATCTTATTTATGTTAAAGTAGTAATTTTTAGTAATTAGACTTTCCTTGCTGCAATCTATGTGCTCTTTTGGATTGATTTAATTCTCTTTAAATAAGATGGACAAACGAGGAGTAAAGTGTCACTGAACTACAGTGTTGTCTTAGATATTTTCTGAAATGCAGGTATATCAGAAACGTCTAATTTGTCTTGCTTTGCCCTCTTGCGTCTGTATTTCCCATACATCTGAAACAGTTCTATCTTTTTCAACTTCCTGTTGTAGGAGCTGCTGCTACTCCAAAGATGAAGCTGAATTCTAGCATTGGAGGAATTGTAGCCCTTCCATCCATTCAGCTTCTAGGAATTGAAATGCTGCTTCATTTCTTCATGGGTCCAGAAGTGTTGAAATTTGCCAACGAAAACAGTATTGTGCTTAGTTTAGGTAATGCCACACTTTTGAGAAGACCCCATTAAGTTGAGATGCCAGAGCATAGGTTTTTGCGAGGTATATGCTTTATACATGACTGGCTATTCTGTGTCAGAAATATAAAATTTAGTCTCTCTCTTTCCTTTCATCCAGAACCTCTTCAGTACCCAGTAATTAGTACTCCTTCCTTCTTCTGTAAACATGCAAGTACATTCATAAACGCAGTTCAGGATGGCTTCATTGCAGTTGGAAAAGATGCTTCTGGTAAGACTTCTTTTTTACACCAAAAAAATCTTCATGCTGTTAGATTTGAAAAGAAGATCCTTCCAATTATGAAGTGGTTGAAACATCTAATAATAATTATTATAAATACTTATATCACTCAACTATCTCCCAAAAAGGGACTTGGGGTGTCTTACTAATCTAATGTTTTCAGTGGTTTGTAGTATTATATCTAAAATCTGAGGATTTGAACTGATGAAGCTTTATCTGTTGTCATACAGATGTTATTTTGAGAGCTGTCTGGAAGAAAATGATTGGTTTTGTGAGAGCTGCAATTGAATCAGGTAAGGAATGAAATTTCCATTCATGTGTATAGAGGACCATGTGAACATTAAATTATGGACATGTAATGTGCTTCAATGAGGCAAATGCCTCATTGGCCTGAAAAAAATCTTAGTTGTTATGCTCAGACAGCTACACCAGTCTCCAGAGAAACTAAGCTAGATAATGTATAAAGTGGTCAATATTGTTCAGTTAGGTTTAGGAGTATTTGTAAATCTGGACCCTTAAGCTTAGCTTATCCCTGTCTGACTAATTTTCCCATTGACTGATGTTCTGTAAGAATGTGCTTTGGCTTAGGAAGGTTTTTTGACAGTTATATTGCAGTGGCAGTGTCAACTGTGTTGAGATATTTATATTCAGCTTTTAGATGTCTTTTTGACCAAAAGGCAACATAGTAATAAAGTGTGGCATAACATAAAATTGGCAGAAATACTCAGCAAAATAGCCTGGAAAAGTTACTTTTCTGGTCTACAGTCTTTTGAAGAGTTTACACATCTTCAGTATAATTCAACTAAGAATATGTGAAACCTTTGTTATTTCTAGGCAGCAAAAAAGAGCGGCAGAGTTCAGAAGCCCTTACAATGTTGCTGCAAGCCTTAAAAAGTATTGTCCTGTCAAATGAACTTCCTGTGCTGGAGTCACTGGTAAGTATTGCAGCATAGTAGTATGCTTGTTATGTGAGCTCCTTGAATCTGTTTTCTTTTCTATGTGAAGAGCTTTGCATACAATTGAATTTCTTTGGGGAACCTAGCGATGCCAAAAGCGTGTTTTCTGTAGGCCTCCAGCAAATTCTGTGGCTATGTTCTCCTGGGCATTTTCCTCCAGAGGTTGAAAAGAGAATACTTTTCTAGGTATTTTCCAGATCCCCCAGAACTATTCTGTGATATGCTTTGGAAAGTGTCCCAGATTAGGCAAAAATTGTCCTGGGAACAAATGTCCTGTGTAATACTAAGGCCTGCTGTAGTTTGTGTGTATAACGTTTAAAGAGGCAGTATATCGAGATATCTTGTACATTGAGTTTGTTTACTATTGTTTACTCAGAGGCTGGTAAAAGTGCAGACTTTTAAAACACTTAATTGTGCAGTGAAACCACAGATCTTGTTCACTAATTTCCAAATTTGTCAAAATAAGCATTAGCCTATAGGAATTGTTGCATCATCTATGCTGCAAAACACTCTTTCAAGTGTGCTGTTCTTCAACATCATTTATAATTTCTAAAATTGGGTGAATACCAAATTAGCTGTTATGATTTCATATTCATGCCTGGTAACTGTTTCAGTGTTAATTTCAGGTGCATGAAAATTATTTTGTCTTTTCCCTCTTATTAGTCCCTGATAGAAATCACAGTGAAAGATTTACCTCCAAAAGTATTAGGATCACCAGCCTACCAGATTGCTGATATGGATCTTCTCAATGTAAGTGGTATTCTGTGTATGTTTCTATGTAGTTTCTATCCTGTTCAACATAGAGATCACTGTATGAGCTGTATTTGCTTTAAGAATGTCATATACAAAAAGTACTTCTTAAATATATATATATATTTCTTAGTGGTATCAATAATGTCAGTCTGGGTTGTTAACGCCAGAGTAGAACCATACATATTTGTGAAATTGCAAGGCTGGTGTATGTGGGAACAAAATACAGTGGTAATATTTCTTCTTTTTCTACCAGGGAACCCCAGCATTATTCTTAATTCAGCTCTTATTCCAGGAAGATCTCTTGAAATGTTGTGTTCAAGAAGAAAGGTGGGTATTCTTGAATGAAAAATTGTTGGTTTGTATAGTGCTTGTGATGCTTAGACGTCCTTATACCTGCATTTAGCATAGTTGTGTACTGAGATATTTTTATCTTATATGATAATGGCAATAACCCTGGGCTCAGATAATGAAAGATGAAATGGGTCCATATGTAAGCCCCAGTCTTGAGCATTTTTATTAACGGGCCGGCAGGAGCAACGGCAGGTTGGCAGTGGCCCATCAGCAGCCTGGCAGAGGATGATGGAAGGCCCTCCTGGGCCTGCAAACCTAGTGGTGGTTTAGGGGTCAGTGGCAATGCCTCCTGGCCCGCGGAAGAAGTGGTGGTCCAGCAACACCTCAGCAAAGGGTGATGAAAGCAGTGGGTGGAATACAGGCTCTTGTGAGGCCAGGAGGGGCCTCTCTTCCGCACCGCTAACTCACCATTGTGCAATCAGCCTTCCATTGCTGTCCGCTGAGGTGCTGTTGGGCCTTCGCTGCTGCTTCTGTGGGTCCTGGGGGGGGGGTTGCCCCCATCCCTAAGCCGCTGTTGTGTTTGCAGGCTCGGAAGGGGCTTCCATCCTCCGCTGGGCTGATGCTGAGTCGCCACTAGGCTTCACCTGTTCCTGCGGACCCAGGGGGGCCTCTCCTCCACCCCTGCTAGACTCAGGAAGGCCTTCCATTGCTCTTCCGAGCGATGGCCACAGCACAAAGGGCACAGATGTGGAGATCTCTTCCTTCTGCCTCCCTGTGACTCCTTGCCATCAGAGGAGGAGGAGGAGGAACCCCTCCACGCCATACCAACCTGGAGGCGAAGAGGCATGGGCACGGGTGCTGGCTGTCTGTTTGGCTAGCAGAAGAGGCCCGGCAGCCATTCCAGGGAGGTGAAGGAGGCAAAGCCTAAGGAGGCAGTGGTGGCAACCCCCTCTCAAATTGCCGATCGGTTCCTCTAGGGGTCGTGACTCCCAGATTGAGAACCACCGATTTAAATGATACGCTGCCAGAGTGGGAACCAAGGTGACTTCAGTGCAAGGCTTGGATTCCTGCTAGTCAGTATAGCAGATATAGCCATATGTGAAAGCTGTGCCTGTTACTGGATATGTTTTCTCTTTTTATTAGGTTTTTCTTGAACTACGAATCTCTTGTAGGATTTGTTTTGTCTGGCCCTACATCCCCTCTGACTTTTAGTGAGTCTGTTTTCACAATTGTTAATCAAAGTGCGCAATACCTGGAAAACAAAGAACATCTCTGGCGAATATGGAGCACTGTGGTTAACCCATTAACTGACTGGATTAACCAGGTATGTTGGACATATTTTATCTCCCTAAATGCCTGTTACATGAAAGCACCAAATTATATCCTTGGTATATTCATTTCACTGCGAAGAAATGTGTACTTTGAACTTATTGTACTTTCTGAAGTGCTACTGGTATCTCAGGGCAAACAAAATAGCTACACATCATGCTTACTACATTTCTGTGTTCTGACTAAAAAATAATTTAATCGCTTTTGTGCTTACTTGCTAGCGGAGTAAATAATGTTGGAATTACATTTTAAAAGAAAATCCTGTCTCATGCGAATAGATCGTATTTCATACAGGTTTAGATATGATGGAAGGTTTTGCATGTGAATAATTCTATCCCACAATTTTTTTTCCTTAGACAAATGAAGTAAATCAAGGCGATGCTTTGGAGCATAACTTTAATGCAATTTACAGTGCTTTGTTGCTGCCTATAAAACACATCTTCCCATCTTCTGAATTTCCACAGGTAGGAAACCAGTATATGTGAGTGTCTGTAACAGTAATTGCAAATTAGAAAAGAAATGTGATCAGCCTTTTTTGGTTTGTTTTACAGCCCACTTTGAAAACCTTGTTACGTTCCTGGTCGGAGCTCTACAGAGCTTTTGCTCGTTGTGCGTTGTTGGTGACAACAGCAGAAGACAATTTATACTGTGATGAACTCTGTGCCAAAATCATAGCTGGGATAGAGGATGAAACTCAGATTGTAAGTATATGTACAATCATCTGAAACATGACTTTGTATGGTATACAGAATCTTACCATTGGACTTACCTGTATGATTGGCATGTATTTTTTGTTTCTCTCCCAGAATCGGTCTATGTTGGATGGGCTTTCTCACATTGTATCCGTGATGGTTAACAACATCAATTTTGCACCTTATGGTACTAAGTATCAGCCACCAAATAGATGTAAGTGTAACAGTTATTTCAAGCAGAAGGCTTAACACATTGAATAAGCATGTATCTGTTCTATTTTCCTCAATAATATGCTCTGACTTTGGCTATGGTTTCTGCAAATCAAGATTTCCCCGGAGCCTCAGATTTGAATCATAGAGGAAGGGAAGGGAAATGAATGCAGGATTGTAGGGCCTGCACAGGCCTTTGACTTGGGCCCCTTCCACACAGCTGAATAAAATCCCACATCTGCTTTGTAATGAAATATATGGCAGTATGAACTCAGATATTCCAGTTCAAAGCCGATATTGCGGGATTTTCTGCCTTGATATTATGGGTTATATGGCTGTGTAGAAGGGCCCATGGTTTAAGTATTGCAAGCCCAAGTATCAAATTTTTCTCTCAGTAGAAATGTCTGAAGAATAATACAGAAGTTTTCCTTCATCAGTATTTCCCTTTGAAAAGCAAGCATGATTTACTATAAGTGAGAGTATTATCAAATTTTACAAAATAGAACTGTCTTGGTCATTAAACATAGTTTTCTTCAGCTCCACAGACACCTTCAGACTGGTCCAAAAAAAAGAAAGATGATCCCCTTGGAAAGCTGTCATTCTTAGTGAGGCTTCTGGTGATCATAGCAAACGCTCTGCAGAGGCTGGTTTCGAAAGAATCTGGTCTTGAAAAGCTAGCCCCCATTGCTACTTCCATCATTGGAGTTCTTCAGAATATCATCAGCCACATCTCTCTGCCTTCAGTCATCAGATCTCTATTCAGAAATGTTACAAAACCACTGGTAGCATTTTATGAACAAACAAAGTAAGTTCACAAGAGTTATCCGATTGTGTTAGATTGCCAACACAGTTGCAGTCTGGCTTAAGTTGTCTCATGCAAGCAGATGAAGTATTTCATCAAAACAATTGGATTATACTGTACTGGTTCTTCATTCAGAGTTGTACATGTGGATGTTTAAAAACAGCAGCATTTAACAACAACATAATTATTGTTGAATAATAATAATAGCTTGGCTGATGGAGATGAGAGACGGGACCTTCTCAGTGGTGGCCTTTTGGCTATGGAACTCCCTCCCCAGTGACAATAGATTCCCCCCCTCTCTCCTGTGCTTCAGGAAAAAAGTTAAAGACCTGGCTATGGAACCAGGCGTTTGGGAAGTAGTGCAATATGGAATTCAGCTTAAATGTAATAGTACAAACAACGACTATGGGACAAGGCCCTATGTTTTAATCTGTTTTAATTGTATTTATATGTTTTATCTGTTTTTAATTGCTCAGTGTGATGTATTTGTTTATTTGTATTTGTAATGCGGCATTGAATTTTGCCTTTACCTGAAATATAGTAAATAAATAAATAATTGTTATTTACAAAAAATAACTTAATTTTAATATTTTGGAATTGTATGTGTTTTAAGGCATTGAGTGATTGCCTCTGTGTTAGCCCCCTTGAATCCCCTTTGGGGTAGAGAAAGGGGGGGTATAAATAGGGTAGAGAAACAAACAAATAATAGAAGTTGCTATAAAGTACAAGAGGTTAGAGTCTGATTTTAAATGTTTTTTGATATTTTAACATCTATGTAATGCAGCATTGCCAATCTGTTGGAATGATTACTATGAACAGTTACTTCCATACCTTTGACTTTGGAGGCTAGTGTTGCTTTTTTTTTTTTTTTAGTATATATGATATTGAAATTGCAACTTCCTTGAGTAAATCTGTATGGGAAACTATATAGATAAAATAAATGATTATCTAGCTTGATTACTATTTATATAGTTTCAGTTGGGAAAAGAACTAAAACTCGACTTACAAAAAATAATGATAAATAATAGTACTGTACATGGAATACAATTAATGAAGTATGGAAAGTTGGTACATAAAATCATTTTAATTAGAGTTTTATTGAAGGAAATGTCACCAAAGAATGCCATATGTGGTGATGAGAGATAAACTGTATCGTTGTTCACATAATAATAAATGGCTACAGCACTTATAAAGAATAATATTCATTCATTCATTGCCTGCCTTTCCTTGTGGATTGATTAATAGACCAAAAACAGGTTAATAGATGGAAGTTAATGTCACATTGAGAAATTTATTGTCGCTTTGAGAGTTTTTTAATTTATGTTTGCGCAATTAGTATTCCCATCACTTCTGAGGAAATATAATTGTCACATAAATATTTTCCTGTTTTATATCTCATTTTCCTTCCAGGTCTGCAAAAGGTTCTAGAGTGACTAATGGACTGAACAATAAGGTAACTGAAATAGGAAGTACTCTCCTTCCATCTTCTTCATTTTCGGTTTATGGATATACTTTTATACACTTTGGATGCTATTCCTTTTTCTGCTTGCAGAGCCACCACAGTTGCCACAAAAAAAAACAAACTCAGTGGCAGCTGTGATGGTTTTGTGGAGCAGAGGTTGCTATCTTCCTGCATGGTACAGCTCTGTGTGGTCACATTCCTTAAATGCGATAGGAATTATTTTATACTTTGTGATTTGTAGTCACTGCACCTGGTGGGTAGCTAAAGATAGGTGTTATTGTGCTATAAGCTGTATTTAGATAGAATGTTGCCTGCCTTTCTGTAGCACAACAAGCTGTGCTTAATGCTTGCAGCTTTCTAACCTAGTCCTTTAAAAAGAGATTGATGTGCATATCTTGTAGCAGGGATGTGTGTGTTTTCCATGAGCAGTTCCCTCAGGCTAGCACCAATAGATGTTCTTCCTATTTAAGTAGTTGCTGTGTGTAAGGAGCCCCCAGTGGCACAATGGGTTAAACCCTTGTGCTGGCAGGACTGAAGACCGACAGGTCGCAAGTTCTAATCCGGGGAGCTCCTTCTTGTCAGCTCCAGCTCCCCATGCGGGGACATGAGAGAAGCCTCCCACAAGGATGGTAAAACATCAAAACATCCGGGCTTCCCCTGGCAACGTCCTTGCAGACTGCCAACTCTAGCACACCAGAAGCGACTTGCAGTTTCTCAAGTTGCTTGTGACACACGCACAAAACGTTGTTGTATAATGAAACTCTTTCAGATCTTAGAAACTGTTTCCTACACAAGCATAGGACAGAAAAAATGGAGATATATATTTTTATAGTGGTGGGCTTTGAAAGGAACTTAATGCCTAAATACAAATTATTGTTTGTTATTCATTTTTTTTCTCTTAATTGTTTAATGCAGTTCTTCCTCTATTCTTCCAGTTAGAAAAGTTTTTTGTGGAAAGTACTAGCTGTTTCCAGTCCTACTACAGTGAAGCCTTTGACAGTGAGCTACTACAGGAGCTGTCTCCAATTCTGTGCATCCTGCTTTTGAGCAAGACAAAGCAGATCCGCAGCCAAGCCGCTCAGTTCTGGAATGCAACCTTTGGGAAATCCGTCATGCTGACATACCCAGAAGAGTTGAAGTAAGAAGACTTGTGCTGCTCACACTGTACTTTGTGGAAAAGGGGCACTATTTCATGTTTATGATTTGACTCCAGTTTAGACCCATTGAGTCAGTGGCAGATTAGTAAGTTAACATTTCAGTGGGTGTTCTTAATTTGGGACCGAGAATTTGATGCCAGCTTTTCTTTGCCATTCCTCTGATCTTACTGCACCCTCATTAGGCAATTCTTTGAGGAGAAGCACAACAGATTGCATTGCTTTTAGCTTGGGATTCTTGGGACCCTTTAAATTTTGGAAAAGTGATGCCATAATCTTTTGGAAAATGGCATTCATTCCCATTTGGGAAAATCAGAAATCTCCCTGATAATGAGCTAAAAACTCACTTGAGTCAACCTCCTCCTTAGTGGTAAATATCCACTAGTATGATAGTATTCATGCAAGGCAATTAGATTTCTCACCAGTTAAACTGATATACCTAGATATCTCTTTGAAGTGTTAGGGACAAATATATGCCAATGCACAAAACATATATAGCAGAGTTTCAGAAGTGTTCTTTCAGTTGCCCAAAAAAATCTACTCTCCCTTAAAACATCTTGGTTTAAATCATGCTCTCAAGAGTCCAAAAATAAGTAGACTTCTTTAAAAGTAACATAGGTGGTTTACTCACAAACTTTATGTATTCAGCATACAGGTACATTGCTTATCAGTCCAGTTACAGATAGAATCTTAAGTAGTTTCAGGTAACACAGGGCATATTTCTCATAATCAATAGTCCATGGTCTAAAGCATCCCTCTGGTCTGAGAGTCTAATAGAGTCTCTCTTTTCTAAAGACTTCTAAGGTATACTGTTTCTACTGACTTCTAAACTGTACTGTTTCACATTAAAAGTCTTAATAGCTTTTGCCTTTCTAAAATGGAGTCTGAGTCCTGAATAGTCTCAGATCTGGTCATGTGGTCTGCAGCCACTTCCACAAGATAGAGAAGGAAAACTTGCATACCAATGCACACATATCCAATACAGTAAGTAATCTGAATTATACACATAACAAGTAACTAGTGGAGGCTTGAGGAAAGTTAACATCAAAGGAGTAACTTGCTAAATATCCATTCAGTGTCTTGGTGAATATCAATTTAGCAAGTTACTCCATTAAAAATTTCCAAGAATCCCAAACTAAAAAACAATGCAATCTGGTGTGTGCCTCCTTATTTGCTTTAACTAATATTCTGTACCTGCATAACTGATAGGATTGTGAATAATAAAAGTGTAAAATAGATAAAGGTGTAGTTGGGTTAAATGAGGAAAGGGTTGCTTCTTTTTTGGTTCTTCAGAATTTCAAATTTGATTTATAGATGCAAGGTGAAACTTATAACATAAGTTTCATCTTGCAGACAAGCAAAACAGGGAATGATTTTGCATGAGATTTAGGTTTGGAGAATATTACCGTATATAATCAACTGTAAGCCAACCTGAATATAAACTGAGGCACCTAATTTTACCACAAAAAACTGGGAAAACATATTGACTCAAGTATAAGCCAAGGGTGGGAAATGCAGCAGCCACATTTCAAACTTAAAATAGATACCAATAAAATTACATTAATTGAGGCATCAGAAGGTTACATATTTTTGAATATTTACATAAAACTAATTAAAGATAAGACTGTCCAACTCTGATTAAGCCATTATTCTAAACTTCTTCAGTGTAAATGTGTTTATGTATCCTTCCAATTATAATAGAGTAAAATAATAAATGTAGTAGTAATAATATAATTATAATAATAAAAGAGTAAAATAGTGGAAATGGAATAATAACAGTAATAAGAGTGAAATAAGTGTAATACTAATAAAATAGAGTAAAATAATAAATGTAATAATAAGTAGAGTAAAAATAAATGTAATAAAAATAATAGCGTAAAACAATATAAATATAATAATAATAGAGTAAAACAATAAAAGTATTATTAATAACAACAAAAACAACAGAGTAAAATAATAAATAACTTTGACTTGAATATAAGCCAAGGGGAGCTTTTGCAGCCTTAAAAAGGGGCTGAAAAAAAAAACAACCCTTGGCTTATACTGAAGAATGTATGGTATTTGGTTTCACACCTTGAATTGTCTTTGTTCTTATACTTAGATTCTTCAGCTTTAAATGTTTTGACAGAAAGTAATATCTTTTATTCTTTGTATATCAATGCAGTTCTAGCTTTTAAAAGAACCTTTGTTACCTGCTTCTTTGCAGATCTGTTTTGGGTCAAGCCAGGCAAAAAACAATTCTCTCATTGCCTGGTTTTGAAAGCATTTCGATGGCAGCAGAATCCTCAGAGACATGCTCAGATTCAGTAAGCATGATATGTTTTAATCGTATTAGACATTATCTCAAGTTACACTTCTAAAGTTTGGATTCATTGTGTTTTGTAAAAAAGTGTGATTACAATGAGACCTTGTTATTTCCTGGAGTTTGGTTCCAGAACTCTTTTTGGATAACCAAAATCAAGAGATGTTCAAATCCCAGTCTATACAATTGTGTAGTAAAATGGTGTACCTAATATACAGTTGCCAAATGAAATTATGTACCTTATGTAAAATGGTAAAAAAAAATGGATTAAAAAATTCAAGCCATGAACAGTTGAATCCATGGATGCTTAATCCAGAGGGCCAACGATACTGATATATCTAGAAGGGTTAATCAGAGTTTAATATTGATTAACATTTGCAAACAGACACATGCTTCAAAGTTATTTTAATTACTTTAACTGAATAGTCTTTAATTATTTTGGAACAGGTAGAGAGCTCCCAATGGGATCCTGTGGTAAGTGGAGTAGAAGTAAACCCAAGTGGGAAAAGGGACTCCTTATTGGCACAAACCAGTGAAGTAAAAGAGAACAGTATTACTCCCCATGTAACACCTGCCAAGGTAAGTGGCACAGAAGTTACTATCCAGCCAAGTATTTCCACTTACATGTCTTTGATACTTTTAGGTAGCTCTTCTATCATTTACATAATTCATTATCTTGCTAATAAAGAGATCAAAATAGTGTAGACATGATAGAATACTTCTGGTCTCAAAGCCTGTAGTGTATAATTCAGGAAGTAACACTACAGAGCTCTTCTGTCCCCTCCCCCCCTCCCCCCACACGCACACACCCTCCATATATGTATTGCTTTAGCAAGTCAGCTAGTAAACATGAAGATAAACCCAATACTTTACAGGCATACAATACTGTTTGATCATGGAGGTTAAGCAGCACCAGCATGGACTAGTACTTTAATGGGAGAATACATTTAAGGCTAAATATCATTAAGGCAGCAGATTCTGTTAGATCTTGGAGGCAAAGTAGGGTCAGCCTTGGTTAGTACTGGATAGCAGACAGCCAATTAATACCATGTGTTGTAGGCTCTGTGTCAGAGGAAGGAACAGGCAAAACTACCTCGAAAGGCCAAACAGGGCATAGGGTTACAACCTGTGTTGGATGAGGTTACACTACCCCTGAAGATGCAGGTTCACAGCTTGGGAGTGATCCTGGATTCATCGCTGAGCCTGGAACCCCAGGTTTTGGCGGTGGCCAGGGGAGCTTTTGCACAGTTAAGACGTGTGCGCCAGCTGCGCCCGTACCTTGGGAAGTCTGATCTGACCATGGTGGTCCACACTCTGGTCACATCCTGAATAGATTACTGCAACACACTCTACGTGGGACTGCCTTTGAAGACGGTTTGGAAACTGCAATTAGTTCAACGGGTGGCAGCCAGATTACTAACAGGAGCTACATACAGGAAGCATACCACCCCCTTCTTGAGTCAGCTCCACTGGCTGCCTGTCCACTTCCGAGCTCAATTCAAAGTGCTGGTTTTGACCTATAAAGCTCTATACGGTTCTGGCCCAGCTTACTTGTCCAAACGCATCTGCCTCTACATCCCACCTCGTAACTTAAGATCACCTGGGGAGGCCCTGCTCTCGCTCCCACCAACATTGCAAACGCAGCTGGTGGGGATGAGAGACAGGGCCTTCTCAGCTGAGTCGTTCCCCCCCCCCCCCGGGGGGGGGTTGAGAAGGGCGGGGTAAAAATGCTGTAAATAAATAAATAAATAAATAAATAAATAAATACTTCTGATGATTTGTTGCCTAAGAAAACCCTGTGAAATTCATGCAGTCTCCATATGTCAACAGGACAAACAGAAAGCCAGATCATGTGCATAGTGTTGTCAGAAAAGGTCTGTAGCTCAGTAAGACATGATTAAATAGCCTTTTTGGCACACTTGCAGAAGTATTGTGACATGTAGACATTTCCAGGTGTAACTGAATTTTTGTAAATAGTCTTATTTTACTTTTTTTTAAAAAAAAAAAATGTTTTTGCTCAGCACTTTACCCACTTCCCTGTCCTATTGCTACTTCGTTGCACTAGCCTAGCCCTCATAGTTGTCTAGGCCCACTCTGAAATTCTGGCCATCGGTAGTCGAATTTTGCCTGATGGAATAGTACTGGAACTGGTTTTTAAATTTTAAATATGTTATGACTCCTTTAAATAGTATTATGTTTATGTTTTATAATGGTTATTCTGTATGTTTTTGTGTTGGTAATTGAATGCTTTGCCTATGCTGGAAACCGGCCTGAGTCCGGAGATAGAACAGTATACAAATAAATTTTTACTATTTTATTATTTATTATTATTAGATGAAACTAGAGTTCACACCGTTGAAAACAAATAAAAAAACCATACTTCTGGAAGAAGAAAATACTGCTGACTTCGTGTTTATTCCTCCAGAAACAAAAGAGAGAGTATTGACAGACCACCAAAAAGAAGTTCTAAGAACTAAAAGGTTTGTAATATTGTGTTGGTTCCATAGACAATTCTTGTAAATCTTTCATGTTTTCATAGTTTGGGTGCTATAGTTTGTCTGATCTGTCAGAAATACTATATTGAACAGTGTTTCCTTCTTAGTTAGTTTTTCTGTAGTGGTTCTGTAGATGTTGACCGATTTTTATGGATTCCTTTAAGGCAGGGACCAAAGGTAGGTCATTGATTAGTCTTCTTCAGGCTTCTCTTTATTTTATCTTGGTAACTACCTTAATGTGTTTAATTATTTAAACACCAGACTATACTAGAAAGAATTATACCACTCATGTTTTTATCAAACTTTATATTAATTTTCGTTTTGCAGGGTTGATATTCCTACAATGTACAATAACCTGGATGCTTCCCAAGATACTGCCTTGTTTTCCCAGTACAGCCAAAGCCAGGAAGAGTCTTTGTAAGTATAGATGCCAACAAAACATTGAAGTGTAAAATCTTCCTATGCTCAGTGCATCTTAATAAGGTTCCTTTATTTTAGGGAGGTAAATGCGAAAGAAGAACACGGAAAGAAAGAGAACAAAACAGAATCCCAGGTATTTTATTCTTTTGTATTTTGTTGGGAATTATACTTTTGGGTTATAAAGTAGTCGTGGTAAAAATGATGTAGCATGTAACACATATGCATGTATTGACTTGTGTAATTTTATCAAATGTCTTATTAGAGTATGATTCTCTTGGTTGAACCAGTCTGTCTGTAATATGGTATTTTCTTTTCCCCCTGTTGCCAACTTTACTAAGCTTTATTGTCTTTTCCATTGAATAATGTTGTTTCATGCTTAGTCTAAAGCATGATGGCTTCTGTTTAGTCATTTTAGCTTCTAAGGAGAATCCAGAGTTAATTTTCCCATAGCCCCATTTTTAGTGGCAGCAAAATGTTTCTTTTCCTGCTCATTCTTACTGAAAGAAATTTGAAACTGTAATAAAACAAGGTTTAAAATTTAGCACAGTGCTTGAGAACCTGGTTCAAGATATTTTAGGATTTACAAAAAAAAGGTAAATATGTCTAGTTGTGTCTTACTCTGGGGTGTGGGGCTCATCTCAGTTTCTAAGCTAAAGACCCAACATTGTCTGTAGACACGTAAGCCATGGGGCCAGCATGACTGCATGGAGCAGTATTGATCTACTCACATTTACATATTTTCAAACTACTAGGTTGGCTGAAGCTGGGGCTAACAACGGGAACTCACTACGCTCCCTGCATTCGAACTGCCAACCTTTTGGTCAGCAAGTTTAGTAGCTCAGCTGTTTAACTCACTGCGCCACCAAGGGGGCCTAGGATTTAGAAAACCATTAAAATAAATTTCAATCAGGGAGAATTATTGATCAAAAAGTGATGAATGGTCTTGCTGGACTAAACCATTCAGACTTTGTGGATAAGAGGCTGCCTAGGAATTCCACACAATACTACTCTGACTTTTCTGGTAGAATGATTGCATATTAATGTTGCATCTACACTGTGGAATGAATGCAGTTTGACCCCATTTGAACTGCCCTGGCTCAGTGCTGTGGAATCCTGGGATTTGGAGTTTGGTGAGGCACCAGCATGCTTTGGCACGGAAGGCTAATGACCTTGCAAAACAACAACTTCCATGATACCATTACCTCGAGCCACAACGGTTAAAGTGTAGAGTTAGAGGCACCCATACTCCACTCGTAATGTTTCATGTTTCTTTGAATACAGGATGAAAAAGTGACAAATGAGCTGCCTGACACTCCCTGTGAAGTTACTGAAAAGTGCAAGACACAGGAATCTCCAGAGGAAAGTACTGCTACTACCACCACTACTGAGCAAGATGAGAAAATGAGCTTAGATCCAAATTGTAAAGAATCAGAAATGGGTGTTACTAAAACTGTTTCAGCAGAACCAGATGTTTCTTTAAAGGAAAACACCTCTAATAGCAGCAGCAGTAGCTCTTCTTCTAGCGACGTCATTTCAGGAACACCGCAGCCCGTCAGTCGAAGGCAGTCCTTCATAACTTTGGAAAAATTTGATAGTTCAGAGATCAGGCCCTTCAGTCCTTCGACTTTCAGTAATACCTCGGGGCCTTCTGGAAGTACACCTTTGTCACCCAAGCAGGAAAGCATGGCTACTTCAAATGATTCTCCCAAAGGCAGTCCAGCTCTTGACAATAAGGATAGTCACAAAGTCAAAAAGGGAGAAGGGCAGATTCGGACTAAAAGGTCATGCCTTGAAATCATAGATGCGCTAGAGAATTACGTCAAAGTTAAGAAGGCAAAAGATGAAAACAAATTGAATTCCAAAGTGCTCTCTGAGAGCACGTTTGGGACAAAGAAGTCAAGTCTTAGGCAGAATAAAACAGATCTTTCTGAAGACAAAAAAACAAATCTAACAGAGCAGGATCAAGAAAAAAATACTGCAATACCTTCAATCAGACATGTTGAGGAGAAACCTGAGGTACCTTGTGAGGCACAAGAAGCAGGATATTTGGTAGACATTCCCTCTCAGGCATCCAGTTTGAATACAACTGGTAATAAAATGGCAGAAAATAAGCCAACTTTGGACAATCTTGCAGAGAAAAAACTAGAACCAAATTTAGATTCTAAAGAGAATACCCCTCCAGTAATAGGTGTAACAGGAGAAGCAATATCTAACGTTAGCCAAGCACCACAAATTTTGCCCAATCAAAAAACATTACGACGTTCATTAAGGCGAAAGTCAGAAACCATGGAAGAGTCTGCAGATAGTCAGGAGAAAGGCAACCAGCAGAAAAAAGATGGAAATAAAGATGAGGAAAAGCTGCCAAAGAAGAGTCCCCAGGGTAAAGAGATGGTTGTGCAAAGGCAAAAATCTGCACCTGAAAAAACAATAGATACACAAAGAGGAGATATACAGGGAAGTAATACTTCAGGTGTAATAGTCACAGATGAATGCCAGACTTCAAGAAATAGCCAAGAGAAGGGTAGCAAAAGCCCTGGAAAGACTGAAGGCAACAACAGTGCATCAGACATAGATGATTTGCAAGTCTCTGCGCCGGATGCAACTGAGGAGAAACCAAAAGAGCATCCACGATATCATACCCGAAGATCCTCACAAGGGTTGCTTACTAGTATAGAAAACTCAGAATCAGAAAGTTCTGAAACAAGAGAAGAAGGAACCAAGAAGAAAAGATCGGGAAGACTGAAAAATAAAACCAGTTCCTTTGGAAATGATGTCAAAGAAGATCTGGAAAGCCAAGATGTTAATTCACAAAGTGTAGTAGAAAGCCAGGACATCTCTGTAGAAAATAAAGAGGTGATATTGCCTGAGTGTCATGTGAACTTAAGTTTGATTACAGGTAGTTGTAAGGAAAAAGACAAAAATCCCCTCCAAGTTAGTGAATGTTTAGAAAATAAACAAGACATGGACAGTCCACTTTGTAGAGAGACTTCTGATGCAGAGAAAAACTCGGACAAATCACTGACAGAGCCATCTTCAGAAACTGAGCAGGGAAGTAAAATTCTCGATACAGATTCTGTTTTATGCTCCAAAAAAAGGAATCTTACTGATGTTTCAGGAGATGATGTCTTTACAACAGCTGTTTCTTTTGGTTCATCTGAGAAAACAGAATCGCCTGAATGCCAGCACAAAAGAAGCAAGCGGGCTAGAAGATCAAAGAACTGTGACTGCTGTGGTGAAACATCATATGTGCTGTTAGTAAAGTCTGATCTTAAAAAAACAGGCACTCCGGAATTAAGGTCAAAAGAGCCTAAAAAGACACCTAGTAAAGCAACAGTATCTTCACCATCTGTTTCTGTTGAAGAGTCTTCATCTGAAGAAAGCCTGACCGCCGTGCCATGTGCAACAAGTACCCCGATGCCTTTTGAAAAGGATTTTGCTGAACTGAAAGATTCAAGAAGTGTTGAATCTGACACGGATTTGCCAGAGGATGAGGCTCCAAAAGAGGAACCCAGCAACGTCCCATGTGCCAAGATTGAAAGCAACGGTCCTGTTGTCAAAGAGGAGCATAACGACTTGTCCTGTGTCCAAAATGAAGGTGACAGGCCTATTGCTGAAAAAACTTCTGAAGCAAGTTCCCCAGAGGCTCATTCAAAAGAATCCATTGCTCTGTGTCCATCAGAAGTGGACCCAGTTCAGGCTGCTATAAAAAAGGAAGTCACTAATCAAAGTGAGGAATTGGAAGAAGCAGCTATGGATGTCAACCAACTTGAGGGTGAACAGTCTCATGAATCTGTTGCCAGTGTTGTCCAGAATGCTGTGGAAGAGGATGCAGCATCCTGTGTGACGGTGCTACCAGAACCTCAAACTGAAGTGGTGCAGAAAGAACATGCGGAAAGTGCTGCAGCAGACAAGTCGGTGGGATGTCAAACTTCAGCCCCGGGTCAAAATAGTACTAGTAACTCAGATTCCCCTCTCAAATCTGAAGAACCTGATGCTTTATCATTGCCCAAGATGGATGAAAGCCCTAATGGAATGCAGGCACGCTGCATTTGGTCTCCTTCAGCCTCCCCTTCTAGCAGTATTTTGAAGAGAGGACTTAAAAGACAACAAGAGGAGGATTCTCCGTCACCTGCAAACAAGGTATTTTCTGTGATATTTGATGTTTTGTATCACTGTTCAGTACAACCCTGATATCTTTAGAGCAGTGGTTCCCAACCTGTGGTCTGTGGATGGATGAAAGCCCTAATGAAATGCAGGCATGCTGCATTTGGTCTCCTTCAGCCTCCACAAGAACTAAAATATGGTCTGCGGCCTCACCGTTAACTACACCATTGTAACGAGACCAACTGGTCTCGCAAAATCCTCTTATAGTGCTGAGGCTTATTACGTAAATATGATTTTTGTGGGTGAGCAGATGGCAACTAGTGGATGGCATATGTTCTGTATCAGAAACTAGAGCTGATATGGTCTATCCAATGCAGTTTTCTGAAACAGCACCCCAAATAACCAAACCGAATGTAAAGTTGACCAAAAACTGATTCGTAACCCTTTTGGTACTAATGTTGGAAACTGGTCCCTGGTCAAAAAAAGGTTGGGAACCATTGCTTTAGAGAATATGTTCCAAGGCAACCTATGGTTACCTAAAACCTGTACTTTGTCTACACTTGGGCTGGAAGTATACCATAAAATCACACTGGAGGACTTAAAGAGTTTCAGAAACACTTCCAAGGGGAAAGTATTTTGGAGCACAGATAAGTGAAACTGTAGGTATCAAATCCGTGGATAACAGGGACATACTGTATTATATATGTCTATAAATAATAATAATAATAATAATAATAAAACTATTTGTACCCTGCTACCATCTCCCCAAGGGACTCGCTGCGGCTTACATGAGGCCAAGCCCACAGCACATCAATAAACAAAGGCGATAACAAATAATCAATACAAAATAGTTAAAATAAAATAAAACTCAAAAACAAAAAATACACAATAAGCAATAAACAATAACATACAGCATTTAAAAACCAATGGCTGGGCCAAATGTAATAATTAAAATTTAAAATGCTGGGCATGAACAAGGTAAGATAAGCTAGGATAGGATTTTCAAAGAAAGATGAGGGCACGCAGACAATCCTTAATCAATATTAAAGTGCATTTGAGGACATATTGCTAAGAGTTTTTCTATTCTGGGAAGGCACACTGGAACAACCACGTTTTCAGGCTCCTCCTAAAAACTGCCAAAATAGTGGAGTTTGATTCCAAAAGTTACCAAATCCAAAAAGATTGAAAAACAAGTTCTAGGTGGCAGCACATTGTTGACTAGGAGTAGAATATTATGTTCAGATCAAAACTATTAAAATGTATCAAATCACTTTGATACCGGACTCGGATAGTTGCATTTTATAGCAAAAGAATGCCTATCCTCAAAATGTTTCTCCCGGATTCCTATAAAATTTGTTAGATGGGTTTGGAACCTTTTGGAAACAAGCTCCACAATAGTACATCACACTTTCCCCTCCTTCCTGATTAACATTTGTTTTCTATTATTTCTATGCCTCTGTCATCACGTTAAATTGATTTAATAATTTCAGATGATTGGTGGCATATATGTTTTAAGCCAGGCGTGCTAAACCTGCGACCCTCCAGGTGTTTTGGATTTCAGCTCCCAGAATCCTGACCATTGAACATTCTGGCTGAGGCTTCTGGGAGTTAGAGGCCAA
Source organism: Anolis sagrei (assembly GCF_037176765.1). NCBI lineage: Eukaryota > Metazoa > Chordata > Lepidosauria > Squamata > Anolidae > Anolis > Anolis sagrei. The sequence continues at coordinate 204,886,479 of NC_090021.1, read as the reverse complement.
ATACCTGAAGGGCCTCAGGTTGTGCAGGCCTGCTTTAAGCAAAGAAAACTTCTGAATGATCATCAGAATAAGTATTGATGCCCACACTGCATCTGATTTTGTGTATTTGGTGCATCAGGCAATTGTCACGACCTCCAAGGCTGGAGATCCATGGCATATGGTGGCAGCAACAATGGGAGGAGAACACAGTTGACTTCAAGTAGTCTGCTTTTTTAAATATCTAGCTGTAAATAATAGGTTCCCCATCTTTAGGGAGGGAGTTCCAGAGGTGGGGGGCAACCATGGAGAAGGCCCCCTCGTTCCCACCAGTTGTGCTTAAGATGGCGGTGGGACCGAGAGCAGGGCCTTATTCGCCAATCGTAGTACCTGGGCAGACTTGGATATGGAGATGCAGTTAGCTAAATAGTCTGGGCCCGAACCATTTAGGGTTTTATAAATAATGACCAGCACTTTGAATTTGGCCGGAAAAAAACTGGCAGCCAGGAGAGCTGCCATAACACAGGGTGGTTCTCTACCTATACAGAGCCCCAGTTAGTAATCTGGCTGCAGGTCTCTGTACCAGCTGAAGCTTCTGAACTCTCTTCAAAGGCAGTCCCATGTAGATAATGTTGCAGTAATCCAAACGGGATGTAACTAAGGCATGGACTACCATGGCCAAATCTGACTTAAGGTACAGGCGCAGCTGGTGCACAAGTTTAATAGTGCAAAGGCACTCCTGGCCACTGCCAACAACTGGGCCTCCAGGGTCAGTGATGAGTCCAGGATTACCCCTAAACTGTGTACCTGTGTCTTTAGGGTTATTACGTTTAAAGCCCTAGACAGTCCAGGTCCAGGCTATTTGGTTGACTGCATCTTCTTATACGAGCCTACCCAGGTTCTGAGATCTTCAGGAGAGGCCCTTCTCTCGGTCCCACCTCCATCTCAAGCTTGGTTGGTGGGAACGAGAGAGTGGACCTTCCTGCTCGGTGGCTGCCCCTCAACCCTGGACCTGCCTGCCCAGGAGAGTCAGGATGGCCTCCTCCCTGCTGTTCTTCTGGAACCTTTTTGTTCAGGCAGGCTTTTAAAGTAAAGGTGTTTAATATCAGTTCAAGGGGTACTGTGGTTTTTAACTTTGAATTTGTTTTAATAGGTTTTAACAGGGGACTTTTTAAAAATACTGTTTATATTTAATCCTGTTTTAATGTCCGTATGTTTGTATATTTCAAATGGTTTTGCTAATGCTTTTATGTTGAGCTGCCTTGATTCCCCTTCGGGGAGATAAAGCTGGGTATAAATAAATATAATTAGTATTAGTAATAATAATAATAGTAATAATAATAATAATAATACAATAATAATTAATAGTAATAAAAAATAAATACATGCAACCTACTTGTGGTTGAAGTATGTACTACAACTGCAAGAAAATTTCCTATTGTACATTTTATTTTTCTGCTGCCCAAATTTGGTCCGACTGCTTATTAGAATAATACCTGATTGATGCTGTGTTCTGTGTCTGGTCAAAAATGAATTTCATTGAATGAAATTTACTGTCAGAGAAGTGTGTAGAAGACTGCAGCCTTGATCTCCACCCTGAAATAAGCTGTTGTAGGTTTATTTATTTCCTAGGCACAACTGACAAAGCTGTTCTGTCTTTACTTTGAAGGAATTTAATGCAGGCATTTCTTTTATCAAGGATATATTTTTATTGTTAGAGTATACAATATGAGTTCATGTCAGGTGATGTTTTTGATATGTTTGTTTACATCAATGGTTCTCAACCTGTGGGTACCCAGTTGTTTTGGCCTCCAGCTCCCAGAAGTCCTAACAGCTGGTAAACTGGCTGGGATTTCTGGGAGTTGTAGGCCAAAAAACCTGGGGTCCCACAGGTTGAGAACCACTGGTTTTTTCAAAAACGAGGTATACTTCCAGCCCAGTCTTCAAGCTTAGCCTTGATCTATCTATGACATTTTAATTCATTTGAAGAGTAATAGTGTTAAATCTCTATGAACAGAGCCGACGTGTTTCCTTTGCCAATCCGATTTACCAAGAGGAATTAGCAGATGACATTGACCGGCGTAGTCCTGTGATTAGAACCCATTCTTGCAATGGTTCTCCATCTATCCGAAGTAGTAAACCTTCACCCAGCCCCCAGTCCAAGGTAATGATTGCACTCCTCTTCTTCCTTGACCTTTCCCAATAAATAATAGCTTATGGCATTCAAGAGCATTGCCATAAAAAAATTAAACCATACAGAATAGCAGATGCTTAGATTCAGCATGTGGATTAGGACTCCTAGCACTCTTCCCCCTTTCATCACATCTTCTCGATCAAAGGATGCTTCCAGAGCAGTGAAACACAAGGGAACCTATGACTCTGCAGAAGTGATTTTTACTTTTATATGTCTTGGTTTAAAGTTCAGCTTTTGGAAGGAAAGTTTATAGGGAGCTGTAGTTTTTTTAGCACAGTTTGCTAGCTCACTGAAAAAAGTATTAGTTGTCTTAGATAGTATGTACCCTATTCCACTAAACGGATCATTTCATTCTTGCTAAACTAAATGGGGCCCCATTACAGTCAGAATATTTTAATAGAATTAATTATGGGTGTTTTAGATGAGTCTTACATTCCTGAGAGAGCTTTTTTCCTCTTCTCCCATCCAGCCTATTACCACTCCAGTCAGAGGATCTCTGTCCCCAGGATCTCGTAGCCTTAAGTATAAGAGCTCAAAGAAGTGTTTAGTAAGATGGCTTCCATTTTATGTACCTCTTTATTATTTTTGTATTCAGCCAAACTAAACTGAGCCAAGGTAATCCTCTTTTGTATTGTTTTAAGATTGCTGAAATGGTTAAGGAACAGTTGCCAGCTCCTACAGAAAGCATATATCCTGCATTGGCGGGCTGTAAAGCACCGGTTGACACAATTTTGCCACAGATTACCTCAAATATTTGGTAAGTAGCAAGACGGTGAGACAAGAAAAGAGTTCCACAGCACATACTGGTTGAAAAATCTTGTCTCTGACCTAGATTTAGTTGCTTCATTAGTAATAATTACGCTAAGTGCACAACATACACCAGAAAGCAGCAGCAACGGGAGGGAAAGTGAAGGTCATGGCCAGCATCAAGCAGCTTTATTCTCTGTTTGTGGTGAAGAAGTCATCCAGTATTGAGTAGCTCTTTTGCTTCCTAGGCAAGGAGTCATGGAAACTATGAAGGTCTTTCTTCCTAGCCAGATCCCTAGATCTTCTCTCAGATGTTCCCCTGGCCTCATTCGAATCTGATCATTCTTCATTCTCAAGGTTGTGTCTTCTGCTTACAAGAAGACTTGCTTCAGGCTACCTTATATAATTTCTGTTTAGTTTTTTTGTCGTCCTGTCCCTTTACCACTTGGTTGGTTTCCGCCCCACCATCACAGTTTTCCCTCTTACTAGAGTGTTGGTAGCACCCTAGTAGCATCCAGCCATTCTTCCATAGTTTTGTGAGACTATTCGGAAGGCATTTCTTCATTTGGAAAGAAAGAAATCAGTTAATTAAATATGTTTTTGAAAAAGCAGGAGTGAGAGAAATATTTGACTTCTTGCAAGCTGACTTAGATATTAATTTAAAGCCGAATATGCTTCACGTGCAGGTCTGTTTTTCTTAAGTTCCCTATACCAGTTATTCCCTTTGATATTATTGCAGGCATTGTCGACATCCACTCCCAGAAGTTCCAGTCAGCTTGGCCAACAGTCAGGAATTTCTGGGAGCTGGAGTCCAATATCTGCTGGGCTGAAGTTTGGAAACTCTGCCTTATGTTAACACGTTTGCATATCCCGGTGTTTCCTTTGGGGTGCCTGATTAGCCCACACACTTTGCATCACTTTCCTACCTGCATAACAATTTTCAAGCAGTAACTAGATCATCTTTGGAAGCAATCTAAAGTTGATTTTCCTCAGATGCCTTTTCCTTGAAATGATTTGCAGAGAATGAGCCCAAATGAATGTGAAAATTTATTATTCTCAGACTTTCACCTGACAGAGGACTATCTTGAGATTGAAGAGTTGTTTTTTGGTTTGTTTTTGCATGAGAAGCAGTGTCACTTTGATTCAGATGGAAGCTTGAGGAACTTGGGTTTCTTACGGATTGCTGCATTGGTGCAAAATGGAATATGAAATGCTCAGTGTATGTGGCATTACACTTTTAATGAATTCTGCTCAAATTAGACATTGGTAAAAAGTGAGGGCATTTTGGAGTGTGGGAGAAGTCCTTATGCCAAGATACGGGTTTCTAATCAAACTGAGCATGCAGTGATAATACTTACCTTGTGAAACATTCTCAAACACTAACAGAGCTCCCTTGGCTTTATCCCAGGGCCAGAGGGTTAGGACAGCTCATTCGAGCAAAAAACATCAGGACTGTGGGTGATCTGAGTTCCCTGTCTGCAGCAGAAATAAAAACACTTCCCATCCGTACTCCAAAAGTGTCAAACGTTAGAAGAGCTCTTAAAGGGTACCATGAGCAGCAGGTAAGTCGCCTGTACTGTTAGAGCAAACTACGAGGAAAAGAAAATTGTAGGAAGGTTGCTTTCCAAAGATCTCTCCCTTTCACCGCTGTACTGTTAAACACTTTGGCATTACTCCTGTACCTAAATGGTTTATTCATATACTAGCATATATACTCAGCTTTGCCCGGGTGTTGTTGGGATCTCTGCCTGCACATAGTATATCTTTCTCCCTTCTCCAGCTCTGAGAAGGTCTACCTCACAATGCCTCCATGTCAATACTCTGGCAATGGTGGGCAGGCTCACTTTGTGGCTCCTCCTTTCCTCACATACGTATATCACCTTTCTTACCCAGTGGGAGAAGCCCCTATTTTGTCTCTGGATGACCTTTGTTTTAGTGCCCAGCTGATGGAATTCAGATTGCTAAGCTCCTTCACTTTGACAAGTGCATTCCATCTCCCCATTTAGCCATCAGAAACAAATACCAATCTGTTGTATTCAAAATCTTTTGTAACACACAAGAAGATCAGCTGTTTATCCTCCCCTGAAATATGTAGATAAAGTCTCATGGACTTGAGGAAACGACTGGCCAGGATGATACTGAAAAGCTTGTCAATGGCACGGACGAGAAGCCCTGTTCCACGAGTGATGACAAAGCAATGGCAGGTAAACATGTAGATGTGCCGGAAATGTAATCCTGTGTATGAGTTATGTTGTTGGTGTCCTGCAATATCTGGAAGGCCACAACAGTCTTCTCCCCCCCCCCTCCCCCCAATCTAAAGCCATAAGGCTGTTGCCTGTATTCAGCAGTGTGATTGCTGAAGATTCTGTTACGGTTGATAGAGCTGGTATCCCGGGTGTAATGGTTTCAGAAAAAACTCTGCAAAAAATGGTGACCAGTCCCAGCACAGAGATTTCTGAGGAGAGGGAGGGCCTAGTGTTTGGGAGAGAAGGCAACTAGAAAACAGGATTTATCTTGACTAATTAAGCCATCCAATGGGAAATCTACATTTCTCTCTCTCTGACTTGTCTGGTCAGGAGGACATGGCTTTGGTCTCATCATTCCCTGTTCTCTAAATATGGGCATGTGAGCATTTCAGGTAGAAAGCAGGTGTCAATCACGCGCTGCCCACTCTTTGGGCCAATGAGAGGGAAGAGGGCAATACTTTGGGTAGTCTTGGCATGATGGAGCAAATTCTGCACAATGGTATTTTGAAGAGAAAAAAAGTTCAGTTTGTGTCTCACAGTAGATTATATATTATTATATTTTTGGAACTAAGCACTGGAACAGCAACCACTCTGTATACAGTACACTTTCATTTAACCAGAACTTAAGCAGCTGACCAAAATTGATGGAACAATAATTTGTTGTCGGGCTTTCATTGCCGGAAACACTGAGTTGCTGTGAGTTTTCCGGGCTTTATGGCCATGTTTCATAAGCATTCCCTCCTGACATTTCACCCACATCTATGGCAGGCATCCTCAGAGGTGAGGTTTGTTGGAAATTAGGCAAGTGAGGTTTATATATCTGTAGAATATCTGTTTGAGGCAAGGCATTCACACTTGCCTCTAACAGACCAAGAGTTCTTTCTCCCACCCCAGGCATTCCACAAATATATAAATCCCACTTGCCTTGTTTCCAACAAACCTCACAATCTCTGAGGATGCCTGCCATAGATGTGGAATGCTTCTGGAACATGGCCAAACAGCCGTAAAAACTCACAAGCAACCCAATACTTCTTTTTGTTTTTTTAAAAAATATTATAATACAGTAAAGCTATGTTACATTTTGTTTGTCTTTTAATTACTGTATTTCAATATTAATATCAACTCAACACATTTTTGGTATGATATACTATGGGGTATAGTGTGTATTGGGCCTATTTTTAATAATAGCTCTTAAGTTTCTACCAATCCCTATGTGTCAGGTAAATGACAGTCTATTGCCTATTAGTTACCTTTAAGCCTTCCTTAAGTATCAGGCTTACCATTAAAGGAAGTAATTGTAAAATAAATGTGCCAAACCAAAGTCACCTAAAGACCCATGATGAGGGGTATCCAAGGCTAGGAACTATGAGGCCAGCCTGATTGGGTCTACATCACAATAAGTAGTTTTTCTTATATGATTGAGTGTCCTGTGCGTCATGCTATTGGGGTGGGGGGGTAAAAGATTTGTATGTCTGTCTGGGCAAATGTTGCATACCATTCACGTAGCTCTAGTTTGCCTCCAACTGGGGTGTCTCTGCAAATAGGTTTTAGTTTGTGATTGTGTGTTTTTTTCTTTTCTAGACTTGTGTGAACCAGTTACCTTGAGGGCAGATGAACATTCAGCCATAGACCTTTGGGCCCAGATCAATACACTTGCTGCTCAGATGACGTCTGAAAACCTTCTCAGTTATTCAGGGGATGAACTCTTTGAAATGCAAGAGAAACTCCATAGCATGACAAATTGTATTATGAAAAATTTACAAAGCCGTTGGAAGTCTTCAGCCCAAGAGAGCACCGTTTGATCCTTTTACGTAGTTTTATTTCAAAAAAAAGACTTTGTTGTATGACATCTTATTTCTAAAATCCTGTATTTTTTATTACAGTTGAATCCCATGAGTGTATAGCATGTTTTAAGCTGGTAGATATTTTTGTAAAAATTGAAGAAAATATAGTGTGTAGGCATATACCTTTAAAATGCCGTGCCCTCACTATTCAAGTTGATTTCATAATTGCTGCTATTCACAGTTTCCAAATGTGTGAAGTCTGTGAAACATACATCTAGTACATTAGTTAAATTTTTCAAAAGAAGACTTGTTTGATGCCAAGTTGCGTCAGACATAGTCAAAAAGGCTGTGAATGATGTTTGTAGTGATTTCACTCACATTTTGGATAGTTTTTTTTAAAAAAAATATTAGCATGTACACTAGGTTTCTCATGTACAGTGCTTTAATACTTAAACAGCATCTCTGAATACTTAGTAAGTTACACTCAACCTGTTTTTGCATGCATCTGTTATGCAAAAGGAAACAGGTCAGGACACAATTTCAGTGGGTTTTCTCAGGATCAAATCATATGTTAAGAGGATTTTCTACACAACAGAGCTATACCTACTCCATCCCCTGGATTATAAGTAGATTGGACAGAAATAACTTTGTATATTATGTATAGGTTTAGCAATTACAGATGTTGTAAATTATGTTATCTGCATTAAATGCACTGTAATATCTTTGGATGGGAGAAATCTTGATTGTACAGTATGTTTTCCAGTTTGGATAAAGGTAGGAGATCTGTTAAAAGCAAATAAATTTTTATATATATGTATATGAATAAAATAGTGAATGATTCTACTAATTTTGCTGTATTGTGGCACGTTTGAAAGAAGCTGTAGTCCGTGTGCAAGGGTACTGTGAACAGTTAAACCTTCCAGGGAGAAAGGAAGAGACATAGACATTTAGATAGAACAAACGTAGGGTTTCTGTTTGTGTGTAAAGCCTGGGATCCTGACGATGGCAAAAATTTATTTCATGGTGCTGGGTGGTTTTTCTTGTTCATATTGCTCTGAAGAGGCCACGTGGTGCAGCAGGTTAAACCGCTAAACTGCAGAATTTGCTGACCAGAAGGATAGCAGTTTGAAAACATGCAAATGTGAGTAGATCAATAGGTACTGCTCCAGTGGGAAGGTAACAGTACTTCATGCAGTCATGACGACCACATGACCTAGGAGACGTCTACAGACAACGGTGGCTCTTTGGCTTAGAAATGGAGATGAGCACCACCCTCCAGAGTTGGACTCGACTAGACTTTATTGCTCTGAAGATAACTCTGGATCCTTTTGCTTGTTAACCTCCTTTGAACTTCTATCCACTTTGACACCACTTCCCTATTTGTAGTTAATCCTTCACCACCTGCCCTCCTGTGTGTGATCTTTGAAAACCTGAGCTGTTCAAAAAGCTGCTTATTCAGCATTCCTTTCCCTCACCCCGTATTGGAATGGCTTGCAGATGTTTCTCCCGCATCTCTCTTCAACGCTCCATTTTGAGTTCCTTAAATGCTTCTATAGGTTCGCACCCAGCATCTCCTTTTGAAGTTCAAAAACATCCTCTTTGCTTCCAATATTCTTTATGCATCTGCAGTGAATGCCATCCTATTCTCTGCAGATAAAGGAAGCATCTAAGCATGAGTCCATTCACTGAATATTGTTAAGTGCCTTCAAGTCTTTTTCAGCTTATGGCAATCCCAAAGCAGGGTTTTCTTGGCAAGATTTATTCAGAGGGAGTTGCCATTGCCTTCCTCTGAGAGAATGTTGCCTGCCAAATGTTACCCAGTGAGTTTTGTATATTCAAAGCCAGGTCTCCCAGAGTCTAGCACTCAAACTGTGACACAACGTTGGCTCTTTCTGTCTCCATAGTGCCATTTAAAAAGCAGGTGGAAATTATGAAGAATAAAGCTATCAGTGCCTTCAAACTATGACTTTTATATACTGCTTTTTGGATCCAGACATCCAACAGATTTCACTATGTGTCCTCTATGTCTTCTGGACAATAGGTGAAGTTCTTTTCTCAGTCCCTTCATACCAAGCAGAGAATGAAGACCCTTTGCTGTTTATGTGGTTTTGTCCCATACACCTTTAATCTCAATGTAAGTTATACACCCAAGCAGTTGTGCAGAAATGTGAAATTTATTAGTCACTAATTTGAGAGGGAATAACAGCACTGTGATCCCAAAACACTCGGATGAAAAAGGCATGCAGCAGCGTTCTCTAAGCAGACAAAAGGAGAGGCTTTTCCTTGTTTAGCTGGTTTGAGGTGTTAAGCTTTACAATATAGTTACTGACTTGAAACCAAAAATACATTAACCTATTATTAGAATATCAATGGAGAATACTTGTGTTCCTTGAGAAGAAAACCAACACAGTTGCTTTTGTCCAAAAAAAGTGGATTCGTCTTGATTCCAAAAAAGGTGATACATATCCTGAAACTGATACAAACAAGTCCTCCCGCACCTTTTTGGCATAACTCAAAAGAATTCAATGTAATGGTTGAGGTTGATAGGATGATGATACTTCCCTCTGGTTTCTGTGACTATAATCTTGAAGATTCAGTTCTGATAACATATGACAGACCCACTGCCTAACACATATCAACAGAGGAAAAGAGGTACCTGAGGGGCTATTAATAATGGAGAGATGTAATAGTACCTCTTAATTGCCCGTGTTGACATGTTTTAGGGAAGGTTGCCTCTTTATGGCTTAAAGTGCTTCTACATAGTTGGCTGGAAGCATGCCTGTTTGCCCTGTTCTTTGCACAGTTCCATACATCCACCCTTCATCAATGGCTTGGACGTTCACAAGGGCATCACCATCTTTGAAGGAGACTTCATCTGCATCTGATGCTGTGTAGTCATACATAGCGCGGTAGGTTTTCTGTTGTGATCATTTTTAAAAGAAAAAGAAAAATGCTTTCAGGTCATATATGTACTGTTTGGGGATAAACCAGAAGATAAAATGCGCCCCATTTAACCTAAATCCCCAGATTCCTCTATAGCAGTGTTTTTCAACTTTCCCAATGCCGCCACTCCTTTAATACAGTTCCTCATGTGGTGACCCCCAACCATAATAATATTTTCGTTGCTACTTCATAACTGTAATTTTGCTACTGTTATGAACTGCAATGTAAATATCTGATGTGTAGGATGTATTTTCATTCACTGGACCAAATTAGGCACAAATACCTCCCAAATTTGAATACTGGTGGGGTTGGGGGTTGGGGAGGATTGATTTTGTCATTTGGGAGTTGTGGTTGCTGGGATTTATAGTTAACCTACAATCAAAGTACATTCTGAACTCCACCAAGGATGGAATTGAACCAAACTTGGCATACAGAATTCCCATGACCAACAGAAAATACCAGAAGGGTTTGGTGGATATTGACCTTGAGTTTTGGGGTTGTAGTTCACCTACACCCAGAGAGCGCTGTGGACTCAAACCATGATAGATCTGGACCAAACGAATACTCAGTATGCCCAAATGTGAACACTGGTGGAGTTTGGGGAAAATATCTCTTGACATTTGGGAGTTGTGGTTCCTGGGATTTATCATTCACCTACAATGAACTCCACCAAAGATAGAATTGGGCCAAACTTCCAACACAGAACCCCCATGACCAGCAGAAAATACTGTGATTTCTGATATTCTTAGGTGACCCCTCTGACACCCCCTTGCGATCCCCCCCAGGGGTCCTGACCTCCAGGTTGAGAAACACTGCTCTATAGGAAGAGATTATTTCCTCTCCCAAGGAGAGGAGTAGCAATTCATCTTTTCTGTAGACCACAGGGCAATCATGCAATGCTTTCATATAATTTGAAACACTTCTTTTAAAATCAGAAGGAAGCATTTGGACAGCTTCCTCCCAATTTGGGGTGTTTTTTTTTTTTACTTTGTTTGTAACTCCCAGAAGGCCCCACTGATGGGTCAAACCTTTCAAAGAAGTTTAAGCCTGTGAAGGATGTCGTGTAGATGCACCTGAGGCATTTGATGTGGCAAAGAGTGTATATTAATTCCTCATTTCCAATGGGATGATTGGTAACCTTGTACAAATTGAGTGTTATAAACATTTTTTTCAGCCAAAAGAATATATCATACTCTTAACTGCAATATCACCAATCATACATTAGAGTGGGAAAGTTTTTAAATGCCTAAAATCACTCTGTGTCCATTATTCACATTTATTTGCCTGCATGTGGTACTTAGCTTTTCCCTCTCCCCAGCACAGCATCCTTTTACAAGCAACAGCCCAGTTCAGAAAGGCAATCCGCCCACAGAAACCTGTTAGTTTTCTGCCTGGGGAGTGGTTTTGCTTACCCCTGCAGTGGATGGGTGGGAGGGGATGGACGATACCGTTGTCTGCTGGGTGGCAACAGAAGAGGATCTTTGTTGTGGCAGCTCTATGGTTTTAGCATGTTTGTACTCCACTAGAAAAGAAAATGTGAGTGAATAACAGGATACTAATAAAATTGGATTATCTTCTAAATTCTAGGTTTTCAAAAAGGCATTACCATACAAAAAAAACTTTGTGTTTTTAAATACATCACAATCGTATCCTTGGTTCGCTCCTGATACAATAAATAAAATAGAAAAGTGGTAGCTCTAAAGAGGAGATATCCCTGCTCACATTTCTCCTTTGCTTTTAACACAAACAGGAACTTCTCTTCAGCCTTGTTGCTTTCCATTTGCAGAAAGTGAGAATAGTATGGGAGTACCTAGAAACTACTTGTGTTGACACTCACTGGTGAATAGCACCCGAACAGGGCTAGAATATAGTATCTTAAAATATTAATATATATATATATATATATAATCAGTATAGTTGCAGATTTGCTTAATCAATTCAGAGAGGTGCTATGGTTTTTAACTTTGAATATGTTTCAATGGTTTTTAACTGGAAATTTTTTAATACTGTTTTTATTTAATTCTGTTTTAATATCTGCATATTTGTATATTTTAAATCACATGCTAATGCTTTTATGTTAAGCTGCTTTGGTTCTCTTTTGGGAGAAGTAAAGCGGAGTATGCATAATAATAATAATAATAATAATAATAATAATAATAATAATAATAAAGACTCTGGCACAAGCCAGTAAAAGTGGTCCCAGTGGTAATCGGCATACTGGGTCCAGTACCTAAAGACCTTGGCCTGCACTTAAAAAGAATCGGCACTGGCAAAATTACCATCTATCAGCTGCAAAAAGCCACCCTACTCAGATCTGCATGCACTATTCACCAATACATCACACAGTCCTGGACACGTTGGAAGCATCAGACGTGTGATCAAATACAACAGCCAGCATAATGATCTTGTTTGCTGTGTACTAATCTTGTTATGTATCTAATAATAATAATAATAATAATAATAATAATAATAATAGTAGTAGTAGTAATAGTTTAGACTGAGTTAATTATTTTACTATATCAATTCTGAATTGTTACCATGACTGTCACCTAAAGTACTACATGGATTACTTCCAAATTGTGCTACCTCACTATGCTAGCCAAAACACTGTGTTATCCCAGTCTTATCAGCAGGTATATCCATCTTGAATTGCTTCTGTTCAGTATTGTTGCAATAGCTTTGCATGACACTCTCCATTACTATATTTTCCAAAGGCATTAAGTTTGTCGTGATGCCATTTATGAAAAAAAATATTTATTTTGTTCCTGGCCACAAAAGATGCATCCTCCACTGCAAGTATATTTTTGGCACATTTGAGATTTAGTTGTACAGAAACAGTGGTGTGGTTGTTGCTTTGTCAAGTACGTCACAGGAATGTTGCATAAAGGACCCTTGAAATTAGTTGTTAACATTTCCACTTCTGAGCCTTGACAATTCTTTCTGCCTCTAAATTCTTCACTAGTGTTATTGTGAGCTTGCCGAATTTCCTTTTTTGCACTGGACATTTTGACAAGGAAGTTATGGGAGTTGTCACTTAAAACCTAACTGCCGGGTTCAGTACCTGTGGCAGCTGTAGTGTAGAAGCCTCCATTGCTGTAATAGGAGAGGTGCTGGTCAGCAGCCTCTGAATGCTCAGATTTCTCATCTCCAGCACTAAGGCTGAGCGCGCTGGCAGAACGGGATTGCTCTCGGCTGCGTCGCTGGGCTTGAACTGGAGGTCGAGGAAAAAGACATCACAGAGAGGAAAAACCTGTGACTTCTGACAACAGCACTGTTAACGGGCTTAAAATTCAAAACAAGGTAAAGTTTTATAGGGGGAATGAAAGTCTAAAGACCGGAGAATTACAACAACAGTTCACGAGCTTGCATAACATACCATTAATCAAGTGTAAGCTTCTTGACTGAATGTTGTCTTCTGCTGGGTCATAGTCAAAGACTGATCCAGGATTCGTACGCCACACACGGAGATCTGTGAAAGATATGTCAGGTTGTGGTTGTAACACTGGCCTGCAGTTGTACTGTCTTAACACAGTACAACTTACTTCCTCCCCTACCTCTCTCCTGCCCTTGTCATTGTTCTCTGTAGAATACAAAGTCTTGAATATTACCACACAAGGGATCTTGTAGCACCTTAGAGACTGAGAGTTAAGTCTATTTTTCAGCTTTCTGTACTTCCTTAAGTCAGCTTGGGGGCTGATGCATATTCACAATACAAGTTGGCCCAGCAGTGGGAAGGAATCGGCAGCACATGACTGAAGAAAACATTGCAACAAATCTTGTGCTGGGCAAGAATGAGATTCTACTCTGGCTAATCCTCCTGTAGCTGTATATTGTATTTAAGCCTGGTATATTTACACAAAGAAAGTCTATGTGATGTAGTAATTTGAGTGGTGAGTTACAGCTCTGGAAACCAGGGTTTGAATCCTTGTTTGACCAGGATGAACAGACATCTCCAGCTCATCCCCTGTTTGGGTATCAGCCAACACGTCAACAACTTAAATCTAGAAATAGTTTTCTAAGATCTACAGAGACACTCACTGGAACACCTCAGCAAGCGAGAGTCCAAAAGTGGCAAGCTCAAACCCAGAACCTCAACCAATGGCTGATACCAGATGAGAGACTTCCCCCTGGGCACACAGAGGACTGGGCGACTTGGAAGGCGGCACACAGAGGACTGGGCGACTTGGAAGGCGCTGAACAGACTGCGCTCTGGCACCACAAGATGCAGAGTCAACCTTCAGAAATGGGGCTACAAAGTGGAATCCTTGGCATGCCAGTGCGGAGAGGAGCAAACCACTGACCACCTGCTGCAATGCAACCTGAGCCCAGCCACGTGCACAATGGAGGACCTTCTTGCAGCAACACCAGAGGCACTCCAAGTGGCCAGAAACTGGTCAAAGGACATTTAATCAACTACCAAACTCACAAATTGTGTATTCTATCTGTTTGTTTGCTTTGTTCTGTTAGAAATGTAATATAATATGACTGGTTGTCCTGACATGACAAATAAATAAAACCAGGATGAACAAGTCATACACTCAAAACCCCAGAAACCCCTGTGATAGGTTCACCATAAGTCATAAAATACTTGAAGACACACAACAAAAATGCAAGATACAAATATAAGATACACCTTAAGATTAACATATAAAGAAACTCTGCATCGCAAAATTTGAATACCTGTAAAGTCTTGATCGTTATCTATCCGCTTCCGCTCCATCTCCACCACTCGTCTCTGAATGCCTCTGTAGTTAATATCACTGAAGTCCTGCATGTTCTTTTTTACACGTTCCATGATGGGATCCGTAACTACAGGTGTGAAGCTGCCTTTGCTCTTTTCAAAGTCTTCATGGTATTTCACCTGGGATTTTCAAGACAAATTAGGCATCTCTTCCAGCAATTCATTTTGTTTTTAATTGAAAGCTTATAATTGTTTTAATTGTGTCAATTGTAACTGTGTGTTTTAATGTATTGTTTTTTGGCATCTAATGACTGCCTGCTGTAAGGCGTCCTGAGTCTCTCTTCGGACGTGAGAAGGATGGGATAGAAATGGCCAAAATAAATAAATTTCTTAAAATCAATGGAGGGGAACTTTCAGCCCATTAATCTTTTCCAGCTCACCAGTGTCTTGTTTTGGCCTCTTTGGGATCTGGACTTCCCTTACTCACTTAAGCCCACAAGACTTATTTTTGAGTGAAAGTTGCCTATGAATCTCTGTTGTTATCCCCGACTAGTGTCTGGAACAGGTAATGGCCTGGCAGGGGAATGAAATGAAAAGTCTTCAAACCAGTATTTCCAGAGGCTCTTGGAAGTACCAACTGAGAGTGCCTCATGACCCTACCCCCAATGGGGAGTTGGAAGGAAGCCTTTTCTCCAGATCGTGCTATCACCACTCCCACCCCCCAACATCATCTGACCGATAGAAGATCTGGGGTAGTAAAATCTAGGAGGCCTCATTGCTTCTTCACATGTCTTAAATGATCTGCATTTTTACTTACCTTTTATCATTTTCTGAGATATACCAAATTTTATTGTATTTACTGTTTTAAAATTGTATTTTCTGCAAAACATGACAACTAAAGCTGGTTATTGTTTTTGCCTTTAATGCTGTAGTGAGAACAGCTGCAGCCTTTGAATCCCATTTTTGGGGAAAAGGTGGGATATACACTGAATAAATAAATACATAAATAAATAAATAAATAAATAAATAAATAAATAAATATAATCTTAAGGTGCAAGGAATGCTTCTTGGAATATTGCCATTATAAATTTACTTGTGTTAAAAAAACAGATCTTGTTGCTTGCCCAAAGTAGTACTTACTGTGGAGATGTGTCGTTGTGTCTCCCGAACACGTCTCATCTCAGGTGTGTCTAGGACAAATGCTGCTTTACCTTGTACTTGTTTCCGGAAACTATCAGAATAGAGGACCTGGCCAAAGAAAAGGCACCAGTAAGTGGGAGCTAATAGATTCCAGGTGAGAGAAAGGGAAGAGAGGTTGTATATAGAAGGAGAAAGAAAGAAATAAGAAATGAATGAAAATGTTCTGAAGAGCAAACAGCTTGTGTTAACTACTGATGAAGATGTCAGAAGAATATGTATGCCTCAACTGTAGATTAATAAGCACAAATAGTATGTTGGGTTTAAAATACAGTTGTTACTGAAAGAATATTTTGATATAACACCTAAAGAAACTATGTGACAACCCCAAATTTATCCCCTCCTTTAATTGGAAAACATGTATCAGAATAAAGACCATTATCAGAATATCAGAATAAAGACCTCACAATCTCTGAAGATGCTTGCCATATATGTAGGCAAAACATCAGGAGAGAATGCCTCTAGAACATGGCCATGTAGCCCAAAAAAAACCTACAACAACCCATAAAGACCGTTATCAGGAAGCCATAGGCAATGGCATAAAAATGAGGATTATTGCAACTTTTAAGATGACTTTACCACTGTATGAATTACTCTGTCTCATGTTAAAAAGATATTTGCATGATCTACCTAGAACATTTCACCAAGGCTCCAGCTACAATTTAGCAGTTTTATTAAGCAGGAACTTCTAAAGAATGGTAAGATCTCACCAGCCAACCTAGCTGAAATTCAGCACTTTGAATGCTTACTCCCAACACAACATCAAGAGATCAAATAGACCACACAGTAACGCTTGGTAACATCGTCCCAATAAGAAGCCGTTTCCACATCCAATACTAGCTGAATTTTTTAAATGCCTGTGAAGGACTGCCCTGTGTAGAACACATCGCAACAATTCATCTTAAACCAGGGCTAGATGACTCTGGAGGTTTCCACTTTGCCCATCCTTATTCTAAAGGCTACAGAAGCTTGGTGGCTTTTAGGTCGAAATTGGGATATTGCAAGAAAAGGTCTAACAAACTTAAGAACTTGGCAGGGTAGCATCCCCAAAGAATCATTAAAATTTAGTGGGCCGAAGCTTTATGAATCCTTTTTTATTGCTACCTTTGGTTCTCACAGATCAGTCATTATTTAAAAAGAAAAGTAATCTAATTTAATTAGCAGTGGGATTAATTCATATCTTCTCTTCTACTAGCTTCTTAAACACAGAATAAATTGATTCATTTTCTTTCTTCAAAACTCAGAACGTTTCATTTCTATCAACGTAATTAAAAATTGACTTAAGCATCTGCCATCCAATAAGCTGTAAAATATTTGTCTGATACCTTTGCCTCATGCAAATTAAAATGTTATATTTTTCACTAATCCCTTCTATATATCTAGCATCTTGAAAGAGAAGATGACCATAGATGTGTTTGCTTTACACAGTTACTTTTGTTACACACTTCCAAAACCTTGACTTTAAATAAAAAGTAAGCATTAATTACATTAAATCAAGTATTGTAATTATTATCATTCCTATAGAGAGATTTTTTTTGTCGTGTCAGGAGCGACTTGACATTTCGCTGAATGAACTATGACACATATATAACTTGAGGCACCCACAAATACAATGGATATACATTCTTATCCAGTCAACACCTTGTGCTGTCTAAAGATGTCTGCCTGTGGATTGTATTTAATGCTGATTCCACTTTCAGCAAGAGGAACTCAGGAGTCCAGAATAGTTGTGCAAGTATGGAACGTGTCCCATAACAAAGAAAACCCTCCTCTGACTGTATCCATCCTGTATCTCAGGATCAAAACATCTACTACAACTTAGTTTTTTCTGAACCAACTGTGTAAAGTACAAGCAGTTTTCAAAAAGAGATGTAATATCATCTCAGTACATACTACATAATAATTATATACAGTCATTTGAATGCATTGGGATATTAACTTTTTAGTGATTGTTAAGCTGTTATTACTTGAAAACCTTTACACTGTGTTCTAATGTAAACTCTGCAAAATGAGGAGTAAGAATTAGAAACATATATTAGTGCTCTAGAGGTGATATTTTAGTACTTTAAAAGGGAAAGTATAATTGTTGTTGTAATAATATTAATAATATTAATCATTGGGCAATGTTTTTAAATCAGTTACAAAAAAAGACTACATTTTAGGATGTTAAAAAGTTATATTATTTAGTTTAGAGATTTGTCCTCCTGAAAAAATACCGAGCTAATGTTTTCTTGATTGCGTTTAGCTCTCTCCATCTCTGGAGTAACAGGTGCCGGGGTTCCTTTTCCCAAGCTTTCTTTGTACAACACCTACACAGCATAAAAGAAAGTGTCCAAAAATCACAGATTAGATCATTGTTGGAGAATCACTGTGTTAAATTGTGTTACTGTTTAATCATACTCATCACGGCATGTGAGCGTTAAAAAAAATCAAGAAACAAAATGGTTAAAAAGTTATTGGATTAAGCAAAAGAAAAGGAAATGAAAAATCCAATGTTTTAAAAACAGGGAAATAAAAATAATACAACAGGTAGTTTCTTTGGGAGTATGCAAATAAGAAAAACTGAGAAAAATTAAAAGCAGGACCAGATACATCAGGTGTATTATTAAAAAAAAAACCAATCAAATGCTATTTCAGCATTTTTTGTTTTACAAAAAGTTTTGCTTTGTTTTTCAGTACCAAGCTAATGTTTTCTTGATTGCGTTTGGCTCTTTCCATCTCTGGAGTGACAGGTGTCGGGGTTGCTCGCCCCAAATTTTCTTTGTATGAAACCTAAAAAAAGTTTAAAAATTCCAAAAATAAAACAATATTTTTAAAAATAATTAATGATGGAAAAACTTGCAAAATAAGAATAAAAAGACAAAAAATGTTAATGGTGAAAAAAAATGGTAATGGTGAAAACTGGCCATACAGCCCAGAAAACTCACAACAACCAAAACTGTATAATGTTTGGTGCAAAACTCTTCAAAGGTATATGAGCTTTTTGGTGTATTTTTTCTCTCTTGCAAGACCAAGAAGGAGGCCATGGGTCCTTAACTATGTCTATATCTTCAATACAACTGCACAAGAACAGAGTTATTTTCAAAGGGGTCTTCAAACTGCCTATGTAAAGGTACTGTGCATCTATTCTCCTCAACAGTTTTTTTCTGGATAGAAAAAAGAATGGCTTCAAAATACAGGAAAGGAGATTCCATCTGAACATTAGGAAGAACTTCCTGACTGTGAGAGCTGTTCAGCAGTGGAACTCTCTGCCCCAGAGTGTGGTGGAGGCTCCTTCTATGGAGGCTTTTAAACAGAGGCTGGATGGCCATCTGTTCGGGATGCTTTGAATGCAATTTTCCTGCTTCTTGGCAGGGAGTTGAACTGGATAGCCCATGAGGTCTCTTCCAACTCTAGGATTCTATGATTTTAAGAATAATAAAAGGAAAATAACAAAGGCTGGATCTCCTTACATGATGGGACCAGATTATTGTAGGAGAAAAAAGCATCGTAAATCTAATTGAAATTAGAAGTGTGGAGGACTGCCATCTCCATTTCAGTCTTCCTGTGTCTAAAATGACTCACTTATTTCTCTGAGGAACACATGTAACCTATGAAAGATGTGCTTCCAGGAATTTGTTCTGGTAAGAATGCATTGATAATGGCAAAATCCAAAGTGCAGAATGTATAAAAGTGAATAAAGGCAGTAAGGTAATCAAAAGAGAACATGTTAATATAAAGAAACAAACTCTATCCATGGATTTGCATCATGGCTATTCCTAAGCAGGTCCTCATGAATATAATCATGGTCCAGTTACTTGTCACAGTGTTTTCTTTAACATTTGATTTTAATCGGTCAAAATACGTCTTTGGAAAACCATTTGAGTAGCCAACTTTTCACATCAATGTTGCATGTCAAGATATTGCCAGGGCTGACTGTTCCCTAGATTCCTCATAATGTCAAATATTTAATTTTATCATCTTTGTTCATCAATAGTAAAATCCTGACAGAGATTGGATCTTATTGTGGATGAACACAGATGTTAGAGATGGGAAATGGAAAAAGATACATCTGCTGGAGTGTGTTCTTTCAAAAAAATACATGGGGTCATAGCCCCAGGGACAGGCAGAGATCCCAAGAAACAAATGAACATATAAGCTGCAAAGGAGAGTCAGGGAAGAGGAAGAAAAAAGTAAGGATTTGGTGTTCTTGTTGTAAAGACTGATTAGGATCCAGACAAAGTGTGTTTCCTAGTTGTTTGTGAAGATAACAGGATCAGGAGGAAAATTGGTCAAAAAGCTGGGCAAAGTTATTGTGAAAGATTTGATTTGCAAAGTTGATTAGCCTTCCTGGGACAAGATTGAGGTTGGAAGATATTTTCGCTTTTTCAAAGACTGCAGAAATACTAAACTGGGTATTATCAATTACTTAATTTTTCACAGATGCACAGCCAATGTGAATCTCCCATTGCACACTGGGAGAGACATGAAAATCTGTTTTGGGTGTGATAAAACTTTTTAGGAGTTCCTTCCCACCTCACTGGAAATACTGAATTATGATAATTTTAATTTTACACCGAGTGTAAATTTATAGGCTATTTTAGAGTGCTTACTCTATTTTAGAGTGCTTACTCTAAAATTGCATTAAGAGAAGACATATTCTGGAAGAAATGGTGCTGGAGATGTTGTCCTGCGTTTTTTCCTTGAATGTTCTCGCCTCTATTCTGAATCCAACAACTAAGTAGCATATATAAATGACTGAAGTTATATTGGCTATTAGAATACTACTTATGCATTCATTTTCATAGACTCTGTGTCAAGAACTTATTTACATGGACCAAGAAAAACAAGACTGACCTGGATAGAGTCTTACAGTCACAACTTCAAAGTTAGCATTTCAAATCCTTAACATTATATTAATGTTATATAAATATTAATGTTATCAGGTCTATTTTATGAATAAAAAGGTGAGTATTTTATATAAGGGTTTTATTTAAGAATGTAATTTAGGTATTAGAGGGAGAAGTTTCTGTAATTTGTTAGGATGTTATTTTAAAAAAACATTTTTTTAATGTACCGAGCTAATGTTTTCCTGATTGCGCTTGACTCTCTCCATCTCGGGAGTGATGGGTGTAGGGGTACCTTTCCCCAGTCCCTCTTTGTATAAAACCTACAAGGTACAAAAAGGATATCCAGCGTTCATATAATGACAATGATTATATACACACTTGATCAGTTTATTGAGTTAATGTTTGGATCACATCAGCTTTTAGAAAAACTAGCTGGCAGTTGATCTGTGTTATCTATAACAACATCCATATAGGGAAATAATGTAGTAGGAATGAGAAAGTTGGGAAGGTGGATAAGGAAAACCAAACACAGTGTTTCTGAAAAATAAAAGGATAGGAGTAAGTCAAACCTAAGTACTAATATGTTAAAGTTTTGTTATCAAAGGCATATCAGAGAGCAGGAGCCTTGTGTCAAAATGTGAATGGGAACTATTTTGGGTTAGAGAATACCATTTTTAACCACACATTTAATGTTATTTTAAATAATTTTGATTTTTTTCTGTTCTTTTTGAATACCGAGCTAATGTGTTCTTGATTGCGTTTGACTCTCTCAATCTCAGGAGTGACAGGTGTAGGGGTACCTTTCCCCATTTCCTCTTTGTACAAAACCTAGGGGATACAAAAGGGTATCCGGAAATCACAAAATGGCAGTAATGACGAATAAATATTAATAACTTTTAATGTTGTTAATACTCTGATCACAGCGCCTTCCAGTAAATCTAGTTGGCTGTTGATTTCAGTGGCATTTGAAACAGAGATATCTTGGAATCAACACCCATGGAAGAAAAATAATTTAGTAGGATGAGAATGTGGGAAGAAAGGAAGTAAACAAGGAAACTCATTTGCTGGAAAATCAAGGGAGTGAGTCATGTTCTAATACTACCATGTTAACGCTTAGGTAGGAGAGGAGCATTCCAAAAAGTAGGGTCTTTAATCCATTCTAAGATGTGAATTGCCTCTACATTTTGTTAGAACACATAAATAATAAACACATATACAGTTATTTTTAAAAGTCTGGGGATATTTTTTTTGGTCTTCTTTTGAATACCGAGCTAATGTGTTCTTGACTGCGTTTGACTCTCTCCATCTCAGGAGTGACAGGAGTCGGGGTTGCTTTCCCTACATTTTCTTTGTACAACACCTGCAGGGCAGAAAGGCAGCCAAATGAGACAGTAATAAATAAAATACTATGTTTGTGTTACTGAAACACAATGATAATTTTAATTTGGTTGCAATTATTTTATGAAGTGTTTATGTTAATGGTTTTACAATAATTCCCGAAACACTTTTTTAATCCTGAGAAAACCGGGGCTAGGGTAATGTTTGTATCTATGTATAATATACATAGAATGCAAAACAGTCAAGTTGGTAAGGAAAAAAAGGTTATATTTGGGGAGGAATTTCTGTGTGATGTGGATAGGCAAGGTTAAATATCTCAGAACGTGATATTGTCCTACAGTAAGCAATAAAGGATAAAGATTATGGTTTCGGAAACATGGATCTGGGATGGGAGGAAAAAAGGACAAAACAGGGTTAAAGTGACTTTTCTGAGATGTACCGAGCTACATATTTCTTGGTTGTGTTTGACTCTCTCAATCTCTGGAGTGACAGGAGTTGGAATTCCTGTCCCCAGTGTTTCTTTGTATAGGACCTGTAGGATGGAAAGGGGGTATAAAAATTGGAATAGAAAATAAAACAACAATTAATGATAGTCTTTTAAAAAGAAGATTGTCTTAAACCCCCTTGGGTATGCTTTCACAGTTACCATGTGAAAGCTTGTCCATGTCATATTTCCACAATATGCTTCCTGTGGTTTCTTACTTTTTCCATCTGGTTACACAGCATGTATGGGTACATATACATAACACACATACACAGTGTAAACTCAGATTCAGGCACTTTACATTTGTACTGATCCCACTAATGGGATTAGTGTATACCCCATTGAAAATAATGGTATTTAAAACTGTTTCATGGCTGGGTTGTGTTCAAGGGACTAAGAGTCTATTGGAATACATGACAGAAAGTCTGGTGCTGAGTATGAATTTAAATATTCTCGGGATAAACCTTATATTTACATGGCAACTTTGTGATGTTAGCCTGTGCGTGGATTTTTCCCTATCAGTTTGACTTCTCATAAGTTTTTCATTTTCTGACTGCTAGTCCTATTAGCTTGTATAAAATGTTTCCCTTTGACATGTAAAAATGATACAAGAATTAGCCAAGAAAGTAGCAAAAAACCACTGTGAAAGATATCACAAAAATTCCCCAGGCAGAAATATAACATATGTCAGCTTACAATTATTACCATTAGAACCAATTGGGAAAATTTGAACCTACTTAAAATTGTGCATGATACACATTATTCCAGTGTCTTATTTTAGAATGTAAAATTATTGATTTTGGAGATTCTTTTAAAAATTAATTTTTGATAGATGCAACAATAATAATAACAATGGTGCTAACCTTTTAAAAATATTGAGGCAGAAACTTGAACCATAAGCTTTTTACAGTGGCACAAAAACAAATTATGACTTCAAAAATTGAGGGAAATTGTTAAACATATTAAGGATGACAGGGCTTAAAAATTAGTGTGGAAAAGTATAAAGAAATGAATTAGAAAGGTGATTGTGATGGCTTGAATTTTTTCTAAGTTGCTCACATGAAATTCATTTCTAAGGCAGATTTTTTAAAAATAATTTCAATAGATTCAATTCTTAACTTATCTTATGATCATTATTAAGCTAAGCCTAAAACTTATTGTTAGGACTATGTAAAATAGATCCACTGACTCAATACGCTTTATCTCTTTGTTGATTTAGCACTGAACAATTGAATTAATGGGTCTAGTTTAGCTAAGAATAACCAATAAGAGTCAAGTCATACAGTTTTCTTGAATACATGTAACCTGTAATCCTAATGGGCATATGTAGCCTGTGATCCATTTTAAAGCCAGGAAATACATTTGGAGCAGTATCAACAACAGTGCAATCCTATGTATATAGGTTTTTGTTTTTTTAAAGTCCCACTGACTTCAATGAAACTTACTTTCATAGTACAGTATGGGTCTTTGGGTCTTTAGGCTCTATAGTGAGATTGGTGGATGGGGAAATAAATAAATGTCTCATATGATGTATATCTCCACTTAGTTCAGTTTGACTTACTGCATTAAAAGTACATATAGGATTGCAACCTCACATTCAATCTTATTATAGGAAATAATCTGACTTAATTAGTGACAAAGTTAAAGAAAATATAACAAAAATAGATTTTCAATTTAAGGTATATATTGTTGTTGCATACCTTCAAATCACACAACAACCATAAGGTGAAAGAATCACTAGGCTTTCTTGACAAAATTTATTCAGAGAGAGTTTGCCTTTGCATTCCTTTGAGAAGGTATAGTATTATTAAAATGTTAAAAGAACAGTTAAATGATTACCAAAATAATGAAGTCAAAATAATCATGTCAAAATTGTTTTGGGTTATAATAAAAGAGAGGCCCTTCTGAGTCTTGTTGATTTTAATAAAACAGAGTTGAATATTTAAAGCTGAGTTTGCCTCTCACGGAAATAAAATGAATTAATCTGACTTAAATTTAATTTTACCTGAGTAGAGTCCGTATTGTCATGTTAAGCTTAACACTGTTCAAGAAATAAAAGAAAATGATGGGCAGAGAAGAGGAGATGACCAAATTAAAAATTAAATTACTAAAATTGTGTCAAATGATGAAAACCAAGAGATTTTTAGTTACTAGGGAGGAGTTAAGTTTGGTAGTAGTTAATTACATATTTATTCCAAGTTAAAGGGTACTTT
This sequence comes from Anolis sagrei, assembly GCF_037176765.1. Classification (NCBI taxonomy): domain Eukaryota; kingdom Metazoa; phylum Chordata; class Lepidosauria; order Squamata; family Anolidae; genus Anolis; species Anolis sagrei. The sequence continues at coordinate 204,861,847 of NC_090021.1, read as the reverse complement.
TAATTATAAAAATACCGAGCTAAAGTTTTCTTGATTGCGTTTGACTCTCTCCATCTCTGGAGTAATAGGTGTAGGAGTCCCAGTCCCTAAATTCTCTTTGTACAACACCTGTACAACAAGAAAGTGTAAAAAAAATGAAAAGCAGTTTTAAGTGTCAAATATAAAAATGCATGATCATTGTAGAAAAGGCTACCTTTGGGGGGAAAAACCACAACATAATCCCATCTCATGTCAATCTGGGTTTGTTTTAGAAATCAGGTTATATTAAAAAAAATGTTACATCAAGTAGTATGTTGACTTCAGATAGTTCCTAACAATAAAATATGTATGAGGACACAACTTAAAACTGATATTGCACTAGTTTTTGCAAAAACAAAAATGATGCTAGGAACATTTTCACATTGCTGGTTCTTCACTCTCGTCCTTATCATTGCTGTCAAAAGGTGAAGTGAATAAATCATTGGGGCAAATAGGCTGAGTATAGCAGCTGTCAGAGAGAATGTGATCTCTGCCCATCTGTGCAAAGATCTTCTTGGCCCCATTTCAATTACTCAACTATTGCCTGGATTTCACCTCTGTTGCCTCATATTAATGAGCCTGACTACAAAAGCATGGGTGCTCTTGGAAAACTTTTCTTGACAGCTTCCAACAGAGGATGGGTAGACAAAGACTTCCTTTCCTCCTGAGTGAATAAAGTAGGCATTAAAAAGTGATTGTGGACATACCATATGTTTGTGGGAGCTCAAAACATGTCCCTAAATCACCATATCTACTGAAGTACATTGTAGGAATTTATAGTTGACATAATCTCTCTTTTATGTAAGGTGATATTATAAGAAATGGGCAAATGACATGAGTGTCCGGAATGCATATATAGCCATTTGTGTCAGTTTATTCCATGAAATAAGGTATAATTCAGGTAGTTTTGTTTGGTTTTCTTCAGGAAATGTAATACAGTGGACCCTCGGTGTATGCTGTGGTTTAGTTGCAAGATATTAAACATCTGTAGATGCTCAAGTCCTATAATAGTGTACAATGGTGTAATAAAATGGGGTCCCTTATATAAAATAATGAACAAACCAAATAGCAGCTGGATAAAGCCTGGGAAGCTTTAAAATGGTGAAGGGTGGAGGACTACAGCAGGTATGGCTACATAACACATTTTGATAGACGCACACCAAAATCAAGATTTGCTTTTTTTCCTGAGTGCTTGTTTGAATTCTTGGATGCAAAACCCATGAATATGGAGGGCTGACTATACATTTTTAGAGCACATATTCGGCATAAAACACTATAATAAATGGAAATCATACAGTATTTTATGAATATTCTTGGAGGAAACATGTCACAGTTTTATTTTAATTTTGCACTGCACCAACACATGGATGCAAAAAACTATTAGAGACATTTCCTGTTATAAGGAGAGAAGGAATTCACTTTGAATATCATTTGTTTTAGTATTATTCTCATATTGAGGGAGGGGGCAGGATAAGAAAAAAATATTTTGAGGGAAAACAAAAAGAGTTAAAAATCACCACAGAACTCAAAACAAGTTAGTGTTTTTATGTTTAACCTCAATGACTGAAATTTTAGTGAGTTGATTAAATTATGAGGGAGTGATATTCAAAGTCTTGTGGAATGATTAAAATTACGTATATTTAACAAAGGGTGGTGGCTGGTTAAAAGGATTTATAGATTGATAGATGGTTCACGATATACCGAGCTAACGTTCTCCTGATTACGCTTCACTCTCTCCATTTCTGGGGTGACAGGAGTTGCCATTCCTGTCCCCACATTTTCTTTGTAAGCCACCTGTAAGGGTACAATAGAGGATCCAAAACAAGACACGAACAAAGAGACAAAATAATTGAAGATGGGTTGTGACTAGTACTATGTGGTTTTAAATCCCATGCTTGGAGTAGTACTGAAAAGTGAAAGATGGTTTAGCATAGTTACACATTATTCAATAAATGTGTGAATGAAAAAGGAAGTCAGAAACGGCATGTTAAGGGAAGCATTTGTGTGGAAGGGACAGTGTTAATTTCATTGAAGATCACATGTATGGTTTGTCATAGATCACTTTTTAAAAACAATTATTTCAATGTGCATGAAGTTGTGGAATGAAGGTTAAAGAATATCAAGGAGGGGAATGAGTCAGCGGAAAATGGCATGTAATAAGATAGAGAAAATGGAAGTTAGGATGTTATTTTTTTTTAAGATGAGTTGTTAAGGTAATGTTGATTCAATTGAGAAATACCGAGCTAATGTGTTCTTGATTGCGTTTGACTCGCTCTATCTCTGGAGTAAGCGGTATCGGAGTTCCTTGCCCTGCGTTCTCTTTGTACAAAACCTGCAGAATACAAACATCCATAAAGTTGAGAAGAAAGCTGATAACTGCTCACAAAAATCTACATGCAATGTAGAATGAAGAGCAGATACTTCTGAGGCATGTTCATATTGAACATATTAACACTGTTTAAGAATGCGAGATTGTCCAATTGAAAGTGCTTCCACTATATTTCCTAGTTTGGAGAACCCAACCCTTATACTTTGGTATTGAAGAGCTACTGAGAATTCACTCGTATTTCTGTCACAAATTTTGGTCTGAGCCACAAGTCCTATTACAGGGTAAGTCTAGTAACCAGAACTGTAAGCCTGAGATTGAATCACTACATAATTTCAGACTTGACAATTTGTTTTGTTTTGATTTTACAAAAAAAAAAATTAAAATGAAAAAAGAGCATTAAAATTATTGGCCACTTCAAAAACAAAAACAAAAGACACACTCCAAGTCCTGCATTTCACTCCTTTAAAAAAAAAAAAGGGGGGGGGGTGAAACAACATTTAGTAAAAATATCAAAAAGCAATTGATGTCAATATAAAGTTAGAAATCAGAAAATTTAGAGAATGAATGGATTATGGAAAAATGAATTTCAAGAAAAATTAGTATTGCAAAAGGCCTAGGGGAAGGGTGAAGGGGAAAAGGTCAAGAGAGGAGAAAGTAATACTTATTAGTATGGCTTCATGAGCCCTTGATGGTTTGTCACTATGTTTTTTTTTTATGAAACCCCTATGAGAATCACAACTTACGTGGCTACAATTGGAAACACAGAATTTCCTTGTTCTTCAGGCAGATTTATAGTACAGTATTACATTCACTACTGATATAAACTGTATGCGTTTTTTTACTAAAATAGAGTAATACAGCTGTTCGGAAAATGGCCAATTAATATTTTATAATCTTAATGGACAAGGGTTTTTTTGTGTCAGGAGTGACTTGAGAAACTGCAAGATGCTTCTGGTGTGAGAGAATTGGCCATCTGCAAGGATGCTGCCCGGATGTTTTACTATCCTGTGGGAAGCTTCTCTCATGTCCAGACATGAGAAGCTGGAGCTGACAGATGGGAGCTCACCCTGATCCCTGGATTCAAACCACTGACCTTTGAGTCAGCAGTCCTGCTGGCACAAGGGTTTAACCCATTGTGTCACTGGACAAGTGGGAAGACTTGATTAAGTAAGGTAGGGTAAACTGGAATTTCTGCCCAAAAGATCAAGAAAAACAGATGCTTATGTTTCAAGAAGCAAGCTGCCCACATTTCATTTGAAGTGTTGAGAATCAGTTTACCATGACCTTTTATATATACAGTATATATTGCAAGTAAATTAAAGTACATGCAGTACTTTACAGATTTGACTTTTGCGGATTTGATTATTGATTAATATCTTCTCTCTAGGATTCTCTAGTCTAGGTCAGGCCTGCACACAACCTGCAGCTCTCTAGGCAGGCATGTAGCCGGGGGGGGGGGGGGGGCTTGAGAGGCTTTAGCCCCCCTCCCGAAATTCTCAGGGTGGTCCGCGAGAAGGCCTTACTGGCACAATATATCAATACAAAAGGTTTGCTAGGGTAGATCCTCTCTCACTCAGACTCAGCACCCCCCCCCCCCAATCAAAATCCTGGCTATGGTATTGTCTCCAGGTATTTTGGACTTCAGCTCCCAGAATTCTTGGCCATTGGAACAGCTGGCTAGAGCTCCTGGGAGTGGGGGCCCAAACACCTGAAAGCACAGGTTGTGCAGGTCTGCTCCAGGTCCCACATGATTCTATGGCCAACATCCAACTATAGAGGACCTAGAGATTCCTAAAAAAGGATTTTCTTGGGTAAAGAGGGGGGAATTTATACACTATTTTCCAACTTTTTCAGGGTTCATGTGCCCCTAACTCCAGCAAATGTGGGGGGGGGGGGGTCTACTGTGAATAAATATAGAAGCCACAACCTGACAATTAATCCCACTGATAGGCATAGCTAAAATGAACTTTTGTTTGGAACTTTTCCAGAATACTTGTCATCATTGTCTAAGCAAAGCCAGATTCTCTATGCTACTGTTACTACTCCTCTCAAGGTATAAGTAGCTGTCCAAGCTAATGGAGGTTAAAATGGAATAATACTAGAGAAATGTCCTTTTGAAGATTGGTGATAATAGCCACACGTTAGCAAGGGAAAGATTTTTTTTTTTAGTAAGGTCAACAGCACACCATTACAGTTCAGCTCACACACAAATGAGCATAGGAAATATCAGCCACTACCGAGCTGATGTTCTTCTGTGTCTCCTTCACACGTTTCACTTCAGGGAGGTCAGAAATGGGAGTTCCTTTTCCAATTTGTTCTTTGTACTTAATCTAAAAAGTTGTATGCAGTTTAGAGGAAACAAGACAAAACAAAAACGACTTACATTGTGTACAACAGGGAACACAATCCATATCTCGCAAGAGAACAAATACCACAGAAAATTTGCATATTTCTTAGAGCTCAAAGCATTGCATTCACCCATGAGGAAAAGTCCTTCTTAAGAATGCCTGTGCTGAAAATTAGCAAAAAAATTTTTTTTGCGGAAATATTAAGCTTTACATCTTGTATTACAATCCAATATGAATGGAAGGGTTAATGTTAACCCTTCCATCCACATATTTTGTAATGAGAAAAAGTTTCTTCCAGCAGAATAGAAGCTTTCAATCAGAAGCAGACATAGCTATCAATCAATAAGTGTGAAATTACTTCAATTTGGAATATAATGTATGTATCCCAACCAGTGTCTACTGTAATGGGCAAGGGGTACTAGTATGCCAATGTTCTGCTTCTGGGCTTCCCTATAATTTGGACACTGTGGGAACTTGTACTAGTTAACCTCTGTTCTAATCAGTATGGCTCTTTTTAAATTGTGATGCTTGAATACACATTGTAAAGTATTTTTCTATTTCTCAAATATATTGCAATGTGTCTCAGTGAAAGCATCTCCACCATTGCTTTGTATTAACATAGCCAGTGTTGTGTTGACAAACCCTAGAATTATATGTCCAAGCAATACCTCAGGTACATCCCAAGGAGACCTTAGCCATGGGCATTATGAATGCAGAATTCATTCTCGTTGCATTACATGTTGATACAAATCAGACCGACCATCCTGCTTAGGGAAGCACCATGTCTCTTTTCTTTAATTATTGATAATCCAACCTAAAGTCAAACACCTGGGCTCCAGGGGCTCAGCAGCAAACAGTGATCTTTCTATGCATAGTGCATTCTCCACATGAACAATAAGGACATATCACTGAAACATGAAACACTGCACCACTCAGATGACAATGATGGCACCTTTGCATACAAGGACCTTTATGTTAGCGCTGCTATGACTGGATGAGGGTGCAAATTATTGGTTGGACCAAGAATTAACTAGGCCTGCTCAAAAATGGCCCTGTTCATAATTTATGTAAGGCTCATTGTTTTAATCAGGTTTCTCCACATTTCATTAAACCTGGATTAAGCCCTATAGATATAGAAACATCTCAAAGATGTAGACAGCATTCCCCAAATTACAAACAAGATAGGTTCTGTAGATTTGTTTTTAAGTTGAATTTGCATGTAAGTCAGAACAAGTGCATTTTTTAAATGTAACCATATATATATGGAGAAGAGTTAATATAGAGAAGAGTTAATACTCCTCATTCTCTGGATTTTGAAAAAAATTGATTTGCTGTGAAAATAAGGATTAGTGATAAAGCTTCAGTGGAGACACCTTTTCCCCATGATAACTCTTCCAGGAATGAATTTCCTTTCCAAGAGATAGATTTCTCTCATTTCCTGTTGTCTCGCCCCTTTTCTTAACCATGAGTTGTGTGTAAGTTGAATGTTTGCAACTTGGGGATTGCCTGTATACTGTATCTAGAAAGTATAGTTAAGTCTAGGACAATTTATTTCTTTACTTCATTTCTACCCAGCCTTTCTCACCCAAAGGGACTCAAGGTGGCTTACAACTTTACAATGCCTAATACTACTGAAACCTGTGGCATAAATGAGTGAAAATTTATTTATGTCCCTCTGCTTTGCAGTGAGATTTATGCTGGATCTATACTGCCCTATATTCCAGGAGCTTCTTATCTGCTTATCCCAGATTCTCTGGCAGTGTAGATTCATATAATCCTGTTCAAAGCAGATAAGCTGGGATCAGATCCTGGGATATAGGGCAGTGCAGATCCAGGTTTAGTCATTGCATTAGCTGAAGACTGTAAATCTAATAGACTGTGTATTTTCATAATATAAAATAGATCTATGTGTTCTCCAAGACATTTTAAGAAGGCATCTTATTTTATCCAACATGGGTGTAAGTACATAAACAACATCCAATAAACAGTATTTTATCCCTTTTACAAAACAAATTGTAAAAAACAAACAAAAAGGAAAGCAATACATTTGATAAAATCATTCAAAATCATATTGTTAAAAAAAGTCCTACCAGAGATGCTGGGGGAATAAGAGAAAAAGATGAAACAAAAATACGATGAAAAGGAATGCAGAAAAGGAAAAGAAGTTTCTTTAACATTTGTGAATTTTAAAATATTTTAACTATAGTTGTTGCCGTTATCATCATTTGGGACAAGGTTATAAAGTGAATGTAGCTACAATCTATACAACACCAAATGATGAACATTAGTTGATGAACATTAATTGTTAGACATTTCTGAATATAATATTTTAGATATGAATGTAAAAAATAGGAAGTGGAAACTAGTTAGCAAACTGTGATTGGATTAATGATGAAAGGCATTTTTTTTCATATTAGTTAAGGAAATATGTAAGTTATTCCAGAAGTGTTGTTAGGCTTAAGTGAAGTAGATGAAATTTTATGAGATGGAGCAGGTCAGGTAAAAGTGTTAAAAAATCCATTGGTTTTGTACCGTGCTTATTGCATCCTGGGTTTGTTTAATTCTCTGCATCTCAGGTGTCTTTTCAATAGCTGTTCCTGTTCCAATATCTTCTTTATATAAAATCTTAACCAAGACAACAAAATTGAGCATAGGAAACAACATTGTCACTTGCTACAGAAGGACTACAGAAAAGTGGAATCTCAAATAGCAAGAAACGCCTGGATTTTGACAAGGTCATTATAGCAAATGAATTCACACACGAGCCATGGCTGTCTATGTGAAAGAAAGAAAAACTGTGTACAAGAAATAAGGTAATTTAGTGATACTGAAGAATAAGCCAAGCCCCACTGTTCTTAATAGTGATTAGTTGGTCAAAGAACACAATACAGTAGTTCAAATCCTTGGGCTAATACAAGCCGCAAGGACACTGTTTTCAATTAGAAATATGTATTGTGACTTTCCACTGTTTTGTTGTCCATCTGTAATCTATCAATACTCATGACTAATTAAGACATCACAGATTGACAATATTTGGGGTCTTCTGGAGACCTTCATGGTTAAAACATAAGAACAACTAGCTGATTTTTTTTAAAAAGACACAGCACATGGCTAACAATCAGCTACCTATAAGAGAAACAACAAGCCTAGAAAACTACACATTAATAGCTGGCAGAGTCATGCAACAAAAACAGGGACAGACATTTCTTAACCCTCTTTTCAGTTTTTCTGAATACAACTTACTACTGGTAAACAAAACATTGCTTTAAAATGAGAAAGAGAAGGGCAAAAAGAAGTCCTCCTAATGAGAAAAATATTAGTAGCAAATGATTCTTATTCTTGCCTGAAAGAGTAAAGTACAAAATATCTCAAAGACTTAGCTAGCAGTTATGTGTTCTCCCCCCTCCCTTCAAATATGTGCCAATCCAAACTGCGTCACTAATGTGAAAGGGAGGGAGGGATGCTTTAATTACCTTTGTCTCAATTTGGACAATATAAATTGCAGGTGGAGCAGACCCCCTGATCTAGATCAGGACCACAAAGGATTAGAGCATCATTCATCACTCTTGCTCATATCCACACTATGGTTCCAAATCCAGATCAAGCCCCTGTGGCTACGTTGAAGGGGCTAGAGAGAAGCATACAGATAATATGCAAAGATCATAAGGAGTATCCCTAGCATTCAGGATGTTTCTCCTACATGGAAGTGTGAGCTAAGCTGGGATATAAGTGTGAGAATATTCAATGTGGTGTACTGTAAGGTTACCGTGCTGAAATTCTTCTGGTTTTCTTTAACTCGGAGGATTTCTGGTGTTTCATGTACAACTGTTACTTTTCCTTTGCTGTCTTGGAAATCATGTTGGTACCGAAGCTGTTGAGAGAAGATGAGGTTTAAAAAAGACTGTATTGCTCTTCCAGGAAAATTCAGCCTCGTTTGTTTATTATTTGACCTTCTGAGAAGATTCAAGAGTCATTTAATTCAGTATCTGTATCCTAACAGATGCGATTTTAACATCTCAGGCTGGCTCTACACTACCATATAACTCAGATTATGAAAGCAGATAATCCACATTATCTGTATTGAACTGGAGAATCTACACTGTCATATAATCCAACTGAAAGGAGAGAAACTGGATTTTATATGGCAGTGTAGAAGGAGCCTCGAAAGACATGACCTGACTCAGTCACTCATACACTTATAGGAATGCCAGTGGACACCGATAAGTCTGAAATGTCTCACAGAAGGAGAACATCTCTAGTACTCCCCTTACAACATTATAGAACATGGAGAATACCATGGGAGATGGATATTAATAATGTGCTTACACAATGGAGTGGAGTTTAGACTTATGGCCCACCTTGTCCTTTAATTTTTTTGAGGTTTGGTGCTGATTCCCAAGCCATTCAACCTTTATTATTATGGCAGATGCTAGTAAGGTTTATTCTTGGTTTGAGTGGGTAAGTATGCGTCTCACATACAGATTTTATGTATATCAGAACAAATTGAGATGAACAATTTGCCACCAAAGTTTCACTACTGCAAAAATGCATGCAGTGTCACACAGACAATGTTTGATTTACTTTTGCTTGATGTGATTCTGTTTAAGGCAGAAACACCTGCAAGTTACAGCACACTCACTAATGGTGACTTCTCCCACACATCAGCTAAAATTAAACACATCTTCACATACTAACATATCAAACATTTCTGCTCAAAGTTACCAAAGTCAAAGTCCATGGATCAGTGACAGTCCCTAAATCATTGACTAACTACCAGTCCCCGGTGAGTTTCCAGGAATGAAACAATTGTAGCCAATGCGCACAAATATAGTACATTGTGAAAAAATAACTGCTGGTTCCTCACATCAGATAACTTGAGAAGCACTGACTTCAATTATTTTCTGTGTAAGCTCTGTTATGAGAAAACATATAAATGTAGGTACATACCATGCTGAAGTTCTTTTGGTTCTCTCGGACTCTCTGCATTTCTGGTGTTTCTAGAACAGGCACATAGTATGACATGGTTCTCTCTGCATCCTCTTTATATTTTTTCTATTGTTCAAGATGAAAAGAAAGAAAACATTGCCACTGTTGTAACAAGACAAAAAGTTTTGTGGAAAACACACATGCATGCTCTGTGTCTAAGAGTAACACAACCATTTTCCTACATAATCAGCAGTTGAATGAAATGACTATTAGATAAAAGCACCTTTCAGTGGGAAGCAAGATGAAGTAGTAGTAGCAATAGCGGTAGTGAACATGAGCAAAACATTAAGACATCTGAGACTTCACAGCAATGTGACATCTCATCTGTGGGTTTATGTGGAAGCATCCCTTTTTCCTTTAAAAAAATAACATTTATGCCAATCACATGGCATATAAGATTTTTATTTTATTTTATTTTATTTTATTTACCAGATCCTTAATCTCACTTTCAAATATAAGAATCATTAATAAAGCTCATGTGAAGTGTATTGTATCTATGATAGCACTTCATCCCAGAATCTTCATATTTTTGGGCATGTTCAACACATGTGGCTCCAACCCCCTATTTCCCCACACCTTCTTCAACATAGTTTAGAGATTCTATTATTAATTCTATGCAGTTTGAGTGGATAATAGTGCCATTTACACATAATTTTCAGAGTATTTTCTCTCAGTTGTGCTGAGATTTATTTACATGCCTAGGTTTTCCCATTTGAGTTCCATTGTTGTGAATTATTGTTTAAAAAGAAGCATTATTTAAAAAAATAGTTTTCTCATGTATATGAAACCAACCAACCCCTCACCCTGGCAAAACAGAGACCATCATTACCTGACTATAAAAGCTCTTCACATGTTGTGCATGGATGATATCTGGAGTGTCGACAACAGTGGTATAGTTTGCTTTTTCCATTTCTGCAGACTGCTTATATTTAACCTGTTGGTGAAAGGTCACATATATGAGACTCCTTCAGTTTCGTCTCCTCGGGGAATTACAATGGTTCAAACTTATTAACTTATGTCTCTTTTCACTGACCTGGCTAGCAATGTCTGTAGCATTCTTGGCCCTCATATAATCAGGTGTTTCCAGTGCAAGAGATGTCAGACCTCTTCCCTTGATTTCCATATCCAGGGCTCTCCTGTATTCTTTCTGTGGGTCAAGAGGAGGGATATATATACAACATTACTCTGGGAAAGCTACACATGTCAAAGTATACTGCAAGGAGGACAAACATGTATTTAATGAAAGAAGGATTTAATTTTAGCAGAAAATGTTAATCTTATCACTTAGATGAGTTAGGCTTTATTTGAAATATGAAGCAATTATGAATTAACAGAATATATAATAGCCAGTGTGATGTAGTAGTTTGAGTGTTGGACCAGGTTTGTGGGAAACCAACATTGGAAACCTTGGTCAACCATGGAAACCCACCTTTGGGCAAATCACACCCTCCCAACCTAAGCAGCATGGAATGAGAAAATGGTGCTTTAATGCAAAATTTGGTGTAACGTCCATATGGGCCTATGATATTGGCATATGTACTTGTGTCTAAGTCTAGAAATTTTAGTCAAAAATTGATGCAAAAATCCAGGATCAACGTATCCATGGATAAATGTAATAATAGTATTATAATAATGCTTTATTTGTAACCTGCCTTATATTTCCCTAGGGATAAATGTAACATTTATAAATATATAAAAAAGGAACCAGCCATTCAAAAGTATCTCCAGAAAACCTATAGAAAGCACTAAGTCACTCTACTTTCTTGACTGCAATCCTATTTCTGGTCTTTTTGAATGCTAGGATGGGAAGATGCTGGTGGGTCTTTGGAATTTTTCCTTTAAGGGAAATCAAGAGGCTAGAGAGGGTTGTGTTTCTTTTAGGTTCTTTCCAGTCTCCCAGGTTAAACTAATATTTCACCTTTCACCACTCTACTCAGAGAAGTCCTCTCTATCTATCTATCTATCTATCTATCTATCTATCTATCTATATGAGTTAACACTGAAAAAAGTAGGTTGACATAGCATTGGCATTTTGCCCTCTCTGCAGAATGATCTTTTAACTTATCCGTGGATCATATCAAAATCTCCAACTTTCATCTCAAAACCTGCCTTTGACGTATTTGAGTGAAAAAAAATCACTAAAAGTATGGAAGCAATAGCTTGAAGAAAATATCACTCTGGATAGAATATTGGCTTCATGCGAACATTATAATTATAATGGCTGTTCGAGAAGGCATTTAATTAAGTGCTATAATAATGTGGTAAAGATGACTGGAATGGAACAAGGAATATGAGATTGATTACGATTCCACTATGAGACGAAGCGGATTATTTAGTGTAACTTTATAAGTGTTATATTGCTAATATGTTGTTTTGTAATTGCCTTTTTGTAAATTGCCTTTTTATGTGTTGTACACCGCCATGAGTCGCCCTAGGGCTGAGAATGGCGGTTAACAAATGCACCAAATAAATAAATAAATATAAAAGTAAAAATGATATGGATGTTTATGAGATGGAATCAGCTTCAGAAACAACCTATGTACATAATTGCTTGCCAGATTAATGTCACTTGAAGACTTGCTTACAGATCACATGAACATTATTTTCATGGTCTTTTCTGACAATACCCAAACCTTCTTGCAAACTGTTGAAATACAGCTTATTCTTGTATTATAGTTACCCCATGTTTTGGAGGAACAAATATTGGGAAAAGATAAAGACCCATCATGAATTCAATATGGTTTGGTATTAATCAAGTGCAAAAGAGGAACACCACAATGGGGTGGGGGTCTTATTCAGATAATATCAGAAGAGTCTCAAAAGCTTTATTCTACCCAGTGAAAAGCCTTACCTCATTTAAAATACAAGTTGCATTCTTTGCTCTGAGAAGCTCTGGGGTCTCATCTACAATGGTGAGACCTTTACCTTTGACACCTTCTTCCAAATCTCTCCTGTATTCTTTCTAGAGGGAGGAATAGAGGGAGGAAAGAAGAAAAACTGAAGAAACAAAAAGTGAGGAAGAAGAGAGGGAGGGTCGGGAAGAGCACTTCAAGAAAGAAAATGAAGGAGAACAAAAAAAGCAAATAGTTTTTATGGTGAAGTAGCAAACAGTTATGATGTCCAAGGTTCTGTCTGCTATACCAACACACAGAACGAGACAACCACTTTTCATGAAAAAAAGAAAAACACACAAATGGAGGTCAATGACATTGCTTCCAACGACAGGGAAACAGCGTAGTTGCCAATACAATTAACAATTAGTAATTTTTAACAAAATAAACAGACTAAAACAAAGCACAAATAAAAAAACAAAATCATGCTTGAGGTAAATGTTTAAGCCTGGTAAGGAAAGCAGTGAAAGGGCTACTTTGGTAAGGATAATTAGTGAAACTAGTTGAAAGATTCATAGCAAAAAGTAAGAGAGTAGCTGCTACCTCGCTTGCTATTTTGGTGGCATATCTGACATGTAATAAAGATGGTGTAATCTCCAGGCCGGAAAGGTTTCTGCCTTTAATGGACTCTTCATAGTCTTTTTTATATTCTTTCTAATAGGATTTGGAAAAGAAGAAGAAGGAAACATAGAATTTATTTTGGAACTGTGCAAAGTATACCAGGAAGAAGTATATTTTCCAGCTATTGTACAGTGA